>NC_056745.1:1023632866-1023975366 GCF_019279795.1 Protopterus annectens | reverse complement strand
AACTAATGAAACTGCCTTAAAGAAAAGGACAGTGAGGTGGATTTAATCATGTTCAATAGAGTAGCTGAAGGTCACTGATGGCTTAAAGAATATGGATGTTGTAACTTATATTTTATCTGACAGAATGAGCCCAGGGCAAATATGATACTTTATCAACAATTTAAGCCCATGACTATAACATCATAAAACATATACAGTATATATCGCTTCATATAATATTAAAACTGAGATGTATTATCAACATGCCTTTCTGACACTATATTTCTCAAATCTTCCTCCAGTTGAAACTATACCCAGATGAAAGATAACTGCCAACAGTGGGTTTAACCCACTAGTTATCTGGATGTGAGATGATGAAATCTGAATATTTAACACTGTTCTGTAGGTTGATGTAACCTCCAAATAGTCAAAGCTGGATGAGTGATCAAAAACACTGTCTTTTCAAAAACTGGACAATTAATGGATGACTGCATTTACATTCTGTATCATCCTTCAGCCCATCTGCTACCTTGGAGTATGATTTCAATAGCTACACCTATAAGACAGAGAGGAAGTGAGGATATTGTCTGGTAAGGTCAAGGGAAGGAGATTCAGCTCACATTGTCACTTGTGTGAAGTGGTTTTTGTGGGATGGAAGGCTATGTGGCATAGGATCCCTCATTTACATTATTGAATATAGACAAAACATCAGCATTTTAGTTGATGCTAACACAATCCTGATTCAGATGAAAGGATTGTTAATACTGGTACTAGAAAATATTATTAAAATACCAAAGGCAAGTGTATCTGTTCCTAAATGCAAAACTTGTATCAAGTGTGTGCTTAGACATGCAATAATGTTACTTTATAAATTTGCAAATGTATAGAAATGTTAAAAATACATAATGAAATTTGCATATAACCTGCAACTATATTAAATATAACATTTTTGGGCTCTTTATAGAAAGAAACCAGAAAAATAAATGGTGGAGCAATTATTTCCATTTAATGCTGCCCCATGTTCTGAAGGAAACTGTAGAAAACACTGCAGAAACAGTGGGTGGTTCTCAGAGAGAATGACAATGTGACAGTGTTGTGACAAATGCAACAGCTGAAGCTGTGTGATGCGGCCCAATGAAGATTAGACATATATTTCAGCTAACATAGTGCCAATGTGCTATAGACAATTGGTCGTGGAGAGGTTTGGACAAAAACAATGGCGGTGAATGTGAAGCACAATGAAGGGAAGCACCATGATGAGGGAGAAAATCCTAACTACGGTCAAGGTGACCTAGGTCAATTAGAGGCACAGTCATCTGAAGCACTCGCAAGTGAGAACAGGTGTGCCCATCTGAAGGTTTGGGCATGTGCATGGATACACAAAGCAGCCAGAGTTACCTGGAGGGGGCTGGGGACCCAACCACATAGTGCGTTCCTGAGGGTAGGTTAGGTGGTTTGCTGAAGTCACCTCGTTGCAGAAGTGGGGAACATTACAGAGCAGTCTGCTTGCTACATGTATAACACACAGGGCATTATGTGTGCATGCTGGGAGGGGAGAAAATCTTTTAGATGAGTAAAAAAAAAACATGGCAGCAGTATGAAATGGACCTAGGAGGCCTCAGTCTTTTCTTTGTCCCCAGCCCTAATTGGATTAAATCTGGGAAGGCCAGGAGGGGTACATAGACCTGGCAATTGAGGAAAGCTACCTGGAATCTACTGCATGAGGAGAAAAATAGTTAATAAAAATAGCAACCTTATAAAAATAATGAATAAATCTGCAATGGGGAGACCTTAGATTGGAAAAGAAAATTGTCAGTACTGTGGTAAAAAGGGTTAATCCAGATATTGTTATGGTAGCAAGGCAGTACACTTACTCTGGCACCTAGAAAGTCCGGTCTGCCTTCTTTATTAGGCAAGCCTATCTGCTGCAATTCCATACTGTACTACAAGGCAGAAAAGAGTGTATTAATATACACAGCACACCCCTGACAGCAGAAAGTGGCTAGACCTATAATTTCAGGTGTACTGTACACCAACTCAGCAAAAAAAAAAGCTTCTTATTGTAATATGAAAGCTGGCACATAGGTTCATATGTTCCTAGGAGGTTACTAGGCTGATGGCTCAGGAGCCTTTACAAGCCTAGCCATGTTAATCCCAAGTATCCTGTTTGTTCTTTTGGGGTAGTTCCAAAATGAATTTATGAACAGAGTGGGTCTGTGATTAACACAGGCAACCCCTCTCCATGATGGAGTGAATCTGTTATCTCCCATCTAATTATCTAGGTTGCATTTGAATAGGGTCAGTGAGGAGCTCTGTTTTCCATGAATAGGTAGTCTATTCCAGAGAAGGGGCAGTCTCTGGGAGACATATCTGTCTCTCTAGCATGTTCTGTTAATGTCACAAGCTAGGTTGAGATCCCTAGTGTGAGTGAATATTATGCTATTTGACTTGTGGATGTGCAGCATTTCTATTAGGGCAGGGTCAGAGATTGTCCTATAGGCCAGGCACAAGTCACCTCTCAGCAGCCTATAAGATGCAGAGTTAAGTAGCAGAGCTTTCAGCCTGTTCACATAGGTCGTGGTTTGGAGTCTGTGTATTTTCTTAGTGAGAAAGCTCTGAGGTCTCTCCAGCTGCTGCAGGTGTCCGGTGAGGTACATGCAAAAGGGTGCATTATACTCTATTAGTGGTCTGATGAGGGTCAAGTATAGTGGAATTATAACATCACTTGACCTGGATGCTATGCCTTTGCTTATGAGTTATATACAGAGAAAACAGATTCAAACTAGAGTCAGAGTAAAAGTGCGTTCAGTGCAAACATAAATCAAAATCAAAAACCACGCACACTAACGTAGAAGTGTAACAATAAAAATAACGATTTAATGCAGTGCAAAGCTTTCAGATATCATGTACCCTTCCTCAGCACTTTCCATGGCCTTGCAGATGAGGCTGATTATACTTATGGGTCTGTATTTCCGAGGGTCAGTTGATGGCCCCCCTTTGTGCAGCGGGATTACTGTTGCTGTTCTCCATTCTGTAGGAACATAGCCAGTTCTCAAGCTATGATTAAAGACAACACTAAGTGGGTCTGCTAGGTCTTATTTTAAATTGTGTAGTAAACAACCTTGGATATTATCTGGTCCCACTGAGGCCATGTATTTGGCCTTGGTGAGTGCAGAGATGACCTGTTCTCTAGAGATACTAGGCAGAGGGCTGATGTCACATATGCTTTGGGACATGGTAGGTGAGGATGAGGGGGGCAAAGTTTGCACTGATTCTGTCAGCTAGGAGGTTGACAATATCTTCCAGTGTAGTATGTGTGATCCCATGTATAACCAGTTCACCACATAGCTGGGCATTCTCTTTTAGACTTCAGGCGTAGATAAAGAATGCCTTATGATTATTCTTGGACAGGGATGTGATTTTAGTTCTGTCATTTGTTTTACAAGACTTTACAAGATTTCTGATTTTCTTGATTAGACTTAGGATGCAACTCTTCCTCTGCAGAGTGATATCCCTCTTGCTTTTGGACAACAGTTTCTTCCTCTTGTTATATAATCTGTTTATAGTGGAAATCCATCATGGTGGCTTATTTTTATGGGAAGACCTAGTTTTGATCCAGTCAGGTACAGCAGAGTTTATGCAGTCTTTTAAGTGTATGTACAGGGCATTTGTGTACACTTCTGCATTGTGATCATTGATGTCTGTGATTGTAGGTGGTAAGAAGCTTTTTATACCATCACTTAGTAGGCTGTAGTTAGCTTTGGTGAAGCTTTTTATCATTTTTATTCCTGTGAGGGTGTCAGTTCTAGTAGTTATTTCAAACAAGACTGATTTGTGGTCTGACCTAACTCAGGAGGGCATCACACATGGGGAAGGACTGTAAGCCCCCCATGTTGATGAATACTATGGGTGCAGATTATCTGTTCCAGAGAATTTGTGTTAACACAGTCCAGGAACCTCTGAGTGAGCTTGTTTTTGCTCATGTATGTCCCCTGGTGTAAGGAAAGATAGTTGAAATCTCCCATAACTAAGGTGTTGGACTGTATGGCGAGGGATTCCAGTAAATTGAGGTAGGCAGTGCGTTTATCCTGGTTCATGGTGGGGGATCTACAGCTAGCAATGATGTGCTATGGTACTTCCCCCAATAGTTAATTGGACATGGAGTAGTTTGAGAGAGTCATGCTGTTTGACCAGTCTTGAAGTGTTTTTGATTTTAAAGAAGGATGCACTTCCACTTTTGGTTCCTTAAGGCTCATGTTGAGGTCTGAATGTGTGGAGTCATTGTAGCCTTCCATGCCCAGGGTGCTCTCAGCAGACTTGAACCATGTCTCGGTAATTGCATGAATGTCAGCATCCTCCAAGGTGAGGAGTGCTTCCAGGGAGTGCATTTTCATGTTTAAACTCCTAGCATTAAGCAGCACAACCCTGAATTTGTCTTGATTAGGTTTTGTTACATTGTAAAATTTGTCGTTTTGACATTGCCTAAAAAAGGCACTATGGGGGAGGCAGGGGTTTTTGCCACTATCAGAAAGCCTAGGGGAGACAGGTGCAGACCATCTCTAGCAAAGCAACTAGGTCTGTCTACCATGTCCTCCCAGGGTGACAGATACTGAATTCCCCTGGAGTAACACCAGACGCTAAGCCAATTGTTGATGTCAATCATTTTTTGTTTATATTGTGGCATCATCCTGAGTGAGGGTAGGATACTGCTTAAGGCTAGACACATACCTGTCTAGGACACATAATCAGAGAGTTCTGTCACGTCTTTCTTTATATATTCCAGAGAGATATGTCTCAAGTCATTCACTCCAAATGGACTAGTTATAATGGTACTTGTTTTTGAGTGACTGGAGTGCATGCATGATTTGTCGGATCTTGGCACCTGATTGGCAGCTGACCATGATCTTCTTCTTGACCAGTCTGGTAAGGGGGATATCTGTGTGTCTCACTATGGAGTTGCCTATGGCCAAGTCATTTGATGTGCTTTGCCATAGGGGCTTATTTGTTAAGACACAGGTGTGGGTGTTGATATGTATAGTAGTTTCCTTTTGCTTAGAGGTGAGTGTGGGTGGTGTGCGTTTGGGAGGTCTCTGTTCTTTTGGCAGGCTTTTTGCGAGTACCTCCATGTATGCGGGTTATGTGTTGTGACCTTATTTTGTGTGAAAGGTGAGGTCTGCATGAGAGGTGAAGCATGTGTGCTGACAACCTGCTTGATATCAAGTTTGTTTTTATGTGAGAGAATTGATTCCAGTTCCGCTGTGTATTTGCATCTCTCACATAGGGTGTTTGTTTTAGGAATAAATGGTTGTCAGTATACATGAGCAATTGCTACATTGCCTCAAGATGCTCATATCACTCAAGCTGGCAGTAGAAATGATGGGAAACTCTCCATTCATTGTGGCAGGATTTTTCTGTATATGGTATTTGGGAAGGAAGTAGGCTAGCTGGACTAAGGACTTTGGCTTAACTAGTGGGCTAGTTTGACTTGGAGTAGCAAAGGCAGTGGGTATATAGTAGATTGTGGATGATAAGCATGAAAATGCTGCTTAGAGCACAGCTGAGTTGCCTTTTGCTCAGCAGGGAAGCATGGGGAGGGGGGGGGTTCTACTGGAAGGTCTCTAGGGAAAAATAATGTTCCCAGGCATCTGCATCTATACGGGGCACTGCTAAACCGCATTACGTGGTGCGCAGCAATGGGCAAATGCAAGACTTTTATACAGGCAAACAAACAGATTTTAACACAACTACCAATGGGAAAGCCCCAAATTGAAACAATAAAATACACCCAATCCAACTTGCACAAGGTCCAAAAGTTGGCAGTTTCTTATTGTAAAAAACAAAGATGAGCACTTTCATCCTATAGAAAGAGACTTCATCAGATGAAAGTGCATGCTACAAAACTCAATATAAATATCTTACAAAGTGCCCTCCCACTTCAATTAATCAATTAAGTAATTAAATAGGATTGTGGATTTATGTTAAATTATTTAATTGATTAATTGAAGAGGGAGGCTCATCTTTGTTTTTACAATAAAAAACTGTCAGCTTTTGGATCTTGTCCGAGTTGGATTGGGTATGTTTTATTGTTTTGGTTTTGTAGTTACCTGCACAATTTTTTGATTTTTGGTGTAAAGCCCCAAACTATGCCTTTCTCTATCAATCCCCAACTCAGACAGGTCCTGAGCTACACACTTTTGCCACAAGGGTGCAGAGAGGCCCTCTTAATGTTAGATGGCTGGTATAAGAGCACAGTGATACCAAACAGTCTAGATTCAGCAAGTCTGAATCTAGCCTATGATATGTAAGGCAAGGAAACACAATTTCTAGACGGGAAGGAGTAGGAGAGAGTCATTAAAGGTCAAAGTGAGAGTGTTTACTAATATACTGTTATACGACCTGCAGTGGTACCACCTTCTCTGCATAAAATGGCAGCTCTTTGAGCAGCTATAAATAGTGGGAAACTATGGAGAGGGTTTCCTATAGAGGATTTTAAACTGAAGAGGTTTGCTTATATGCAAGCATGGGGATCCGCATTTGTGCAATGCATAAAAGTGAGGCTTTTATACCAGCGGGATGAAAGACTTTTATAAAATTAAACCCTCAGGCCAATCAGGTAAAACACACTAAGCTATCGACCAGTAGCGTCCACCTTGGATGGATTGAATTTAGCTCTTTGCTCCCACCAAAGTGCAAAAGAACCCTCTTAATGTAAAACAAACTGGTTTTGATCTCAAGTGCAGTAACAAAGGCTTTATAACAGAAGTCAGAATTCCTGCAGAAATGTTCCGAACACACAAAAACTTTGCAAAACTTAGAAACATTTTGGCAGACTGACAGGAACTTTGGCAAATTCAGAACAGCTTTTGTAGTATTAGAAGAGGTTAGGAAATATTTGAGTACTGTTAAAACAACCTACGAGCAGTACAGTAACAAACAGATAGAGTTTGTTTAAGAAGTGCAGGTTCAAAAACAGGGATACATTCAGCCAAATCAATAAATGCAACACAGATTTGTTAAATATCACTGAAACAATTAGAGCAAGTGCAAACAAAAAACATACTTATTTATATCAGCTTTGTAGGTCCAGATGATTTTAGAAGCAATCAAAGTCTTGCAGTCACAGGTGTCCATGTCAGACATAGGGAAGCTCTGAATAAATGAGCACAATCACAAAAAAAATTTAATTCTTTTATATGAGCAGGATGAAAGACTTTTATAAGGTTAAACCCTCAGGCCAATACAATAAAAAATCAATAAGCTATTGACCAGTAGTTCCCACCTTGGATGTGTTGAATTTAGCTCTTTGCTCCCACCAGAGTGCAAAAGAACCCTCTTAATGTAAAACAAACTTTTTGAGTTCAAGTGCTGTAACAAGTGCTTTACAACAGAAGTCAAAATTCCTGCAATATCAGGAATCCTTGGAAATAAGTTCACTAACCCTGAGAAATGTTCACAACACACAAAAACCTTGCAAAACTTAGAAATATTTTGGCAGACACAGGGGAAATTTGGCAAACTCAGAACAGCTTTTGCAGTATTAGAGGAGGTTAGAAAATATCAGAATACTGTTAAAACAGCCTAAGAGCAGTACAGAAATAAACAGATGAAGTTTCCTTAACAAGTACAGGCTGAAAACAGTGATAAATTCAAACAAATCAATAAATGCAGCACAGAAGTGTTAAATATCTGTGAAACAGTGCAAATATATATACTTATAGAAGCTTTGTAGGTCCAGATGGTTTTAGAAGCAAATCAAGTCTTGTAATTACAGGTGTCCAAGCCGGGCACATGGAAGCTCTGAATAAATGCACTCTCCTTATCCTCTTCTTCCCATTGATAGAGAAGGTCAGGGTGGAGCCTCTTCAGGCCACTATTTTTATGATTGATCTGCTCTCTACAGTAAGTGATGCCTGTGACATCACTCACCACTCTGGCAAGTAAGTGCAAAACATTCTTCTTACACAGGGGACCTTTATAGCTCTCCCTTTTCAATGTCTCCAAATGTTTTGGGTTTCTAACACTGTAACAGGAATAAACTCCATTCCTGAGTCAGGATACAATTAAAGTGCATAAGATTAGTATTACTTCAATCTTTGCTGTTCACCAATAGTTCCCTTTTTGATGCTCACCAATAGTTCCATTCTTAGCACCCATAATATACCTAGAATTTCCTCCTTCTACAGTTGATACATAGTTACATGTATCAGTAGCATATTAAAGTATGTTTGAAAATTCTTTTTATTAGCCATGCTGCTCCTACTATTATGGATCTGTCTGGGTATATTTATTCAATTTTGCTCTAATTTCCACTTGTATATTGTCGTATGTTATGACTTTGTGTCTCAACATGCAGAACACTATAATTGCTAGGTGCAGCTTTTTCAGTGATGAATGTTATTTTGTCATTTTTGACTACAATATCTGTTTTTTCTTGCTTCTACTTTCTTAACGGTATACAGACCCTTAGCCATGAATATATCACGTCCACTCACAAGATATGCATCTGTTTCTAGTTCTGTACTATAAAATATGCTTTTGACTCTGTCTCCCACTTTTTCTACTGGCTTTGCAAACTAATGTGTTGCATAGTCTGCCATCTTGATCTGCCATTATTAACCTTTCATCTTTTGGTTTACATTCAGCTCACTATAACCATTAATGCACCACTGATCAACATGCAGCTGTTCCAGGATTCCTCTACACTTTTTTCTAACATTCTTGATGTTATTCCCTTTCCCTGATCTTTCTTTCATCTATATTAATGTGTCTATCCAAGGCCTTCCATTAACTTATTCTCTTCTAGAGTGTGTCCTGATTGGTCCCTGTTTTGTCTTTCCCTTGTTGTGTAACTCTAAATGTTTTTCATGCAACTCTGCTATAGAATGTTTGAACACATCACCATGTGGTATTGTCTCCAGCAGCTGTATTGTGCTCAATTCTCTGCACCACCATCCAATGACGCATTCACCCAATATTGCCTGTTTCAGAGTTTCCACACTGCATTCTTCACTTTTTCCATTGCATTCCACATTTGTGATCTTAATTCTTGCCATTATGAAATTAACCATACATGGATGCCGTTATCTGTATTCTTTTCTAGTGTCTTTGGAGCTGCATTTTCCTATTGATCAGCATAGCTCATCCTCGCTTGCATCTTTTGCCAGATGGCCCTGTGTTTCTTCATCTAGATAATGTTTTGCTTTGATCTGTTGCATTAAGGATCTTATATTATTATGTGAATCTTTTAATAGTTGATACTGTGCAGATATTCTTCTTTCTGTAAATGTCTTTTTTTTCTTGCTATATATGTCCTGTATAGACATTCTGGTTTAGTTGCATAATAGTAACAATAAACAATCTCTTTCTTATCATCATCAGTTCACTTTATTGCCTCTCTGCCTCTTGCTTGACCTATCAGGGTTTTGTTTTTTTGGACTACTTCTTTCTTCTACCAAATGGGGGCAAGCCCACAGCATGGTCTAGCCCCAGGGTAGGGATGTTTCCATGTTCTGAGGGTTCTATATTGCCTTTTATCCTAATCCTGTCACTGGTGCCTACCCTAGGAGAGGACATTTGTTTTTATCTTGGAACTTGTGCACCCAATCTTCTTTTTCATTTTTGACTGACCCTTCACCCCATTCTATATATCAATGATGAGATTATATGAAAACAGGGTCCACTTCATGATGGTACTCTCCAAGACTTGAGGATGAAATCAAATCCAGTAATACTACACTCCTTCTCTTGCTGATCCCATTTCTCAGTTCAGTCTCTGCCCAGGATGTAGCCCCTGTGCTACATGTGAAACAGGTATAAAAAGACTTTTGTCTTCCTGTTGTACCAAGCAGAAGGCTTGCGCCAGTCAGATCCTGTTGAGGCCATGTCCACACACTACATGAAGTCCAGGAGTGAAAATGATAGCTGGGCCACACTGCCATATGTCACAGACACCATGTGACATGTATTGCAAAAAATGACAATCTATGGGACCACAATGGACATATTCATTACTATGGCACAGAGCGACAGATGTGTGGCCAAGCTCCACAGGTGTGCATACCTTTTCAAAGACTCCTAGATTCCTAGACTGTTACTAAGCTAACAACCCAAGGGACATTTCTAAGCCTAGCCAAGTTTTCCCAAAAGAATGATGATGTTCTAAACAGGGCATTAAGGGACAGGTATGGTGCCAGGCCCAAAGTAAATTTCCTATTCCTCATCCACTTGCCTAGGTTGTGCTTAAACTAGGTAATAGATGAACTCAGCTTCATGTGGCTCGGGAGCTTGTCCCATAGGAGGAGCAGTCTCTGGGACACATATCTGTCTCCAGCATGTTTTGTTTATCTCACAGACAACATTCAGGTCCCTAGACCTTGTATATCTTTGATTTACAAATATGTATGAAATGTATAAGTATGGGGTTTGCGTATTACTTGTAAGCCAGTCATAGATCATCCCACAGTAATCTACAAGAGACTGAGTAGAGGGAAAGGGCTTTAAGGCACTCTGCATAAGGCAGGTTTGTTACGTCTTGTATTCTAACTGAGCAATACCTCAAAGGGGAGCTGCGTGGCATGATGACCATGATCATTAGCATGATGTACATGTTTAGCAGCATGGCAGGGTTCCACAGCTGTGCTCAGCATAAATGTTCATAATTAAGGCACCCAGAGTGGACTGGGACTCATAGCATGGAAGAGGTCTGATGGCACATTGTGCTACTGACACAATTCAGAGAACATAATGCTAAATCACTAAATTAGCATAATCATTGTGCTCTGAGCCTCTTTGTAGGATGATAAGTGTGACCACTGTAATGTGAGAGACTTTGCAGCAAAATAATAAATGCAATTGCCATAATGTGAAAGACCATACTATAAATTTTGATAGACTACAGAACACAGAGAATAGTGGAGAAAAATGATATATAGGGAAAGTGACAATAAACAGGAGTACTGGTAATGCACACCACATTGCAGCCCACAGGGTACATGACTGCCACAGAGAGCTGTCACACTGTAGAGACTGTGTGTGCCAACACTGCAGTGGCCCTTCCAGGTAAATGACAGTATTGGAGTGGGAGTGGCCAAAACAGTAAAGGGTCAGAGAACTGGTAGGATATGTTGCTATCCTGGTAGAGTGGCAATAAACTAGTTGTTTCTGAATGCTGTCCCCCCCCCCCCCAATAACATGGGCATCTGAGTTCTTGTTTGTCCTATAGGAAGACCCTACCTAGAATTTATGTAGAGTATGGGACAGGTCAAAAAACTCAACCTTCCATACTAAAAGTAACTCTTGGTATAACAAGTGGAGTAGTCTACATTTAATTGCTCCTCAGCAACCTTTGAAATGTATTATGGCTGGTATGTGACCACCCTATTTCAGTCCCATTTGAATAGTATAGTACATAGTGAAAAAAGTGCAACAAAGTGCAAACTCACAGGAAAAACACCAGTTAACTAGAAGGAAGTACAAAGAAATTTATAAATAGTCAAGCAACTGTTTAAAACACAAAGTCAGTGATTTTTGTCACACAAATAGTGAACAAGTTATGCAATTTGAAAAAGCAAGCAAAGATACTGGGAAACACTAAAAAATTGGGAAATCAAGTTTTTGTTACTACTGTCAGAACATCAGGATAAGTTACATCAACAGTGAAAAGGACCATACCTCATTATTGCACAGATTATTTAAACATCATTCATTTTACATATGTCTGGGGAAAAATCTTAAAACCAGTGATATAAATTTATTGACATAGAGACTGTTCCAAGTGAAAGATTCAGACATGATATGTGTGTCAGGAATTAAATTTGTTTAGCCAGATACTTCAGAAAATGCACAACAAAAAGAGTTGGAGACAATTTTGGAACACTGTCATAAGGTCTTTCAAAAAATAATTGAGAGGTACCTTAAATAAAGTATATTCGGATTGTAGGACAAAAACAGGATGAACAGAATACAATATATGGAAGTGGAAAACTGTCTCAAAGTATGTGTTTATTATCCTTGGCTTTGTTCCAAACAAACCAGTGGTATTAATATAAGTATAGACTCTCAATATATGAATACTCACACTTAGTCTGATCTATATCTCATACTCCAGCCATAGAACATAGAGTATGTACAGAAGGCCAAATAACTTACATCCACTAATTTTCAAAATGGATATTAACAAATGGCCTTACTCCTACAAAGTAAAGAGCATATTGCATTTCAATCATCCCCAGAACTAAAGCACTTTACATGAATGTCATTTGTTTACACTCATCAACCTTTCAAACATTGACGAATTTGAGCTTACAGCTGCTACAAATGTTTGTCAACAATCACTAGAAACATATTGCAAGGGGTACAAAAGCCAGAATAGTGGAGATACTAGAAAGAATGTACAGTGCATAGGGATTTTTAGGATGTAAAGATGGTAAAGGATGTTTACATCTTGAAAAGGTTAAAACAATAGCCATTAGGGAAACAGAAATACTATAAGCAAAGATACATTCTTGTACACATTGAAAACTAGCAAGATGTTTCCATTTTTTCCACTCTTTTCTCCAGTTCTGTTCCTTACCATCAAGCCTCTTTCCCATTGCTCAGTTAATCTACTTACTCCTCCAGGTCTGAGGGCTCTGCTTTTCTGTTTTTTTTTTTTTTTCAGTGACTGTAAGGATCAAGAATCTGGAAGTGGTGTCATCATTCTTAGACAGACCCTGGACTAAACTCTCACATGCACTGATGTGCATGGATGGCATCATCAGACCAGCATTTAAGTGGTGCTGTAAGTGTAATTCCCCCATGTGATCATACGTTCCTCTTTTCCCATCCACCTAGAATGGCAACATTTCTACTTTCAGCCCAATTATCACCACTAGGGTTCATAAACCAGACATGCCCCCCTTATTTTTGCCCTTGGAAGAGTTGAGCAGGCCAATGCATCCATTATTTCTCTTTCATGTGACCATCTCAAACAGATGCTTAAGTTACAAGCTAAACTCGGGTCACTTAGTTCATAGTCAGGGCTTTATGCCATCAAACTCGCTATTACCAATATTTCTTTACTTTTTCTATTGGAAGAATCAGCTTATCCCATTTGACCCTTGCTGTCTTCCCTTCCCAGATAAAATCCTGCAACTCTTTTTGATTGCTATCCGCAGCATCTCCTCTAGTTGATAAAAATATGCCTGGCATGTGTATAAAACTAAAGGGACTAAAAAGGATTGTGAAAGAGAGACTGGATAAGCAATTCTCAAAGAGACAATGGGGAGGGGGGGTGTTTACATAGATATTTTTGTATACCAAGTAGACTCCAAAGAATTTTTCCTCATGTGGATAGAAAATGTTGGAGGTGTGACAGGCAAAAATGTGGTAGCTGGGAACATATGTTTTGGGAGTGTAATGAGCTGGCACACTTTAGGGATTCCCTGCGGACCGCTCTTTTGGAGATGCTGGGTGAGTAGATTGGACTGACTAGGAAGATGATTTTTTTGAGTTGTGACACAGAATTAGAATTGCCCAAACATAGTAAAGCCTTGTTGAGCTTAATTATGGTGGCTGTCAAAAAAGCAATTGCTAGAAAATGGAAATCAACATCTACACAATGCATATAGAATTTGTAAAGAAGTTGTTTTGTATAACGTGGCCTTTTTTGCTGATGATACTGATGCACAGAATGTAGCTGAACCAGAGACATAAGTTGTGCAACAGCATAGTTGCTTTCGCATTACACATAACATGAAAATGACTACATAAATAGATGTAAATTAAGTCACACAACCAATAAGGCAGCAATGACAAACAAACACAGACAGGCAAAACAGCGTCTTGATTCTCAGACATATGTGCATCAACTTGTGCATCTCACTGCATGACCCCACACAGAAGCTCAGCACTGAATATCACTAAAGTGATGGGAGTGGCAACAGTTTGTGCTCAGCAGCAACTTTCGTTCTTGCCATGGCTAATGCTGGCCCAGTTGTGAATTTTGGCAGGCAGTGAGGGCAGAGGAAAGAGAGATTACTATGCATGTTTTTGTAATATTGCATAATTTACTGAGGCACTAGGTGTCAGAATGTATATAGCAGAAAAAGTTCCACTTGGCTCATATTAATGCATGTATGTGAGCAGGAATGGGACACCTTTTCCTGAACTGCCAGATAGTGTACAGTGCAAAGGGGATTATTTTGTATGTGTGTGTGTGTGTGTGTGTGTGTGTGTGTGTGTGTGTGTGTGTGTGTGTGTACTTGTTTATGTGGACATTTTTGTTGTAGATGATGTCAGATTCCCTTTGGTGCCTTGGCTCAGGACTCTTGTCTGCCATCCCAAAACTATGTCTGAAATGTTATACAATGTCACACATGCTTTGAAATAAAATGTCATTTGTTGTGCCTTTGCTGTGCTAAAGCCAAGTTTCTAATCTCTTGACATGTCTGAAAGGGTATTGCATTCGACCTCTGACACAGCTGCCCAGAGAGTTGTTATGCATGCTATGCTGTAGAACATGGTCATTCAGATCCATGACCCCTTTGTTTTAGACACCACAGCAGTAGCAATATGAGCAGGAGAGGACTCTGAGGTGGAATAGGATGATGCACATGCAGGAATCTTAATGAGCACCAGAGAAGTGAGTATAATTTCATAGAAAAATTAAGAGGATGACTAGGAAAGATATCAGAATTAGGAAAGAAGCCTGAATAATGAACACTGTGTACAATTATAGACCGTGGATTTAGAACTTAAAGAATGAAAAACTGAAGGAAAATTGTAATGTTATACATTCCACTGAGTTTAAGCTGTAGTAAAAGGATGATATGATCAGTGTCTAGTCACAAATATGAGACATTAATTGAGTCAACAACATACTTTGGTTAGGGTTTCCTACATATAATTGAGTTACTACAATGCAAGTTATGCTGTTTTAAATATTAAATCCCAAAAAAACAGCAGCAGAAAAGACATTAAGGAAGAAACATAAAAATATCAAGGCAAGCACCCCTGACCCCCCCCCCCAATGAGGAGTTCAAACTGGTAGAGCACATCATGATAGTCTAAATTTGATGTAAACACCCATAATTGCACATGCCTCAACCAAGACTAGATCTACCATTGGTTAGACAGAAATTGATTGCTCAGTGTCACAGAATTAAGTTGTTTTGGTAATTCAGCAAAATGAGATTAGGAAAAATTTGAAGACGTTAGGATTTGCAAAGACCCTTTGGATTAGTAACTGATTACTTGCAGAACAGCTGAGTCTAATTCTACATAACTTATTAGTTATTAGGAAGAAGGAAAAGTCGCATTTTACCTGAAGTCCCAGTATTACTAATATTTACAAAGACAAATGAGGTATTAATGGCATAAATTGTAAACATATTAACATTTTGAGTGGATCCCATAAGTAATGAATAGTATCATAGTCAACAGACAGCTGGACTGGAGGCAACTTCCTTTTCAGGAGAGTGGGTGCTCTAAATCTGGAGGCAACTTCCTTTTCAGGAGAGTGGGTGCTCTAAATACCAATGAGCTTGTTTCTGGGAAATGGCTCAAATGTGATCGACAGGGGCATACAGGTTGATTTTTTTTTTTTTTTTGAACGTCAGAACTAGTCCCATAGTGGTTAACTAGATTAGAGATTGATTTTGTGGTAGAATGTTAAGGGTTAAAATAAACAGTATAATGAGATTCAAATGAATAGAGATATTACAAAGGGCTCAGTATTGGGGAACAGCTTATTTGTAGTTTATGTGCGTAGTTTATGTGCGTGAATAAAACCAATAAGTATAGTCAGTGTATACAATATGCTAATGACATAATGACATGAAGGTTGGGGCAAGTATTGTCGAGCAGTAAGATAGTGTCATGATGCAGGACTTTATCAATTAGCTTTAGTGCTGGACTAAGATGAATAAACTTGCGATTAATGTATTTATTTATTTATGTTTTGTTAACTGTGTTAGTCCTACTAGGCTAGTAGCCTATTTTCAGGGAGCACCAAAGGTGGTATTTATACTACCACTCTGAATCTGAATAGACAATGTTCAAGAGGATTGAATGTGAAAAGATATGATCAGTGATGCAGAGAAGCATAATAACTTATGAATTTTGTTTGAAACATATGCATTGTCAGGAAACATATTTGTCATACTGTATTGAAATTGTGCTATAAATTTAAAGTACTCCTTAGTTACATGGCCAGTAAGAATACAGCAGTAGTGAGGCTTTTAGAATTTGGAATGTGTTGTACTATTCAAGAATTAAAGGACACGCTGGCAAATTAGAAATGGTACAGAAATCATTTGTAGGAAAGTCAGCTGCCTATCTGATGCTCCTAATACTGTTAAACTAAGGTATTTGGGGCTTTATTCCCTGAGTTGCAATGAGATATTTGATCATTGTATTTAAGGTATTTATTTATTTTTATTTAACATTTGTTTACTTGGATAGTCCAACTTGGAACAAGCCAATTTTCATCTGAAGCCCAGGGAGAAATGCTCCAGATGCATGTCTTTGTAACATGGGAGGAAACCGGAGCACCCAGAAAAAACCCACATGAACCCAAGGAGGGCATGCAGACTTCGCACAGAAGGCACCCCAGCCAAGAATCGAACATGAGAACCTCTTGCTGTGATGTGGTATTGTAAACAGCTGGACCAATGCGCCATCCAATTTAGGGATGAATTTTCTGTTAGAGTGAATTAGGTTAAATAAGGTAAAGCATAAAGTCAATGTGAAAGGAAAGTACCTTATGCATATGTCAAAAGTCTTTCTGAAGTCCAGAAAAACAGCATCACTCTGTATGCCCATATCTATTACATACATAGAAAAAGAACATACACCCAACACAATCTTCAATATATTTAGGGTAGTTTATTAGAATCATTTTAGGGTAAAAAAATGAAGAAATTCCAGTAGAAAAATTTATTCATGTCCTCTTCTCTCTTTTATTTTCTATATATAAAGGTTTTCAGTTTTACCAGAGCCAATTTATTTCCCACTGACTGACAGCATTGATAAGTATTTCCATGGACAGACCAAGCCATCACACCTGCTGATATCACCATGCATGCAGGGAATAAACACATAACTAAAGGTCCAGTCAGATTTGAAGACAAAAAAATTAGTTATATACATTTTGAAAGGTCACAGATATATTCGTAACCCAAGGTAATTTGCATAATAGATGGCTATAATGTCTTCTGATTTCCCACAATATTAACATATTAATGACGTTGAGACATTTTTCTAAAAAATAGTTCAGTGGCAGCTACTGCCACCAAACAGCAGTCTTAAACCAAATAAAAATACTCATCAAAGCCTCTAATTTGTTCCAGCATTTGTACCATCACGATCCACAGTAATTCCCAAATATATACTTCACCCCTTCAGTTTACAGCTTATAATTTCATCACTTTCTTCCACAAAAACAGAGGACAACCACACATTATAGATCTCCTCTGTCACTCTAATCTGAAGATCACCAGACACAGTGTCTTATTTAATGCCAACATAACCCACATAGTTAAAGACAATGAGCCTTCATTTGCTCAAGTGCATAATGAATTTGAAAATCTTGTGATAAATCCCTTGCAGACAGCCCATGTTCCCTTTCAAAATACTTAAAAGACTGACTTAGTGCTTCAGGGGCCCAAATGCCTTGGACATAATATATGTCACTTTCTTGTCAATCTGTGCTTTGAATGGGGGCTACACTACCCATGTCGTTTCAGATCACCATAATGGTTGTACGATTGAGTTTTTAATAAAGGGTAAAAAAATGGTAGGGTTAGTTTTATCTGCTTTCCCTTCATTATGGCTACCATGTCCACATACCATAATTCACCTCAGCCAAGCTCTGTGTTGTTCTAATGGATTGTTCAGGCTCAGATAACAAGCACCTGAGAAAGCCAGTTGGTAGAAAGCAAAGCAAGGGAACCATGTGTACCCATTTTTGTTTGTTAAATATAAGGTATGCTGCTTGCATTAGAAATATGTACTTCTTCAGGCTAAACTGCAAACCATGCACTGCAACTTCAACAAATAGCTGGCACACTACAAAACAGGTATATAGCCTGAAGGAGATTATCAACATCTTCAGTGCAGTCACCTTTATAGGAGAGATGAATAATCTCTTTCTTTTTATCAAATGTGCCAGTCTCTCCAGCAATGTCTCATAATTGTCCATGTGCGTTTGATGCATAGATTTCTTCCAGAGCAATCCTAACACTCTGCTTTACTCAGATACACAAATATTGGGATGATAGTGGCAGAATATTAGTAAAACTCAGACTCCCAGAACTGTTTGTATTCAGATACAGCCCACAGTTTATCCTGAATACTTTTTGCACATGCAGCCAATTGGAAGAGCGTTTATAATCATGCCTTATGACTTTTATAGGTTCATAGGTTCATAGGTAGGTACTAGGCTATCGGCCCTAGGGCCTATATAAGCCTAGCCAAAAAAATTCCCTGGCTTTCGCCACCCAAGAAAGTTATTTTCCTGTTCTCCTGTCTAGCAGAGCCACAGACGTGATCCCTGGGGTGAATTTCCTATCTCCCACCCACTTGTCGAGATTTTTCTTAAAGAGGGCTAATGAGGACCTTTCTTGACATGAATGGGTAGTCTGTTCCAGAGCATGGGAAATCTCTGGGACGGGAATCTATCCCTCCAGCATGTTCTGTTTATTGTGGTGGCAAGTTTTAAGTCCCTGGAGCGTGTGACTCAGAGGGATTGGGGTTTTCTTTAAGTGTAGCATGTCCAACAGATCTAGATTTAACAGAGCTTTGTTTTTTAGGTAAAGGTTGTCTCTGAGTAGGCAATAAGAGATGGAGTAGAGCTGGAGTTTTTTGAGGTGGTCTGCGTATGGCATCTGTTTGAGGCCGGCAATCCTCTTAGTGAGGTATTTCTGTGGCCATTCTAGTTGTTGTAGATGTCTTGCAAGGTACATGCCAAATGGGGTGTTGTACTCTATAATCGGTCTGATGAGGGATGAGTAGAGAGCAACAATGACCTCTTTTTTCTGGAGGTGAACCCCTTTGTGATGAGGTGCACCATATAGAAGGATTTCCTGACTACAGTGACAATGCGGTTATAAAAGGAGAGAGTACTGTCCACCTGTGTCCCAAGGTATCTTATCACACTTTCTGCATTTAGTAGGCTACCGCCTATGTGGTAGCTCATGGGTACAGTGTTTTTCCCAAAGGGGATGACAATGCACTTCTTGGCACTGAGCTTGAGGCCATAACTTTGACACCAAGCATCAGTCTCAGTGAGGCCCCTTTGTAGAATGTCCACATCATTAGGTGATTCTATTATGGCACCTAGTTTGCAGTCATCTGCGCACTTCATTAGCCAAAGACCTGCTGTACTAGCCTGGATTTCTGAGAAGTAGATGCCAAACAGGAGAGGACTCAGGACTGAGCCCTGTGGTACTCCACTTGTTACTAGTCTGAAGTTGGATTTGGAGTTGGCTACTTTCACTGTGTGGGTTCTGTCAGTAAGCCAGTTGGCCACCCATCTTGTGACATAGGGATTTATTCCCAGTCTAGTGAGTTTATCTGTAATTCCACAGTGGGGGATGGTATAGAAAGCCTTGGCAAGGTCATGATAGGCTGTGTGCACCATCTTACCCTCGTCCATGGTGACTGCTTTAAAGAAGTCAGTCAGGTTTAGTAGACATGACCTACCTTTTACAAAACCAAACTGAGTGGGGTCAAGAGTTTGGAGGTTACCTATGTCCTTGTTTACAAGCTCCAATATGACACATTGCATGGCCTTGCAGACCAGACTCATCAGGCTAATGGGGCAGTAGTTCCTGGGATCCATGGTGGTGCCCCCTTTGTGGAATGGGATAACCATCACTGTGCACCATTGAGTAGGCACAAAGCCTGAAGTGAGGCTATGAATGAACGTGGTACTTAGGTGGGGTGCCAGTTCATTCTGTATTCTGTGCAGAATGCAACCTGGGATGTTGTCAGGTCCCATGGATGCTGTGTTCTTGGCTTCAGAGAGTGTGGTCTTTACTTGTGCAGCCATGATTAGAGAGGCTTTGCATTCTTCTGGTATAGTGATGGGCTCTTTAGGGGTTGATGGGCAATATCATTAGCTTCTGTATATCTAGTGCATTGTGCTGCAGCGCAGAGCAGATCTGAATGTCACCACTGAGGTTCTTGACATAGTTGTAGAATGCTTTGTGGTTGTCTTTAGAATCAGTGGCAATTTTATTTTCATAACTAGCTTTGGAGGATTTAATGAGGGATCTCAGCTTCTTAATGAGGTGGACAAGGGAGTTCCTGCAATCAGGGGATTTTACTCTTTTTTGCAACAGCTTCTTCCTTCTGTTGTAGAGCTTGTTTATGGCAGGGGACCACCAGATTGGCTTTCTTTTTTTTTTGGAGATTAGTGTCTTGGTTCTGTTGGGGATGGCATGATCCATGCACTTGTGTATGTGCTTATACAGTGCATTTGTATAGGATTCAGCAGTCGTACCTCTATTTTCCATCTGAATGGGTGTCATGAAGCTTGCCACTTTTGTCTTAAGAAGCATGAAGGTGGCTTTGGAGAAGTTCTTTACAGTGGTTTCCTTAATGGGGGTGGGGGCAGGATATTGATGTCTAGGGTGATTAGCTTGTGGTTGGATTGGTAATGACCAGGTCCAGGATATTGCTGCCCCTGGCAGGAGTATGGAAAAACTGATTGGAATTTATGAATTCCAGAAAGCATTGGGCAAATGAGTTAGTACATGAGTAGTTTTCCCCGTTGATGGTGGTGTAGTTGAAATTGCCCATTAATAGGGTATTGGGCTCTACCTTAATATTACCCAGTATATCAAGAAACATGGAGTGGGCATCCTGGGGCATGGCAGGGGATCTGTAACAAGCTACAACCTGGATTGCATTCTTGCCCAGTGTTAGTTGCACTTGGATAATTATCGATGCATTATGTTGAGCAACTAGCCTAGAGGTGTGGATATCCTTAATGAATATGGTCATGCCTCCTCCTTTAGGGTTTTGATCCAGGTTAGGTGCCTGAAAGGTGTGGTAAGAGTTATAGCCTGTTAATGCAGGAGTGGTCACTGGATCCTTGAACCAGGTCTCCGTCACTGCACAGATGTCGATGTTCTCCATTTTTAATGAGTGCCTATAGTGAGTGCATTTTGAGGTTTAGACTTCTAGCACTAAGTAGCATGACCCTCAGATTTTGCTTGCTTATATCTGCTACAGTGGTGAGTTTGTCATTTGAATATTGCCTAAAAATGGCACTATAGGTGTGGCAAGAGCCTTAGCCAGTATCCGAAATCCCAGGAGTGACAGGTGCAGGCCATCTCTGGCAAATCATCGTGGTCTGCCAATCATGTCGTCCCAGGCAGACAGACACTGGATCCCCTTAGAATGACACCAGAAGCTTAGCCAATTATTGAAGTCAATCATTTTGTTCTTGTATTGTGGTATCATTCTGGGTGATGGCAGGATGCTACTCAGGGCTAGGGTCATACCTGCCTGGGCTACATGATCCAAGAGCTCCTCCATGTCTCTTTTCATGTGGTCCAGGGAGGTACATCTCAGGTCATTCACACCAACATGGACAATGACAGAGTCATATTTGTACTTGTTGTGGAGTGACCTGAGAGCTTGCATTATGTGGTGGATCCTGGCACCTGACAGACAGCTGACAGTAACTTTCTCCTTGTTTAGCCTGGTGAGTGGGACATCAGTGGGCTTGACTATAGAGTCACCTATGACTAGTGTGTTGGGTACATTGTTTTGCCTTATGGGCTGAGGTTGAGTGGCACACTGATTTTGTGGGCTATGTGTCATTTGGTTAATGTTGGGAGGTGGTGTCTGCTTGCATTTCAGCTTTGGAGGTCTCTGTTGTTTGGGCAGATTTTTATTGAGACCCTCTTCAAATGTAGGTGTGTGTTTTGTGTCACTATGTGTGGGTTTAGGTGAGGTAGGTTTTGATGGACTATGTGCTGAGTGTGGTGTGGTGCAGGTGTTTAACTTCTCCTCTTGACTGCCAAGTACAGTCCTGGCTGGAGAGAGCTTGGTTTCCAGTTTGGATATATAAGTGCATCTTTCACAGGATGTAGTGTTGGGTGGTAGGAGGAGAGGGTTGTCAGTATACATGAGGCAATTGCTACATTGCCCCAAGATGCCCAGATTCATTAGGTGGGTTGGGGGAAAATACTGGGAGCTGACCCTTAGACATGCCTGGATAAGTGCTTATTAATTTAAGTACTAAAAACTGTTTTCCTCCTAACAAGTGAGGAAAGTTGAGTGCTGCAGTAATTTGTAGATTACTTAGTGCTAGCAATGAGTTTTGAACAAGTGCTGAGCACAAGGAAATAATTTTGAGTGCTAAAACTAGAAAACTGGCTAGTTGGCTAGTTCTAAGGGAAAATTAGACGAGCAGACTTTTTGGCACCGGAAATACTTTAACCCTAGTTAAACTGCACTGAGAAATGTGCAAAACCGTGCAAATATGGGTTTTTTAAACAGAAAGATGAAAAGGAGAGGAAATAGCCCAAAATGGCCAATAAAATTACAGATTCTGATAAAGAAATTGATTTCCTAGATGTCACACTAAGATTAAATAAAGAAGGCAAAATAGACACAACGCTATATAGAAAACCCACTTGGAAAAATTCCATGCTTAGCTTTAATAGTATGCATCCCGACATACTTTTCAAGCTATTGTAAAAAGTCAATTTACTAGGATTCACAGATTGTGCAATAGACCTGAAGATTTAGATAAGGAAGCACAATACATGGAGAAACTGTTTATAAATCGAGGATACAGTCCTTCCATGGTTAAGAGTATTAGATCTGAAGTCCTGAATCATACAGACCAAGTGGACAAATTACATCCCACCTTGAGGCACAGAATAGATAATTTTATGCATTACAAGAAGAATGAGGTTAGAGACAACCAAGTCAATTATATTATTAGCTATACCAGTGACATCAATAAGATACAACAAGTTGTCAGCAACAACTGGCATATTTTAGCCACGGACCCTCAAACCAAAAGCATCATAGGCAGATACCCGAGGTTTATATATAGAAATAGCAAAAATCTTAAGAGACTATTGTGTCATGATTCATACTTCAGTGGACAACATGCCAATCAAATACAAAATTCCATTACTATTAAAAAGTTTGGCACTTATCCCTGTTATGATTGTAAAAGGTGTAGCTATATCACAAAAACACAGCACTTCCATCATCCTACCAGTGAATATGTTTTTAAACCACGTTTTTGGGCAAACTGCAATACTTCTAATGTGATATACCTTGCAAATTGTAACAAATGCAAGGCATTCTATGTAGGGCTCACAAAGAGGAAACTCCATGAACGTATCTATAACCACCTATACGACATACGGAAGTCCAATGACACCAATGCTCTAGCTAGACACGTTATAGAGTTTCCAACGCACACATTCTGCTTTAGAGTTTTACAGATAGTTAAACAGGATGTTAGAGGTGGAGACAAGGAGAATCAACTTGCACTCACGGAACTTAATTGGATCCTAAGGCTGGCTGCACATTTAGAGCCAGGTATTAACAACCAAGTGTCAATTAAACCAGCTTTAGTATCTGATAGATAATTAGTATGTTTGTAGTACCTTTTTGGTACACTTTTTGGTACCATTATTTATTAGTTACACACTAAAGGTTTGTTTTATTTATTGATTTTCATATTAACTTTATATATACAGATATACATATGTTTATTGAAGAAGTAAGCTAGCTTTAGAGATAGGACATACATACAGACTAAAGATATAGGTTGTTCCTTATGTATAGTCGTTTGGCTGATATATGTATATATATATGTTCTAGTATATATTTTGTAGTACATATCCTTCAGAGTATATTTAGCCACCAGCTATTAACTGTATTTATTTGCATATACAGCACATGATTAATATTTATGTGTTTTATTTTTATTTTTATTTTTATTTTAATTCCAATGTTAATTTGAATGCATCAGTGATATAGCACTGATGTCAATTCATTAATTAAATAATAATTTTTTGATAATCTTTTTACAATTTGTCCACATACATCAGGTTGAATTAATATGATGACGTATATGTATTCTTGATGCTTTATAGCATCACAGATATGCTATACACAGTGATCAACTTTGTTCTGTTTTGTTTTGTTTACTTCCATAAGCATGATTTTATGAGTTTTATATGTATTTTTATCCTTCATGAGAAGCGCCTGAAGGACATACACATTATATTTATGATACACTCATATAATTAGGTTCACTTTTGGCGTTTGAAGTTATTGTTTTTTGTGCCTTCATGAATTATATTCAATATGTTACACTCATGAATATAATTTTAGCCATTGTTACTATCATTATAAAATCTTTATTAAGGTTTTATATATATTTACATATGAGTGAAAGAAATGATAGTTTTGCTCCAAGGGGCTAAAACTATATGTTTTAAAATTATATGTTCTAAAACAGTATATAAACAGGCACTTTAGTATTTACATTTTTAGTGTTGCTGTTTCAATAAGACGCAAGAAACATGAAATATGGTTGCCATTTTTAGTTTTGTTTTAGTTTGGATGTACCCCTTTCAACAGTGACATGATTCTGCTTTGATTTGTATGTATTAACTATTTAAAGTAATTAATTGTTTAATGAGCATTTTCCCGCCTTTTGAACAAGTATTTAAACTAAGAAGGCATCTTCATTAAAACATCTGATGAAGCGTGGGTGTCCACGCGAAAGCGCTCATTTTTTGTCTCCAAATAAAAGATTCGTCCTCTACAAGTGCTACCAGTGTGTCTCGATTGGTATTCAACAATATTGCTGTATTTTTGGATGGTCCTAAGCGTTTGATACTACACTTGTATCCTGTATTCAGTTTCCCTTATTTTTGGTGTGGTATCATTCAGCAGGATAGCTACCTTCACATCGGTTTATTTCTTGGTTTTTTGGTCCACGCTATCCAGCACGCTATGGAGCCTATCATTCACCTGGATCCGGAGCCGAGGGATGCCTCATCTTTATGGAATGGATTAACACATCTACAAGACAACCCTTTATTGTCTCTGGATTTTCTAGGAGAAGCCAGACCTGGCGTTTCCACAACCAACGGTGAGAACCTTATGGAATTTCATTCTTCATTAAGAACAGTTGAAGATAATCTCTATCAGTTACAGAGATATGCCTGGCAAAGGCTACATTTGGAAGCATGCAGTCACTTCAGGGTGGTCCCCAGGGGCATGCGGGTGTTCTGTATGCCCACCTATGGGGACTCGCACCCTGAATTACTTAAACGCTGGCAGGACTTAAATATAGAACTAGGGTTCAAATACGCACAGCTAATGCTGGACTATTTTTCGCCCTTAGAAACTCAGCTAAGGAGCGAGACTGACAAACTATATCAACAATTAACCGAACGTTTCACCTCAGACTATTGTTTAAGCAAAGTTAATTACACTTTGTCTCAAATTAACAGCTTTAGTGATAGATTAAGAATCACTAAGCAAAAAAAGTTATTACGGGATTACCAGGACTTTCAAAAGGGCCAAGTTTTCCTTTGGCCGAGACACCAGGCTTCTAACCAGGATGATTCGACATCACAGCCAGAAGTTGCCACTGTCCAACCATCAAAGAAACCTACCTACAAACATATTGTAGCATCAGCGTTACCATCAACGCCTGCCTCCATGGTAACCAGGGAAGCGGAAGTGATATCATCTGCAGAACACATCACGATTGAAACCGGACATACTGACACGCCTCCTCCCAACCAGGAGGCCCTTGTGCTGTACACTACCTCAGCATCGACGGGAGCTAAACCGAAGAATACATCTACTGCTCTACCGTCCCTGGTGAATTTTTTACCCTATCAGAAACGACCTATCCCCTACTCGCAGAGGGGACGATCACACAGCAGGGGTTCTCGGAAGAGGAAGAACTCAGCGGAATCACCAGGAATGAACAGGAGGAAAAAATATTGACTTCTGGGCTATTATTCAATCTTTCTAGCATTATTCTGGATCGGACTACAGTACAAATATTAAACAGAGGTTTGAGTTTTATACCGGCAACGCCGGCAACTCTAACTGGTACGTTGCTTGACCTTAGATTGTTTTGTAGAAAGCTTTCGCTGAAACTGTTATTTAAAAATGATGTGACATATGAACCAGAGAAAGTACTGTTTAGAACACCAAGTACATTTATTCCTGTTATACCATTACATATAGAATGTTTTCTCAGGGCATGTGAAGATCAGTACTATACGGTTTTCAGCAAGGCAAATAAGAAAGGGAGATATCATAACTTTACACCTCAGGAATATCGCTCCCTTAAAGAGCTCAAACAAAACACCCAGATTGTAATAAAACCAGCAGACAAGGGAGGGGGAGTAGTAGTATTAGACAGTCAGGAATACAACGACAGCATGACTCGAATGTTATCCCAGACTGACACATATAGTTCCATCACCCCTAAAGAAGTAGTGAATATCATCAAGATGGTTAAGGACGTTCTATATGATCTCCTCATGTGTCGACAGATTAGCCAGGAAGCCTATGAGTTTCTGCATATAGAATACCCCATCATTCCTATAATAAAAGGCATACCCAAGGTACACAAAGGCAGATACCCGGTCCCTTTGAGACCTATAGTTTCGGGAGATAAATGGATAACTGCACATGTCTCCCAGATGATAGAAAAGATTCTGAGACCTGTAGTGGAACAATCATCTACCATACTTAAGGATACTTATGATCTTCTGGAAGACATAAAAGAATTAACTATAGATTGTGCACAAAAACATCTTTTAATTACCTTGGATGTTAGAGATCTTTTTACATCTATACCTAATGATATAGGAATGCAATATATAAATGAACTTTTATCTCAGGATACAAACTTCTCAAAAGACAGAATTATACTCATAGATCAGCTACTGGAATTGGTGTTATATAATAATGTATTTATGTTTGGTGAGTCAACATATCTACAAAAGTGGGGGGTAGCCATGGGCACCCCCTGCGCCAACACCTACGCCAATTTGGTAGTTTTATGGTGGGAGAAACTCTACCTGTTCACACATGAGGATTTCAGATATATTAAATTCTACAGGCGTTTTGTTGATGATGTCATTGTCATTTGGGAAGGCACACAGACTTCTTTTGAGTCCCTTATGCAGTTCCTAAATACTACTACCACATTCCTAAGGTTTACGCAAGAAATCTCTGATAAAGAAATTGATTTCCTAGATGTCACACTAAGATTAAATAAAGAAGGCAAAATAGACACAACGCTATATAGAAAACCCACTTGGAAAAATTCCATGCTTAGCTTTAATAGTATGCATCCTCGACATACTTTTCAAGCTATTGTAAAAAGTCAATTTACTAGGATTCACAGATTGTGCAATAGACCTGAAGATTTAGATAAGGAAGCACAATACATGGAGAAACTGTTTATAAATCGAGGATACAGTCCTTCCATGGTTAAGAGTATTAGATCTGAAGTCCTGAATCATACAGACCAAGTGGACAAATTACATCCCACCTTGAGGCACAGAATAGATAATTTTATGCATTACAAGAAGAATGAGGTTAGAGACAACCAAGTCAATTATATTATTAGCTATACCAGTGACATCAATAAGATACAACAAGTTGTCAGCAACAACTGGCATATTTTAGCCACGGACCCTCAAACCAAAAGCATCATAGGCAGATACCCGAGGTTTATATATAGAAATAGCAAAAATCTTAAGAGACTATTGTGTCATGATTCATACTTCAGTGGACAACATGCCAATCAAATACAAAATTCCATTACTATTAAAAGTTTGGCACTTATCCCTGTTATGATTGTAAAAGGTGTAGCTATATCACAAAAACACAGCACTTCCATCATCCTACCAGTGAATATGTTTTTAAACCACGTTTTTGGGCAAACTGCAATACTTCTAATGTGATATACCTTGCAAATTGTAACAAATGCAAGGCATTCTATGTAGGGCTCACAAAGAGGAAACTCCATGAACGTATCTATAACCACCTATATGACATACGGAAGTCCAATGACACCAATGCTCTAGCTAGACACGTTATAGAGTTTCCAACGCACACATTCTGCTTTAGAGTTTTACAGATAGTTAAACAGGATGTTAGAGGTGGAGACAAGGAGAATCAACTTGCACTCACGGAACTTAATTGGATCCTAAGGCTGGCTGCACATTTAGAGCCAGGTATTAACAACCAAGTGTCAATTAAACCAGCTTTAGTATCTGATAGATAATTAGTATGTTTGTAGTACCTTTTGGTACACTTTTTGGTACCATTATTTATTAGTTACACACTAAAGGTTTGTTTTATTTATTGATTTTCATATTAACTTTATATATACAGATATACATATGTTTATTGAAGAAGTAAGCTAGCTTTAGAGATAGGACATACATACAGACTAAAGATATAGGTTGTTCCTTATGTATAGTCGTTTGGCTGATATATGTATATATATGTTCTAGTATATATTTTGTAGTACATATCCTTCAGAGTATATTTAGCCACCAGCTATTAACTGTATTTATTTGCATATACAGCACATGATTAATATTTATGTGTTTTATTTTTATTTTTATTTTTATTTTAATTCCAATGTTAATTTGAATGCATCAGTGATATAGCACTGATGTCAATTCATTAATTAAATAATAATTTTTTGATAATCTTTTTACAATTTGTCCACATACATCAGGTTGAATTAATATGATGACGTATATGTATTCTTGATGCTTTATAGCATCACAGATATGCTATACACAGTGATCAACTTTGTTCTGTTTTGTTTTGTTTACTTCCATAAGCATGATTTTATGAGTTTTATATGTATTTTTATCCTTCATGAGAAGCGCCTGAAGGACATACACATTATATTTATGATACACTCATATAATTAGGTTCACTTTTTGGCGTTTGAAGTTATTGTTTTTTGTGCCTTCATGAATTATATTCAATATGTTACACTCATGAATATAATTTTAGCCATTGTTACTATCATTATAAAATCTTTATTAAGGTTTTATATATATTTACATATGAGTGAAAGAAATGATAGTTTTGCTCCAAGGGGCTAAAACTATATGTTTTAAAATTATATGTTCTAAAACAGTATATAAACAGGCACTTTAGTATTTACATTTTTAGTGTTGCTGTTTCAATAAGACGCAAGAAACATGAAATATGGTTGCCATTTTAGTTTTGTTTTAGTTTGGATGTACCCCTTTTAACAGTGACATGATTCTGCTTTGATTTGTATGTATTAACTATTTAAAGTAATTAATTGTTTAATGAGCATTTTCCCGCCTTTTGAACAAGTATTTAAACTAAGAAGGCATCTTCATTAAAACATCTGATGAAGTGGGTGTCCACGCCAAAAGCCCATTTTGTCTCCAAATAAAAGATTCGTCCTCTACAAGTGCTACCAGTGTGTCTCGATTGGTATTCAACAATATTGCTGTATTTTTGGATGGTCCTAAGCGTTTGATACTACACTTGTATCCTGTATTAATGTTGGGAGGTGGTGTCTGCTTGCATTTCAGCTTTGGAGGTCTCTGGGCAGATTTTTATTGAGACCCTCTTCAAATGTAGGTGTGTGTTTTGTGTTACTATGTGTGGGTTTAGGTGAGGTAGGTTTTGATGGACTATGTGCTGAGTGTGGTGTGGTGCAGGTGTTTAACTTCTCCTCTTGACTGCCAAGTACAGTCCTGGCTGGAGAGAGCTTGGTTTCCAGTTTGGATATATAAGTGCATCTTTCACAGGATGTAGTGTTGGGTGGTAGGAGGAGAGGGTTGTCAGTATACATGAGGCAATTGCTACATTGCCCCAAGATGCCCAGATTCATTAGGTGGGTTGGGGGAAAATACCGGGAGCTGACCCTTAGACATGCCTGGATAAGTGCTTATTAATTTAAGTACTAAAAACTGTTTTCCTCCTAACAAGTGAGGAAAGTTGAGTGCTGCAGTAATTTGTAGATTACTTAGTGCTAGCAATGAGTTTTGAACAAGTGCTGAGCACAAGGAAATAATTTTGAGTGCTAAAACTAGAAAACTGGCTAGTTGGCTAGTTCTAAGGGAAAATTAGACGAGCAGACTTTTTGGCACCGGAAATACTTTAACCCTAGTTAAACTGCACTGAGAAATGTGCAAAACCGTGCAAATACGGGTTTTTTAAACAGAAAGATGAAAAGGAGAGGAAATAGCCCAAAATGGCCAATAAAATTACAGATTCTGAGCTGAAACCACTCCTCCAGCGACAGATAGGCTGCTCAAAGTTCACCACTCTCACTGATGAACAGAGAAGCTCCCTTCTATCTTACTAAGGTCTGGGCAATACAGAAACTACAAAACAGCCCAGAATTCAGCAAAATCTGAAAACGGACTCTACTGGTTATAGAAAGGTGGGAAACAAGTAGAGAAATTGGATTTTGTTTTCAAAAATTAAAACAGATACAGTAAAACAAACACTTTTTTTCTCAAAAATGTTTTATTTTTCAAATACAGTTGAATAATGTCCATAGTATTTCTATATAACATCTTAAATAACTATGTACGCTATTTACATCAGCCTGATACTGTAACAGAGCTCAATATATACAATTACTTTATAGGTATAACAATCCAGTTATCAGAGTGTATCTGTTCAGTTATTGTAAAATATCAATTAATGATAATGATGGATTGTTAATAAATGGCTTAGGATGAATCCCTAATTCTTTAATTTTAATTTCCAACAATGCTGTGGTCTTCAGTAGGCTGAAAAAGTCTTCCAAAGTTGGTATTGTGTTTGTATTCCATCTTTTTGTAATACACTTCCTTGAGATTGCAAGTATTGTCCAAACTAGATACATGTTTGACTCATTCAAATGAAGACCTTCGTACACATTTAATAATACTAGAAATTTAGATAAGTTAAATGATTCATTAAATAAAGCTTGTAAAAAGTTTTTAATACCATTCCAAAATGGCTTAATTTTAACACAGTCAAAAAATGTGATTCCAATCTGCATTGTGTATTTGCTCATACCTCCAACATATTCCCTTTGTGGAAGAATTAATTTTAGTGATTCTATCTGGAGTTAAGAATGCCCTGTGCAAGCATTTCCAATTAAAATCTTCCCAGTATTGTGTAAAGGATGTATGTGTTATTGATAATAAAATATTTGATTTACTTTCTTCAGTTAGCTGTAATGAGTGTCCTTTTGTTATATAATTCCAATATGAAGATTTGGGTGTTGTTTTATAATTTATCAATATCTTGTAAAATTTCAAAATACTATTTCCCATGTCATAATCATTATATATGATTGCATATAGGTATTTCATAAGTTTATGTATTTCTTTAAATGAAGAATTACTAATTATTCTGCATAAATCTTTCGAATATGTGAGAATACTTTGCATAGTTAGCCAATCTTGTTGTGGAATTTTGTGTTATTTCTATTGTTTGCATATCCAGAACTTTTAGTTCTTTGATACATTGAAACCAACAAACAAATCCTTTCTGTTCCTAGGAATTAATTATTTCTCTGTATAGTTTATGTGGAGAGCTCTATGTAACTATGAATGGTGTTAAAAGATCAAACCAGATTTTTAAATCTATATTAGCATTAATAATTTTCGGAAATGAGTCAATGTAATAATTAATCATATGAGTTTTAGTGGGCTTAGTTATGCTATATTGCATACTAATACATAATATGTGCCATGGCAAATTGTTTTTACCTGTTATTTGATTTTTTTTTTTTTTTGTAAATCAAATTCATTTATTGATATTATAGTTAGTAATTCTTTCCAATTTGCAGAATAATTTGTACTTATCCAGTCTAAGATTGTTTTAGATATTGATGCTTTTATATATGTTTCTATATCAGGAAAGCTTAATCCTCCCTGTTTCCATGGTCTGATATGATGTATTAAAGCTAATCTGTTTCTTTTGAGAAACCATAAGAATGTTATTAGGCATGAGTTTATTTCTTTGAGTATATTCCTTTCTGGTAACAGTTGTATTGCCAAAGCTATATATAGAATCTTGGATAGTAAAACCATTTTTATTAACTGTATTCTATCTTCAAATGATAATATTATTTTGTTCCACTTTTCCACAGAGATTTTAATTGTATTGATAATATTATTGTAGTTTTTTTGAAACTAATTCATTATTATCCTTGCATAACTCAATCCTTACATATTTTAAGGTAGATTCTTGTTTCCCTATAATGTGATTTCCCTTTGTCTACAATTCTTTTTTTTTTTATTTCAAAATAAAAATTTTGATTTTGATTTTTTGAAATGGAGTCTTGAAGTCCTGTAAAATATGTCAAATTAAAATATCTAATTCTTCATGTCTCTTTTGTATTGGATAATGTTAATAATATGTCATCAGCAAATAGCATTACTTTAGAATTGTATTGTTCATAAAAATATACTCCTTTGATTTTTGCATTGTTACATACTGAATCTGCCAATATTTCAATAGCCAAAGCAAATAGAATTGGTGACATGGGACATCCTTGTTTAGTACCCTTTGTTATATGTATACATTCAGAGGTGAAAGGACCTAGCTTAACATACGCTAAATTATTTGTATATATATTATTTAGTAGATGAACAAAACACAAAAAGAAAAATCTAGTAAAGCTAGACTTCTAACTGTGTGATACCTTAAACCTCTTGCATCAGATGCCTCATGGGATATATGCAAATGACCCTTTAAGGATATCAGGTGTTTCAGCTAAATGGCAATTCTGAATGTCCATGACTTTTTCTTTTAGTTTCATAAAGTAATGTTTTGGTCAGGCATACTAAAAATGTTTGTGAAATAACAAATTTAAATCAATAAATGTTAACAAAACTAATATCCACACTAGCCATGGAATGAAAATCATTCCTAATCTGATGGATACAACTAAATCCATCAGATTATCAGTCATACCTTGACAATCCAGAACATCTGAGCTCCATAAATTGAATTATCATATGGATAATTTTTGTAATAGGAATAAGCAATATTTATATTAGTTTGCACTCACTATTGTAGATTAGACAGAATTCTAATGCAATATAAATGTCTACTTATTGTATAAGCAATTAATATTTACATGAAAGATAGATGATAAGCAATTCAGTCATAGTAAAGTAGGATGTATCATATATAAAACCTCAGTAAAAGATTATAGCACACAGTTATTTAACATATTCACCCTTATTAATGATGTCTTCCAAAACTTATTACTTAATATAAATAGATGGTAATAATATTTATACCTAATGTTTATAATACAATGTATTTTACTGAGTATATCAGAAGTCATATTTCATTGTCTACCAGCATTTAAGTAATCACTTTGTTTGTTGCTAACTTACTTAAAGCATCAAGTTTGTTTTATGTAAACAGTGATGAAAGTTAGTGCACTTTAATTATCAGTGCATCCCTCTTTCCTCCATTTCCTACACATAAGGATTTTCATATCTTTAATTTCTTATTATAAAATGAGTGAAATTATAGGTTAAAAACAACAAATTCACTTATTGTGATTAATGATTACAAGTTCCCTTTTCAAATTCATAAATTGCCATTTTATGGCATATACTGACAGTTTTTAGATTTAAATGGCAATATTCTATTTTGTATAATCAGCAAAGGTTAAACTGAGTGATTATTGTCAAATTAATACTATTTGTTCAGAATGTGATTGTTACATTCTGTAACAGTCCTAGCTTAGGCTTCTATTGTTTCCCTTCAACAACGTTGTCAGTTTGATGTCATGTATAAAACATTAGTTACCTTGATAACAGCTTAACTATTATGTATGGTCAAGATGTGTTACAAAACCACAATTCAAGTTAAAGCAATTATAAGACTTGTTATGCACATTTACCTATATGAGAAAATCATCATGCTTTCCCTTGATGTTCAATATAGTGTATTTCATTTATGACAAGTTAAAACAGTAGTGTTATTATACTCAAGCCCATGTTATTAAACTGTATATTGTCAATTTAATACTATTTGTTCAGAATATGATTGCTACATTCTGTGACATTTTAAGTTCAGGCTTCTATTGTTTCTCTTGAACAACTTGGTCAGTTTGATGTCATGTATAAATCATTAGTTACATTGGTAACCGCTTAAGTATTATATATGGTCAAGATGTATTACAAAAACTACAATTCAAGTTTAAGCAATTACATGACTTATTATGGATATTTACTTATATAAGAAAATCATCATGCTTCCCCTTAATGTTCAATGTTATGTATGTCATTTATGACAAGTTAAGACTGTAGTGTTATTATACACAAGCCCATGTTATTAAATCCTGTCTTTAATATATTTAATATCTAAATTCAACAGACTGCTTCATCTTTTTATGACGATTATATATTGTATGTCTAGATTTACTAAAATCATACATTACATAACTATTGTGTGTGTGTTTTTTTATCAAGAATCAACTTAATGAGATAAAGTGTTGGGAGACCATCAATATGTGTACATGTGGTTTAAAACAGACCTTTTATTATATATATATATATATATATATATATATATATATATATATATATATATACATATATTTTTTTAAACCAAAAACATCATTGCCGAGAATCATCTTGGAGACTCCTCAAAGCCATTAAGCATTATTGTCACTCTGTTTCCATTACCATAGCAACCTGGGAATATCTGTTTCTGTAAATGTGTCTGTGTAGTGCATACCAGAGACTTGCAATGCACCTGAAGCAAAGCTTCACTTCACTGCAACTTCAAGCCTAAATTCCTTCCCTTTCAGTGAAGCAGCAGCCAGGAAAAGAACAGAGAGCAAACAGATAAAAAAAAACTCCCAACAAGCCACCAAAACAAGAGACAACATGCTTCGCTCCCTACCCTGCCCCCTATTTCCTCCCGCCCCAGTGGTCCCACCTTTATTACACTCACAAAGCCCTCCCATCTTTCCAGTAGCCAACCACAGTGCTAACCCAACACTACCTCCTCCATCTTCCCACAACTATCACACCTCCTCAACTAACATGTACAAGCATACCTTACCTATGCTCACTGCATGCACTCTCCTTGCATATCTTACATCCTACCAAAGCTCCATCATTCCCCCACTCAACCACTACCACTGTACTACTACTCACACCACCACTCATGTCCCACCCTCACTCAGCTCCCCTCCCACCAACTCAAGAAACATCCCTATGCACCACCCACATATTCTACCAACTATATTACTCAAACATAAAGCATCCTTACAACCTAACACAGTAACCCTTCCACCATACCTATTACCCAAAGAGCACAATCATAAAGTTTCCCTTATAAACAAACACACTCAAAAACTAAGAAAACTAATAACCTCATGCATATCTAAACTAGCCCTAAGTGGAGATATCCACCCCAACCCTGGCCCTACCATCTCCACCCCCAATCCTAATAATCAGACTAGAAACCACAACTTCTCCCATATTACAGCCAATAGAAAGCCAAGTGACTTCCTTCTACTTAGCCTAAATATTAGAAGTATATCCAACAAAGTCCATAAACTCCATGCCACCATAGACTTGTACTCCCCAGATATAGTCATCCTGACAGAAACCTGGCTAAAACCTCACATTACCAGTGAGCAAATACTCCCTACAGGTTATGGCATACTAAGAGTAAACTGGCTAAACAAGAAAGGAGGTGGTGTAGCTATAATATTTAACATCTAAACATCCAGATCTTAAAATCATCAGCTCCACAAATAGGCAATGAAGAAATAATATATACCAACCTCAAAATAAACCAAACCAAAACCATCAACATAATTGGATGCTACTTCCCACCTGGCCAAAACATCCCTCCACTAGAAAACCTCCTCAGCTGGTCTACCCACCATCTCCCCCCCAAGAAACTATAATTTTAGGTGATTTCAATATTGACTGGCAATCCTGTTCTGGCAACCATCCAACCCATCATGTAAACTTTCATGGCTTCACCCAACTAGTCCAGTCACCAACCAGGATAAATAAAAACTCCAGCAAGCACACTACCCTGGACTGGATACTAGTCATTAAGAGCCCCTGTCATATATAACAGGCTGCTTATCAAATAGACTCAGTGATCACTCCCCAACATTCCTACTCAAAAAATACCTATATGAAGCTAAACCTGTCATCTACCGTCAAATACGTAAAAAACTAAATTTTAACCCATTTACATTCATCTCATCCTCTAAAGTACCTCAGTCTTGATGACGCAGTTGAATTTTTTAATACTACCTTCCTGAGCATCCTTAATTGCCATGCCCCCATAAGACTTTCCAGAATCAAAGCACAACCCTCCCCATGGCTACAGAAAAAATGAAAAACAGAGATAAAGCCTGGGAGCACTGGCACAAAACCAAAACCCTCTCAACTAGACAGAAATTCCAAAAACTACGCAATAGAGTCAAAAAGCTAATAAAACAGAACAAATTCCAATACTACCAGTCTGCCCTAGACTCCTCCCAACACAGCCCCAAACAATTCTGGTCCTCCATAAACTCCATCCTCCACCCAGGTAAAGTCAGTACCCCTCCTCCTAACATCCCTCACTCCTCAGAAAATATTGCTACCTCATTCAACACAAACTTCACACAAACCATACTATAACTAGCTAAACAACACAACCCCCCTCCCCTCCAACCCACACCTTCAACTAGTAATCTCCCCACTGCCTTCTCTTTTTCTCCTGTACCTACCTCCAACATAAAAAAACTCTTAACTAAATTTAAGCCCACCAGATTAGCAGCCAACAACCTCCCAAGTGAATACCTACCAATCTCTGTCAGAAAGTTACGTTCCCACACTGTGGAAAGTATCACATATAATTCCCCTCCACAAAGTTGGACCCTCCACAGAACTAACCAATTACCACCCCATAGCTATTCTCTCTCCACTCTCCAAAATACTAGAGAGATGCATACACTCTCAGGTCTCAGACTACCTCCTTACTAACAACCTCCTTTCCAATACTCAGCATGGTTTCCGACCAAACCATAGCACCACCACTGCTTTACTCTCCTTTACTAACACTATCTTTCAGCATAAAAACAATGGCTATCTCTCCTCTGCTACTTTCCTAGACATATCTAAAGCATTTGACATGGTCCCACACAAACAACTTATCTCTGTCCTCAATAACCTATCCTTTTCACAATCAGTCACCAACTGGTTTCAGAGTTACCTGTCTGACCGCCAACACTCCGTTGTATGGCAGAATGACATATCTCCCCAACTACCTGTCTCCATAGGGGTTCCCCAAGGATCCATCTTTGGACCCCTACTCTTCTCTGTTTTCACCAATAATCTAGCCTCTGCCACCAAACATGGCACACTCATACAATATGCAGATAACTCAACCATCATCTGCTCAGCCCAGTCCCTACCCAAACTGCAAAAAGTCACACAAGAAGCCTTTTCCTCTGTTGAAACTTGGTTATATGATGCCCAATTAATATTCAACCCAAATAAAACTAAACTACTTATCTTCCCTCCCACCAAACATACTCAAAACAACTCTCATTTTAACATCACAGCAAAAGTCAACACTACTATATACCCAACTGAACAGACCAAATTGCTAGGAGTGGAAATAGACAATAAACTAAAATTTGACATTCACATATCCATGACCATAAAAAAGTCCACAAAAAACTAGGAGCGCTATACAGAAATCAGCAACTTCTCACCAAAGCAGCAAATATTTCAATAGCAAATTCCCACCTTATCTCCACCCTACTTTATGCCTCACCAATATATACCAACCTAAGGCAATGCGATCTAAACAAGCTAGAGACATGCTACAACAAAATCGCCAAATTCGCCACAGGGGCATCCTACCATAGTCACCACTGTCTCTCACTTGCTGTAATGGGCTGGCTTTAACTCCCTCACCTCCTTCAATGGTATCAACTCTCACTCACCCACAAACTAGTAAACCATCCACTAAATGTCCCATCCCTCCAGAATCTACTCCAACCCTATCGCACCACCAGACCACTAAGATCCAGCAACAAAAATCACTTGCAGATCACTAAAGCCAATAACTCTGCTGGTGAAGCACTATTCTCTTGCACCATAGCCAAATTATGGAACTCCCTTCCACCCACAATTACCTTCATACCATCATGCACCCACTTCAAAACTTTACTAAAAGTGCACCTAAAAACATGCTGGTTATGTCCTGGCAACTCCCACTCTAATATCACCCACCCCATCCAAACACTACCTTTCTTTCCACTCTACTTGATTATAGCAAGCTCAGATACTCATAAGCCAGTACTTATTATACAGCAGGAACTTCTTCTTGTAACATTTGTTAATGTCTGTTATGTACTTCACAGATAAAGATTCTAGTTGTCTACTGATGTACTATGTTCTTCATCTGTAAATATGTTGCAAGTAATTGCTATGTAAATTGTTAATCGCTATGTAATCCAATGTAACTACTGTCTGTTTATTTTAACTGTGGAGCTTTTCTCCCCGGGCCTCTGCTGAAAATGGACCTATGTCCAGTCGGACACTCCCAGTCAACAAATATAAATAAATAAATAAATAAAACACACTCCTCCAGCCCTCCCACATCTCACTCAGCAGACGTGCAAACAAACCATTCTCATCCAAAATATCCCAAATCACAGTTCTATCCACCCCCTTCCCATAGAACCAGGCTAAAACACCAAATGTCTCTTCCTAATACACAAGCATCATTAAACCTCAATCACAAGCCACAACCCACAGCTTCCCAGAGATGAAAACAGCAACATATAACAGCTGCCAAGCACAGATGCATCCACATTTACCATGTCAGGCTTAATCAAACAGCACTCAAAGCTATGATACCTGCCATAATTGATATTAACTATGTTTAGGCCAAATAATAATGACATTTGTACTAGCTGCCAGACACAGCTGCATCCGCGCACACCATATCAGGATTGATCAAACAGCACTCATAGCTGTGATACCTGCCATGATTGATATTAACTATATTTAGACAGAATAATGATGACATTTGTACTAGGAGCTTGCTACTATTATTTAACCAGGATATACATGACATTTCTAAATCATACTTTAACTGAAGAAGGCATTAGTCTCCATGACAGCATTTTTTTTTCAAATCACTCTACTGTTACTGCCATTATATATGATGTTAATTTGTTACATTTGAGTCTAACCTCTGATGAATGGTACCTTGTTGAATTAGTTAATTAATTACTTAAATTATTGTAAGTAAAATCAATGAAAAATGAATGAGATAAATATTTAATGAGTTCAAGTAGGGGAATAGAAACTTCTATGTTTGTATTATATGTTGCTTTGTTTGGCTTATATATAATGTACATATTAACCTATCTTGACCTACCTTTGCTTGTGAAGAATTACTGGACTCTTTGAACATTCTGAATAAATCATTACTTTTCTCAGCTGTTTCAGAATCCCTCCTTTTTTTTAATAAAAACAGATGACAAGTGATGTACACTATCAGTTGATACTTTGAGAGATGTAGTTATTTTTTTGGGACAGCTATCTTGGAATCAATTTTTTGTTTCTTCTTTCTGGCATCAGTCCAAGGATTTGTTTCTTTTATTCTTTTAAGAGTAAGAGCCATCCATTCCATTTCTTCTGGGATAGACACTATGTTGATATTTTTGATGAATGTAGTAGCTGCTTCTAAGTCATTAAAGGTTCTCATCTCATTGACAAAAAAGTATTTTATCTTGGCTGAAAAGACCAGCTGTGCTTTAATTTTGTTTTGTTTCAACAGTTTCATTATTGGCCAGACTTTTTTTCCTTTGTTCTAGTATTCTGGAAGAATAATCATTGCAAAACATTATCAGGTTTTGATTGTATTTTAAGGGTGATTTTCTCCAAGCAGATTTTAATATTAGTTCCTTGTCCAGAAATTAAAGACATTTTATAACTGTGGATCTAGGTGGAGTATTTGTTGAGTTAGAAGCAGGTTTCCTCAGTGCTCTATGCACCCTTTCAATCCCAATGAAAGTCCATCTTTCAAGCCTTAAAATTCAGGAATCCAGGTTGTTAAGAATGAAATAATGTTTTCTTCTTCACTGATTTCAGGCAGGCCAAAAATCCTTATGTTGTTTCTCCTTTCCCTGTTTTCTAAGTCATCTATTTTGTTAAGCAACCATGTATTCTGTTTAAGCAGAAATTCTTTTTGGAATTCTTCCTCTTTGAGTTTCCCTTCACTGTCATTTAGAGAAGTCTCTATATTTGTTATTTTTGTATGGTGTTGCTGTAATAGTTCCTTAAGAATATCAGTCTGTTTTTGGAAATTTAATTTGAAGTTTTCTAAGTCATTTTTAAAGCCATACATCTTCAAACATAGTTCTGTAAGGTAGATGTCAACTGCAATTTTTTTCAAAGCAGCATCTGGATGAGAATTCCTTTTCACATTCAGTTACTCAATATATCTCAGGAAAATTTTTGTATATCTCCACCAAAATTGATATTTATGTAGTTTAGTAGTTTATCTATAGATTTCTGATGTTTTAAACTTGAAAATTATAAAATTTTTCCAATATTATTATACTAGTTTATGGAGCTCTCAAAATTCACTGCTCTCAGTTTGCCATCTAGGCTTCTCCCCCAAAAACTTTTAAAACAGAAAAATGACTATCTCACCTGAGTATGTTGCCCTCAACAGTTCAACAGTTGAAAAACACTTAAAAACAATCAGTTAAAGTGCAAACAGTATCAGAATTCAAAAACAGTTTAAATAAGTTGCAAAGTTAATTAGAAATGCTCAGAATAGTGTGGCTAGCGAAAATAAGCAATAAAAAGCAAAACAGAGGTACTTCATCCACTCAAAGTCTCTCTTTTCTCTGTCTGCTGCTGTAGAACTCTGCAGGACACTGAGGCAGGATTTTGCTGAGGTAATACAAGCACAAAAAACACACAAACAAGGGTTTTTTAAACAGAAAGATGAAAAAGATAGAAATAGCCCAAAATGGCTAATAAAACTACAGAATTCTGAGCTGAAACCACTCCTCTAGCGACAGATAGGCTGCTCAAAGCTCACCACTCTCACTGATAAGCAGAGAAACTTTCTTCTAAGTATGGTAGGGCAACACAGAAATTACAAGACAGCCCAGAATTCAGCAAAATCTGAAAACTGGACTCCACTGGTTATAGAACAGTGGGAAAGCAGTAGACAGATAGGATTTTTTTTTTCAAAAATTAAAACAGATACAGTAAAACAAACATTTTTAAAGCAGAAAAATAGCTATTGCACTTGAGTGTGTAGCCCTCAACAGTTCAACAGTTGAAAAACATTTAAAATGATCAGTTAAAGCACAAACAGTATCAGAATTCAAATACCAGTTCAAATAAGTTACAAAGTTAATACAAAATGCTCGGAATAGTACAGCTAGCAAAAATAAGCAATAAAAAGCAAAACAGAGGTACTTAATCCACTCAAAGCCTCCCTTTTCTCTCTCTCTGCTGTAGAACTCTGCAGGACCCCCAGGCAGGATCTTGCTGAGGTAATACAAGCACAAAACCATGCAAACATGGGTTTTTAAACAGAAAGATGAAAAAGATAGAAATAGCCCAAAATGGCCAATAAAACTACAGATTCTGAGCTGAAACCACTTCTCCAGTGACAAGTAGGCTGCTCAAAGCTCATCACTCTCATTGATGAACAGAGAAGCTTCCTACTATCTTAGTAAGGTCTGGGCAACACAGAAACTACAAAACAGCTTGGAATTCAGCAAAATCTGAAAACCTGACTCTATTGGCTATAGAAAGGTGGTAAATGAGTAGAGAGATATGATTTCTTTGTTTTTGTTTTCAATAATTAAAACAGATACAGTAAAAAAAAACACTTTAAAAGCAGAAAAATGGCTATTGCACTTGAGTGTGTAGCCCTCAATAGTTCAACAGTTGAAAAATACTTAGAAACGATCAGTTAGACCAGTTTTAGAAACTTTAACACTATCACAGGAATGGGGGCGCAGTTTCAGAACACATGAGAAAACAGCAAACAGTGTCAGCAAATATATAAAATAATTCCGTCAGGCAAAAATTAAGACAATGCAGGACTCTGAAAAGTGCAAAGAAATATACATATCAGTGATATATTTCCAGATTGTTTGTGAAGCACTCCAGTCAGAACACAAGGAAATTCTAAGAGTGCATGCAGGAATTTACAAATAGGGACTATTTTTAAATCAGCAAGCCTTGAAACAATTTGGTAAGACAAAAGCTGTTAGAACAGTTTAATACTTAAAAGCCACAACAGGAATAGTGGGGAACCAGTTTCAGAACAGATGAGAAAACGGCAAACATTGTCAGCAAACATATAAAATAATTCAGTCAGACAAAAATGAAGGCAATGCAAAACTCTGAAAAGTACCAAGAAATATACTTATCAGCGATATATTTCCAGATTGTTTGAGAAGCATTCCAGTCAGAACACAAGCAAATTCTAACAGTGTCCCTATTTCACTGCTCCTTTAGCCAGATACAGCTGCAAGCAGCAGTATACAGGCCTGCTTCCTGTGGAGTAGTTGTTATAGACACCAAGGTGCACAGGTGTTTTTATGTACTGTAAAGAACAGCAGTGTACAGCTTCCTCCCATCTTGCACCTTCAGTGCAGCAGAGGTTTAAGTGCACTTGCATAGTGTACAGACACTATAGTGTACTTGATTTCATTAACAGCATCCCACAATTAAAGTACTTTATTGCAAAAATCAAGCTGGGATACAGTCGTGGATGGAATTCATGTCCTGTGGCTATCAGCTTGTGAATTCTTTATGTAGACACTCATACCTCAGTGGATTGCTATGTATTTCACAATATAAACTGCCACTAGGAACTAGAGTGTCATGTAGTCAGATGATGCAATTTAATTTTGTTTGCAAATTTCCATTTTTCTGACTCACTTTTATGATATTTGCATATGTACCTTTGGACAAACATAGCTGTTTAGAGTTCATGAGTCAACATCAGCTGTACTAAACATGCATCTTTTAGACAGTTTAGGCACTTTTACTCCATGCTGTTATTTTTTTTTCAAAGAGTGAAGTTCACTTGGCTGCCTTCTGTAGTATTTGTTGCTGCTAAGTGGTGCCTAAATGCATCTTCTGGTGCATAGTTGAAATCATCCACTGTGGATTCCAGCTAGTGTGTGTATGTGTGTGTGTGTGTGTGTGTGTGTGTGTGTGTGTGTGTGTGTGTGTGTGTGTGTGTGTGTGTGTGTGTTTATATTTTGGCAATACCATCAAAATGTTTTTGAGAAGAACGCCATCTTCTGGCACGTATGTGAAGAGCAGTAGCTCCCACCTGACTTCTGCAGATGTTACACTGCATAACTGCTATGCTGGCAGGGCAGCTTTTCTTACGCAAAGCAGGGCCTGTCTAAAAACAGATGCTCTAGAAAGGAGACAGGGTGAGGTCAAATAGTTAGCTAGCCCACGCTATAGCATTACTTTTTTATTTCCTTTTAGTTCTCCCCTCAATGGGGCAGAGCTGTTTCTCTGTGTTGTAACATCTTTAAAGGATAATTATTTTAATAATATACATAAATGACATTCACAATCCCTGATTTGCCCCTTTTTACATTTTGGCCAGGTGTTTCTGACCTCTAGACTTTCCTTGGAAACAAAATCTGCTTTATTGTATTCAAGAAACACATCCAGAATTTGACATGCACCTATCCTTACAAATTATCCACATATTACCTAATACAGAGATTCTCACTGGACTGATACATTTGAAAACCTGTAAGTACAGGATAATATACAGCAAGCAATGTTATTTGGTGGCTAATCTCTTTAAGTACAAATAATGTTGATACCTACTAGTATGTTTATATTCAGTTTAAATCAGCCCTGAACAGGCAAACAAAAACAAATCATTAACATATTTGGTGAGTCCTAAACACAATATTCTGTAACATGTATGATGAGTGCGACAATATCATAAGTTATTATGCATCTCAATGATTTACATTATTTTCTGTATTCTATAATAGCAATTTAAACATAATAAACTAGTCCAGAGTGACTGAAAAAAATACACATGCTGGATTATATTATTTCAACATATTCTTGTAATATAAACATATGTATGTTATCCACTAAGTGCATATTTATAGAATCACTGTAGTAACTATCTAGCTCCATATTTTAGCCATGATATACTTTTTGCAACATATTCTTCTATCTCTTGTCAAACTCATGTATTATTTCATTGACATCTTCTTAAAGAAATCACATTCAGATATAAATTCATGCTGACTTTGAGCTATCTCATTTGAATTGCTTTCTAATTATTCTGTTTGCCAGTCAATTAAAGCTACTTGCCTTAAATAACATGTTTGAAAATGTCAATATCTTTCCAAACAGGCAGGCAGTAATGTATACACTATGCACCCACCACAAAAGCACATGATCTGAAACTCAATAGGATGAGCTTTACAATTTTAAGTAAATGAGTATATTCATTGGTAGTATATTCTTTAACAATTTGTGATCTTTTATAGTATCTATTTTAATATAAAGGGTTCTGTTATATCTTATGCTGAATGTGAAACACAACAGTCATGTCCATCACCTTGATGTAAGTATTCCCTGACACAGGACATGGCATAACATGACCGAAGGCCACCTCAAACTTCAGATGTACTTCTTATAACATTCCAGTCTCTCAGATTCACTAGTATGCCTTCTTGAACAGTAATCATTTCCTCACCATTCACATATCATCTTTCTGTGCCATGCCCAAGGGGAAGATAAACACTGTATATTGCAATCCAAGTTTCCGCAATATAGACCTTCATTCCAGCATAACATACCTGTACATAAACTACAATACCTTCTAAGGTCATAAGGCATTGTTTAGAAATTAGTACTATTACTTCACCTCCAACCCTGTGTTTTACCCAGGAGTATTAGCCCCCTACCAGTACATTGTATTCTTGTCCCTGAATAGATATCATTTGAAAGGTACAATCCAAGGCCTAAATTTCCTCAATTAACCAAATACTGTTTCTTTTCATTGGATTGGCCAGCTCATTTATATTCCAAAATACAAAACTCATTATTTTTCAATAAAATCTTGTTTTTAGCAACTTCCCAGGAACAACTATACAATATAAATTCATTAGGTATCTCTCATATGCCCCGCCCCCACCCTGGCATCATTCCCCTTCTTCTTTGGAACAACTTAACTTATAACTACTTCTTCTTAGCTCAAATAGTGCATCTTCGTATATAGGATATTGCAAAATAAATTTTTATGCCTTGTAATTTATTCAATACAGCCACAGGAGAATAGTGAAAGTTCCCCCATTTCTATGTATTTGACTAGCTGTGATTTTGTCAATAACATATTCTCATATTGTGAGGCTTCTTAAGTTTATAGTACTACTTTTAGATTTATAATTTAGCTTGACAGGTTTCAAGCTCACTTTACAAAAATTACAATGTTCAGATAATTTAAGTTAAAATAACTAGAATAATACATTCTATCTATATCAAAACATTTACTTGGTTGCAAAGTTAAACGTCATATCGCATTGCATTAAATAATTATTAAATTTTATGCTAAGGCCCAATAATCTCTCAGAAATGTATTCTTAAAACCAGATTACTAAAGAAAAATGATGTAGTATTGAGCATTTCAAACTGATTCAATATATGTTTGGTTTGTTTACAACTGCTGGTGTCCCAACCAACATGTTTGTCTTGTAAATAAGCCATAAGCCAAAAAGGATCTGCCTTCCTCCTTCTCAGGCAAACCAGTGCTATGAATATTCTTCTGTTAGGCTCTATCTTCAAAGTTAATTGCCTTTCATAAAATATCTTTAGTTTAGACTGCACTCTTTTTTATTCCTTATTCTACTCTTATAAGTCATCAATGCCTTACACAAGCAAATTCAGGGCATCATCAACTTTTATTTTTTTTCCTTGCTTCTGCAATGTGAATATCAAGTTGCCTACTATCTTCCTCTGTCCCTGTGTCAATGATCATCATTAATGTCCACCAAATAAATTTTGTCTGTGGAATCTCCTTGCATCTCACCTGAAGACCCTCATTCAGATGACACCACTTCTAGACATTATACCCTTTTTTCACTATTGCTAGGCAACAGTAATTTTATCAATCTCCAAACAACACATTTTTAACTATATTTAATTTCCCATTGTAATTTACAAAGAAAAGAACAATTTATAAATAGAAACAACTGGGAAATGCTTTTCTGATATACCATCACTAAAGGTCCAACACAAGACTTGACTGTCTGCATTTCTTGTTATTGTATTTTATTTTCTTATATTTGATATAATATTTTGTAAGCTGTTATGAAATATGATGTTGATTCTTCATGACTCTTTATTTATTGTTTCTTCTGATGGTGATAATAACCTTAGATGCTCGCTGTTTTTACATCCTTGTTATTTGTAGTTACAGATTTGTGAGAATGGAAAGTTTATCAATTCGCATGTATATTTTCATGTAACTATAGCTGAGTTTCTTCTTTTAGTGTTTTCTTGGATTCCGTAAAGGGCAACAGTGTAATAGTCCTCTTCCACTGTGTACCTTAAGTGCAAGTGTTTGCCCAATATATATATATATATATATATATATATATATATATATATATATATATATAGACAATACTAAAAGTTTTGATGTGACTACTTGAAGACCTGTGCCTGCAACATAGTCAACATATTTCATTCCAAACTCAAATGACAGTACACTTATGAATTAATTATTCATGAAGGAACTCTCTTACCTTATAAGATTGTTATACATTTCATAGTGTAAACTTCTTTATGTTTACACTAACCTATGTATGGCATTTACATAGTCTTTATTGCAAAATGTTCTGAACCAAAGTAGTAACTTGTATGATTTTTCTTGTGTATTGTGTAGATGGGAATCACATAATAATCTTATACTTTAATGTGCAATGACCAAAGATAAATAAAGTCACCACTGTATTTTTTATTAAAATGTAAGAAGTAAACAAAATAAAATAGAAAAAAAAAAGCAAAGATACATAAACTATTTATGAAAGGGCTGCCCTGCTACAGAATATTATTGCATATTTCATAATTCAAACCTTTGTTTGTAAATGGGGCTCTTATGTATCCTAATTAAGTTTATTTTACAACTTCCCATTAGTCTTGTTTAGTATTTCATGACCTATACTCTATGTATATTATACATGTATCTTGATGCAAGCAGAATTATGTAATGTGTGCAAAATTATCTGCTCTTGAAGCATAGATAAAGTTTAAGGTCCTCTGTAGTCCTCATTGTGTTGGCTTCCAGACACACCACAGAACATCTTGTTCCAGTGGAAATCCTTTGTGGGTAGCATATAAATTAATTAAAATTTCAAACAGATCTTCTGACACATAAGCACCACCGATATTGAAGGTGGCATTCATAGCCATTAACACAAATATATTAGGGACTTCAGGGGTGAGCGCAGACAGACGCAGCTGAGAAATGATTCATAGAGGCCATTTATACTAATTCGCTATCCCTTTGAATGTAGTTATGGAAATGAGCAGATAATGGGATGGTAATGAGAAGTGATATAAATGTTCTTATGCTAATAAATGCTATTTTATGCCATTTGCAATTCAGTCAGTTTTTCCCCACTTTCCCTGCACTTGTTGTAGATGCAGTATAAAAAGTGAAGCCTTGCCAAATGTATTAGAGTTGAGTTGCAGTTGGCAAAAATGCTATCTCTTGGGGTTTGCTTTTCTATTTCTAGGTCAGAGTTGCTTGTCTTGGCAGGGCCAAAACCGCTTTCTCCCAGTGAAGCTCATCCACCAAGAAGGTGGAAATATAAGCAAAGTATTACTCATTATAACTTTAATAATCAAGAAATCCTTGATAGATTTACAGTTGACAGATACATTATAAGGGTATTAGTGGGCATGTTTGACCCCCATAAGGGCACTGGAGAAATGTGTGGACTTCCAGTTCCTGTGGACACCAAAGTATGTATAGCCCTCAATAGACATGCTGCAGGGACTTTCCAGAGACAGCCTGTGGAATTTGTACTCTTGGCACATATGGATCAGCACATCTATTTCCCAGTGTCACCTCAGGACCAAGTTTGGACTATTTGTGTCTTTTATGCAGATGGTACATTTCACTGTGGTACTTGGTGCAATAGATTGCACTCATGTCAAAATTAGGGCCCCTCCTTGTCCACAGGGTGAATGGTACTACAGGAGAAAGTGATTCTATTCCATCAATTGTCAGGTAGAGTGTGATGCATAGGGGTGCATCACTAACATCTCTCCTTAGCATTCTGGCAGTGCAAGTTCACTTTACCACCTATTCCTGCATAGTAGAATGCTCAATTGTCATCTTGTTGATAAGATTACATTTTTTAAGTAAGTAGTTATTCATGTAAATATAATTGCTATATATTAATCTGTGTTTTCTGATGTTGTCTCCCCCCCCTTTCTCTTTCTATCTCTCTTTTTTCCCCACCATTGCCACCAGTATGTAACAGTCCCTACTCTCGGCCAGTAATCAAGGAGCCTCAGTCCTCAACACTGGTGAGGGATAGCCACTAGGAGCAAAAACATATTTTCAGATGCAGATGTCTGTGCCAAACACAAGTTCCCTTAAGAGCAAAAAGGGAGGACACTCCAGACCTAGAGTTGGACTGTCTTTCTCTCTACAGGCCCAAACAAAACTCCACACTGACCACTTTGGAGCTCTGTGTCCCTGTTCCAAGTAGCTGACACACACACTTGGATATTTGATTTTCAAAAACACACACACACATACACACACACACACACACAAACACACACACACACACACACACACACACACACACACACACACACACACACACACACACACACACACACACACACACACACACACACACACACACACACACGCACCTGGGAAAGGTTGGCTCAGATTTATCAGCTGTGCCCCCTCTGCCACAGTATAAGGTAATTACGCTGCCACCAGTCAGCTGCTCTAAGGATCTTACAAGGGTACCCAATTATACTGAGTAAAATTAGTACTAATGCAAATGCTAGAGTCTGACCAATGCAGCAAGGCTTTCATGAGCAGCCACATTGTCACTAAAATAAGCATAAGTACTATTAAGATGTTAAAAGTATTCTCTTAAAGACCATCCAGAATGAAAGGTATAGAAATATTTATTAATAAATAATAAAATAGAAAGCATGAGAATGCTGAATATCTATTTACAATAAACACCAGACTTCCAATCACAGGAAGTATTAAAAATAACACAGATGGATAGATTCACACAGATACAGACAAACAGTGCTTAACTAATCTTACTATATTTTCCTGGCTGACTAAAGAATTACTGTTCCCTAGTTAAGTTACTTACTACAGCAAGGCAAAATGATGAGTGTTGAGTTGCTTACTACAGCAAGGCAAGATGAGGTGTGTGAGATATCTGTGAGAGATCTTTCCTGTCAGGTTACAGAAGACAAAGTGCTGCTGCAAGAGTTCCATCACATCTCTCACTAATATCTAAAGCATCATTTCAGTGCTGGTATGGTTACCCGACTCTGGTAAAATACACACCCAGAGCTTTGTTAAGATCTTTTGCAGCATCTGAAAGCTATAAAACAATTTCAAAAACTTCCATCCTTCCAGTGTAGCAATTAGTTCAACCCTAAGAACAATACAATAAGATTCCTAGTCCTGGTTTTCCCAAAAGGTTTTGTCTCTGGCTGTACTCAGACCTATAAGATAAAATCTTTATGGTCTAAACCAACCTATTTCATTTTCAACCTATTTTACAAAATGAGATGGATGGGGATTAACCTCTTCCCTTCCAGAATTCTCTGTTAAAACATTTACATTTAATCAGGTATACTGCCTGACCCACTGTCAATGCATTTTTTAACACAAGTAACTTTACAAATACATTTTTAACACAAGCATCTGTACAAATCAGTGTGATAGTCAAATGTCATAAAATTCTTTATAAACCTCCAGCTAGCTATGCTGGCATATGCTACAAATGCACTGCCCTACTCTCCCTCATACAGATGGCACTACCTCATATCATCACATCATCCAGCCACCCTTATACACTATACTGATAATTCGACTCTCATCTGCTCCTCAGACAATATCTCCCACCTCCAACAGATAAACCAGAAATTCACATCTCCTACTCAATCTAAAAAAACTTCTCCCTTTTACCCCCAAAACATTAATTCCTGTCAAATCCAAGTTCAGAATCACCTCACAGAATAACATCACAATTGAAGTTGTCTCACATGCCAAACTCTTGGAAGTAATAATAGTTGACAGTCTTAAATTTCACCGTCACATCCAAAACTGTATAAAAAAGACTCATCAGATGCTCAATATGCTCTATAAACATAAACTTTTTCTAAGCACTGCCACAAAATATACCTTTGCCACTTCCTACCTATTACCCTCACTTCTATATGGTATAACCATTCTTACAAACCTTTATATCTCACTAAAAGCAAAAACGGAGTCATGCTACAACAAAATTGCAAGATTTGTTACTAACATTGCCTGCTACACCCATCACTGCCTGCTACACCCATCACTGCTCTGCTTTTCAAACTCTCAGCCTCTTACAGTTTCCATAACATCTTAGTTATATACAACTCTTAACTGACCATAAAAATGATTCATAATCCTACTTCCGATTTCCTGCCCCTTTCTAAGTTCAATGCTCAATAGATACCTACTTAAACTTCCTCTTTGATTAGAGAATAAACAGCAGCTGTTTATTCAGAAACCTAGTAAATCCTCAGATCAAAGTATATATCTACATTCAGTAGCCAATGTATGGAACTCTTTACCTATAAACAACATAACCAACCCATAGCTTCCAGGCTTCATTTGCATGTTAAAAGAATACCTTACTAAATCATGGGATTGCTCCCACTATAAACCAGGCTAAAGGCCTAGGCTAACCCCACCTTTTACTGAAAATGTACTTATTGAACTTACTGCCCTCACATCATTTCCTTGCTAACTACCTGCACCCCACTCCTGCCTTCCAATCCTACTCTTTTCTATATTAAATAACTAAACTATACCCTATCTCTCTCTTATCACCCTGTTTTCTTCATGTAGCTAATAATATATTGTGAATTCAAATCAAAAGAATTTACATAGATCTTATATAAAAGTTTGAAGTGAATAAATTTGTATTTTCAATCAATGTTTATGTTAACTATCTATTAATTTATTTTTCCAAATAATATTGTAGCAGCACTACTTATAAACTGTGACCAAAGAAGAAATAATAGCAATAGGAGGTCCAAATGATGGTTAAAAAAGTATGCACAACCTAACCAAAAACATCTACAAAGCAGTACCCTACATTCTTAGGGACTCCTGGGATTTTCTGGGGTGTCCTTAGAGGGATGAACTTGCTCAGTCATGAAACTTTTTTTTGCCATCACCTGAACCTCCTATTGGCATTATTTTTCCTTTGGTTACAAGTTTATAATGCTGCACTCTTTTATCTAAACTTGTGAAATGTGCCTAGTGTACTATAATTATTACTTCATAAGTCATTGATTTCACCAAATGTCTTGCAGTTATTGCTGCAAAGGTATGAGCACGTTTGGCTGAGTATGAGCCACATAAGGGACCAAACATGTTACTGCTGTGGAAATTACACACACACACACACACACACACACACACACACACACACAGACACACACACACACACGTATATATATGGGTCCCCTTTACTTTACCGAAACGACACTTCACCGACACGCGGAAGACCGAGACGAAACGACCGACAGGTAAGTTGACCGAAAAGGTGATTTGCCGACAGCTGAAAGACTGACAAGGGTAACGTGTGAGTGCGACTCGGTAAGTGTGCGATAGTGATGGAGTTAGGAGCGGTCAGGTAAGTGTGCGATATTGTGGGATTTTGGGTTAGGGTGTGGGAAAGGTGAGTGTGTGGTAGTGTCGGAGTTAGGGTTCGGATAAGGTAAGTGTGTGATAGTGACGGACTGTAGTTTAGGGACGGGTTAAGTGAGTTAGGTTTAGAGTGTGGGTAGGGTGAGTGTGCGATAGTGACGGGCTTTATGTTTTAGGGTGGGTTAAGTGAGTTAGGGTTAGGGTGCAGGTAGGTTAAGTGTGCGATAGGGACAGTCTTTAGGTGTAGGGGTGGGTTAAGTGAGTTAGGGTTAGGGTGCGGGTATGGTAACTGTGTGGTAGTGTTGGACCTTAGGGTTAGGGTTAGTGGATATGTCATTGTGTGTCATGTGTAGTTTACGTTGTTTGTGTTGGTGTAATTGTGTTCGGTTTTGTGAGTTGTCGGTGTTGTGTGGTTTCGGTTATTTGGGGTCGGTGTTTTGTGTGTCGGTGAAGTGTCGTGTCGGTAATGTAAAGTAGACCCATATATATATATATATATATATATATATATATATATATATATATATATATATATTCATGAATCCATAGGGCCACATATAATGAGAAATTATAATATTCAATATTTCTAGCTCTGACACTGGATTCAAGCACCTGCCAATCTACAACAATATATATATATATGTGATCAATAGTTGATCACAACACAAAGGAAGGCAAATGTCCAGTGCCAAAACACACACATTTATAGGGACTATGGAAACACTATGAAGCAATGGAGTTTGTGTGCAGTATACTTCATAACAGTAGTTACAACTGAAACATCCCATTTGATGTGCATTCAACTCTGCAGCCTGTTTAATATATGGTAATAACTATACCCTCATAGTGCTATCTGTCTCACACAGCCAGGATAAGCACAGTAGAGTGAGGGTTAAGCAGACTAATGTGGTCAAAGGCAAAAACTTACCAGTGTTTGCCATTATTAGATGTGAACTGCCATTTACTGTAAGTTACAGTTAGTGCTTGATTCCAGGTATTGTGCAAATACAAAGGACATGAAAACATTTTTCTTTATGGGTCATTTATGGCCATCCTTGTGGTGTGCTACTCTTAGGTTTGTCATCATAAAGATCTTCTCATGCTCTGTACAATAAAATATTTCCAATAGACAGTAAGCAGCAATAGGATAATAAAAACATGAATAAGACCTAAGCAGGATACTAGTGACTTACTAATATATGTAGCTGCCACTTACACACATAATATTAATATGAACAAATATGAAATCATGTTTGACATAATTCTGAGTTTTAACCCTTGACACTATGCGAAATGCATTTTACAGACTTGAGGCTTATCTGAGATCAACACATAGGGACTCATACTTCACACAGTAGAAATTACACATTTGAATGGAGTTTGAGAAAAGGTTGAAGCAAGGGAGAATGAAGGCATCAGGCTTCATCACAGTACTGACAACTGTAACATCCCATAAGGTGTACATTATGTCCATCAACCTAATAAATATGTAAGAGTACCTGTCTCCAAGTAGTGCTATCAGTCTGTATTTCTATAGCTCAGTGGTGGTTAAGCACATTTGTGCAACATTAACTGTACTAGTGTGGTATAAATTAAAACCATATTTTTTTTCCACAGGATGTGAAATGACACTTACCAGCACTCAGCATTGATGCACAATGCCATCACACAAATGCTGAGGACATAAACTGAAGGTCTTTTGTAATGGATGATCTATGGCCATGTATACTGTGTGTGATTCTTTTGTTTGACCAGACTAAATTTGTGAAACAGGGTTTGCTAGGATAGTGGTAAAAATGTGAGGCAGAACATGGGAAAGAATAAAGGAATGTGCAGGATGGTGATTGGAATAAACAATAGCTATCCACTTCTTTATAAGATAAATATATACTTGTAACAGGAATTTGATGAATTTGGGTAATCACTACATCAGTGCTGGATAACAACAATAGAATAATGCTGCATGGTCAATTGGACCAAATCAAGTGTGTCAAGCAGACATATAGACAAAGTGGAGAGCTATGTATGGGGCATAATATTTTGTGGGAATTCTTTTATTTTTTGTAGAGGGAGGATTGCTGGGGACCGTGTTCAGGAATAACAAGGTTAGGTAGGTAGGGTAGCTTAGGTAGCAGATGCAGGCATACAGGACATACAAGACAGACAGTGATGATGATAAACACAAAAGGTTGGGGAAAAACATGATTGGGGTGAGGTAGGGGACATCAGAGGCTCATCAGCATTCAGCATGAATTCATCACTGTCATCTGCCTCAGATCTCTATGTCAGTGCTCGATAGGGAATCAATTTTTCAATTCAAAACAGGACTGTCTCTACTCTACTCTACTCTACTCTGCTGATTCAGGAACTGAGGCCCCTCTCCATTATTTCCTCCACCAGCTCTGTCTGCTCCTGTTGGGTGATGTAATCACTACCTGCACTAGAACTACTTCCAGTGGGTGCCACTGCACCAGCTTCTCAGGGAAGAGCCACCTGATGCAGTTGGAGCAGGTAGTGCAGGAGTTGTGGAAGCAATGCTAACAGGTTGGAACACAGATGTGTTGGGTGCCTGGGGTGGTTCCTTCATAGCCACCTGTGAAAGTACAGCAATCCCATCCCAGTTGGTCAGTCAAAGCCAGTAGTTCAGGAGATGTGGAAGCAATGCTAACAGGTTGGGACACAGATGTGCTGCGTGCCCATGCTAGCTGGGGTGGTACAGCAGTCCATTCCCATTTCCTAGATCATTTGTGTTGCACCAGCAATACTTCCACATAGGAAAACAAGAGAGAGATAGGGCTGGGGAGAGAATGCATATATTATAACATAAATTCCATGTCATTTTAATATTTCAACATATTACCAAATTGACACATACGTATGGTAAACTTTGGCACATGTACATATGATGTGAAGTCCTAAATCTTTTATCAAATACATCAATCTCAGTGCTATTATACACATTAGGCAAACAGTTACATTACTATGGCTTGTATGATATACATTCCAAGTAAAGACATCCATTTACAAAGATGGAACATTTAAGGTTATACAAGGATTGCAGAAAATAGATTTTATATATTATTCTGCATTAAAAACTAATTGCTGCTTCTTAGAGTTGGTCCAACACACAGCTAAGGTGATTTACATATTACTTATTGCAATGATCAAGGGCTATTGAGGTTGGCATGTATGCTTGATATATAGGTAATGTATGCCTACTCAGATGTGTGCATCTAAAGCTCATGAATTTCAGATGTATTATAAGCTTATTTGAATTCATACCTGTGCCGTAGGTACCCTATGTCTCTTTGGGTTGTGCCAGTTTTTCCTGATGTGCCTCCCTCTTTCTGGATATGTCTCAAATAACTGAATGGACAAATTGTCGAACATCATACAGTCAAACCTCTGTCATCGACAATTCAGTCCATAGAAATATTCTGACTGAGATTGCTTTACAGTAAGTATCAGGAAATTTGCCCTTTTTTTCCACTGCATTGAGAACTCAGAGTTGGTATATATAATTAGCAGGGTGTGTGGGGAGTACAAGGGGCTTGCCCTTCTGCAAAAGCAGTTTTTGTGGTGTATGCTGGTGCTGTCTTTGTTTTCAGTTTGTTTCAACAGATTGAATTGTTAATGATATGGGTTCAACCATATGACATTCAACAATTTGTCCATTTGATTATTTGATAGGTATCTCCTCTTTCTAACTATGTCTTCAGCAGCTGTACAGAACAGAAAGCAGAAAAAAGCATAATGACAAAGTGTATTGTCTGGCTAAACCATGGTATTGTATTGAATTGGCTGTTGAAGAGTCACTATACTTGCACAACTCAGGAGTGTTTAAAGTTCTAAACTCTGCCACCAATTGGCTCAAAAGGTCCTGCTTGTGCCTTTTCTTGTCACTATAATGGTGACAACATTGATCCTCTGTGCATGGAATGCCAGTTGCACTGCACACAGCCTTGGCCAAGCCATTTCAAGCCTCAGCCTTGTATTGAAACCTGGTATAGTCTTCCTGCAGAAGATTTTGGCAGTATCACTTTACAAAGAGTGCCGCAATGATGCTGGACTTCTCCTGACACCATCTTTGAGGTTTAAATTGAGCACCACCCTCACCTTTGCCCACCAAGTCTTCTGAAGGATACAAACAATATGGCAGCGAATTGGTGCTCAGTTCAGATCTTGTGTATACAAGCCCATGTGCAGTTACGGACAAGCTTACCAACTGCATTTGTGTGATAGAAAGCACTACAGTAGACTGGCATAGAAATTCTGCATGATTGTTTCAGACTACATTGCATGTGTATGTGTGAAACGTGGCAATGAGTCTTGGTCATGTGTGATGATCAGTGCATGTACACCTGCTCCACTTTGAAATCGTTAAATATGTTTTGATATCTGAATTACATTTCAGAGGATATATTGTCACCTCTGTCCTTGTTCTCTGTTATGGGGACACACTGATATGACATAAAATCAATGGTGTTGGTAATAATCAGTGTTGGTAAGATAAATTAATATAAATTGGGACTGAATGGATTGGTGGGGCATACATTTTACAAACTTTGACTTGTAGCACCTAAGAATTGAACCAATTACAACACAAAAGCTAAAATGCTAAATTCTTTTGTTTAGCTGTAAATGCCACAGGAGAGCTAAGATTTTGAGCTTGTAAGTTAAGGTATAACAATTTCAGCATGAGAGCAGAACATATTATGACAAGCCTGTATGTGTTTGACTTTCATTTATTATGTTGCTATAAATCAATTCTTATGCACTGATGGGGATGAGCTAACTAAAACATGTTAGGGTGGGTACCATACATACTTTACAAGGCATAAATCCTACATACCTACTCTTGATATTTGTGTCGAGTTATACTGTTTTCCAGAAACTATTCTGAAGATTATACGTATGCAAGTGTAGTTTAAATTAACTAAATCATTGTTATGCTTAACATACTCCCACAAATTATACTTGACTTATTTAACAATCATTATAGAGATTCATGTTGCAATTTTAATTTTTCTAATTTTCAGTCATACTTCATGTTAAATTTCTAATAAAAATTTTGTGACAATAGTTATTCTGACCCCAAGAGTAAAATTATCTGTAATCTGGATTCAACCCTGCATTAACTCTGCGTTGCACCAAACATACTATATTAACAACTTCAGTCACAGAGAAAGGGACATAACAGGTATATTTTCTTCACTTAGTGCTCTCCAGAGTTATAACAGAAGTATACCAGTGCCAATCTCATTTGCACTACTGATGGCATTCCAGATTAGATTTTTGAGTTCTTGTCTTCGGAAGTGAACTGTTGTTTACTACTAGTGTCTGCTGACAGTCACCAAAGTGCATTGCATTCCTTTCTGCAAAGAGTGAAGCAATATATATATATATATATATATATATATATATATATATATATATATATATATATATATAATAAAAACTCTGTGGACTTATACCATGAAAATGTGGACAATATATCCCTAGATTCACACTATCGCTCTAGATTTGAATCATGAAACCATGACATTGGCATGAAATACTGAAAAGATTAACAGCATGTGCCACATACAGAGCGATATTTATTATGCAAAAAAAGTGGAGCATATATTTTCAACTTAGACATTCTAAAACAATACAATTATGGAACAATATACCAACTTTCTCAAACTTGCCTTTTGTCATTTCACAGTAGATGACTGGATGAATGTGATATTTCCATGAAATTAACCTAAAAAATCATGTTACATTAAAAACAAATGTATACAACACAACAATGTCTTCTTCATGTTCTTTTGTGAACAGTACACTCTTTTGAAGTGTTTGTAAAATGACTGCATTATTATTTGCATGTATATACAACTGTATTTTTGTATGCTTAAGTGTTATGTACTTCGTATAACTTGCACACACCTTGTATCCAGAGGTTCCATTACCTCTTCTGTGTATATTCTTAAAGGTGGGATAAAAGTTTTCTCCTAAGCAAGTCAATATAATTTCAAACTTCTTTCATAAGTCTATTGTCCCTGGTGCACCATTTGTAAGTGTACATCAAAGTGGCAGGAGTGCTAAATACTAAATTATTCATGCATTACTGCTAATGAGTCACATATGCAAGTCATTACCTAGCCCCACTACTCAGTACTCTTGTACTGCTAGAGGTGTGCATGGCATTGTGCATGTCCTCACACCATCTTTAGTTGACCAGCACTTAAATCTGATTGAGTGATTCATGAATGATAATGAGATGACACTGATTTACATCTTAGCTATGTCCAGAAGGATTAATCTGCACTATATCATCACAACTTTGAGCTAAGAAACTTGTATTGTTGTAGGGAAGACTGCTTGGATTCACCAACTTCAGATACTACTTTTTGACTGCTGTAATTGCATTACTTTTGGTGAACTTTAGTACAAATACTCTTAAGGTATGTCATTTATTTACAAGTAATACTTACATAGTTATGACATTATTATTGTTTCATAGAAAATTGAGTAATGTCTGCTCTTTCCCTGTTTGTGTTGGTATAGAAGCTATAGCAGTGGATATTGACAGGATCCTCATCTCATGTAACATGCCTTTATAACAAGGTTTCTCTGAAGAAGTGAACACATTTAAAACAATTATTTCGGAAATAGCAATGTAAAAGTTACATTTTAGCCAGAATTTTCTAATAAGGCTGCTGTATATACTTGGCATAAACAAATGTTGCCCCATTAGAAGGCTGTGTCCTTGAGGTGTGTGTTTTATGGTGTAGGGTGTGGGCTATGGTTGTTTCATAGCTGGTCTTTGATTTTCATTACTTAACCGAGTGCTATCCACAATTTTGCAAATTCCCTACTGTGTCTTAATCCTGAATGTAATACGTTAATACTATCTGTACATAATACTTGTACTGCTCATGTCTGCAACCTGTATGTAACTATCATTTACTAAAAGTTCTTTATGTGTATGTGTATTATGAACCTTGGAGCTTTTCTTCCCTGGCCTACGAAGAAAATGGACATATATCCAGTCAGACTATCCCAATTAACAAATGTAAAATAAATAAATAAATACAATTCATTTTAAGAAGGTTTTAATGGTTGCTGTAAGAATAAGTCCATTGAATTGTATTACATACAAAATGTTTGTTCTTCCCCTCATGTCTTTAACAAATTGGTAACAGAAATAGACAACTGACTACAGAAAGCAATTGATTTGTTAAAAAATTGTCATTTCTTATATTTTATTCATTGTTAATGCTGTTATATATTCTGGAGTAACACATTTCTTCATCCTTATTTAGGTCTGTCATTGTGGGAGTGGGGGGAAGGGGGATTTACACATGCATTAGATGTGTGTATTGATATTGATAAGTTAGGTGAATGTTTTTAACAATGTCTGCACAAATGATTTTTGTTTTCTGGCCAGTCTCTGCTTCTTTTTCCGATACATTTTTTTTTTCATTTTTTTACTCCAATGCAGGGATATGGCACCAAATAATTGTGGGCCACATAAACCTGCATTCTCAGATGCTGAGAATGAGGTTATAGTGCAGGCCCTCTGTCAACACAGATTACAATTCTTACAGAAAGTCATAGCTGGTAAGCCCTTCCATCACTGCATCTGGTAGTAGGTGGTCAATGAAGTAAATGCTGTGGGTGGCTATGGCCATGACTATTGTGCTATCAGACATCAAGCCAGTGACAAGATCACCAAGACCAAAAAAAAGAGAACAGAAATGGAAAGCTACTAGAAGCTGTCCTGCTACTGATCTGCCACTCACAGAGACAGAGGAGTTCTCGTCCACTGTAAGGGATCAAGGCAGCTTGTTGGGGTTTCCCCAGTGTCCTGCTGGATGTGGATACAGAGATGGAAGACCACCAAAGGGTACCTACTGCTTATACACCTGGTATGCCATATATATATATATATATATATATATATATAGATAGATAGATAGATAGATAAGAGAACCAGAACAGAGACATGCTGTATAAAATCTTATTTACAGTTATAACTAGGGTTGTCTTTCATGTGTTATCTTCTGCTTAATGCTCAGCATCCTTCTAATCATCTGTGACTTATATCTATCTAGGCATCTGGTACTAAGGCCCCACCACCTGAAATGGTATGGGCATACTTTTTTCTTTTTGTTGTATTCATTTATATAATGTGTATTGAAGTCTACCATTATTACACATTTAATTGCATTTGCATTTATTATTGCTTAACTCAGGGTTATGTAGCATAATCTGATTATTTTATTTCTTTTATTTCTATTTTTGTTCTGTTTTCTTGCTATAATTACAGATGAGTCTGCCACCAGCACTGTGGACTTCCAACCATCCAATCTCAGAGTATCCCCAGGCTCTGGCGATGATGATGGTGGTGATGGAGAGGCAAAGTCTGGGGTTGCAGAAAATCAGTCTGATGCTAAGGTTGTGGCTTCAACATCCCCTGCACAGACTTTGGACATCATCAGTATGTCTACTCATACCTATGACATGGAGCCCTCACAGATAGGACAGGTTGAGGGTGACACAGTTGATCAAGGTGGTGTGGATGCTCCAGCTGCAGAACTGGCAGATTCTCCCCACAGCCATTGTGAGGAGGAAGCACCACAAAGGAGTGTTGTAGAGGTATTCAGAGGAGATATGCTTTCTGCCCTCCCCCTGATGTTGGTGTGGCAATAGACACTGCACAATATATATGCAGGGTCATCATAGAGTCCCCATGGTCTAGGAAGATATAGTCAGAGTACTGCAAGTTGTACATTCTAATGTGCAAGACTGCCTGAACCATGTGGGTGACTCCTTAGACCCGATGAATGACAAACTGGATTATACAGTGTTTGTCATTTATTGTCTACTGTGGGGAGTTCAAAATCCATGTGGCCAGAGAGCTGTTACATCATCAGGTGTTAATGAACTAGACATGCCAGATCCTGCACCGGTTGTGTCACTACTTCCACTGCTCTGTGAGTGATTGACGTGTCCACACCCAGATGTGGTACTCAGTGTAGTCATGGTCATGAACATAGTTATGATGAAAGCTTATCCAGCAGATATCATTAACACTCAGGTAGCACCCTGACTTCTTGACAGGGTCACAAAACTAGCAGCAAAACTCCTGGCAAAGGTAGTTCCTATAGTCAGTGGCAGCATCTGTGAGCTGAATCCTCTACAATACATGGCTTGTTCTTGTCCAGGATGCCAGAGCATAGTGGTAGCACATATGTTTTGATTGTCTTCCTGCAGACCCACACTCAGTACAGCTCACTTTAGCCATACCAACACACACACACACACACACACACACACACACACACACACACACACACACACACACACACACACACACACAAACACACATATGCATGCACACACACACTCACACTTCTTTGATGTCCGGTTTGCCCTCACTTAACCTCCCCAACCTGTGCAAGTGATGATGATGACTGTGCCCTGCCCTTTGCACATTTCTTTGTGACTTAGGGTTTCTTATGTCTGATGTATATAATGGGTAGCTAATCCTTGTTAGTCAGATGATTGCTTTATTGAAAAATAGACCACTGATTTTTACTTTTGTTTTTCTTCTCAGTTTCTAATGATTATTATGCAGGTTGTGTGATCCTCATTGTATTTGTAGTAGTGTTCTTAGTAATGCAGCCTTGCTAGTCAGGTATTGCTGCTTACTGAGAACATTGTGCAAAAGCTGATAAGATTGCCCTGATCACTGTTGGGATGTGTAAGCTGGACAATTTTTATGCATGATGCACAGTATTGGGCAGGCGAAGTATATGGGCTTGGTAAATACATATTTCTTAAATTACTCAGTTGTGTGGCATATTCCCTAATTTGATGTTTTCTATTTCTATGGATGCATAGCTATGCTTGATCCTGTACCTATGTGGATGATTGTGAAATTTGATGTAACAAAGTGAATGTTGTTTTGGAATGGGTTTGCTTTGGCTTGATGCACAGTCTATATAACGTGTTATGAAAAGCCATTTTTATATACATTTTAACAGATTCCTATTTATGTTGTATATATCAAAAATAAAGTGAATGGTGCAGCATCAGCCAGAAACAACTTATAACCAAGAAAAATGAATGCCGCAGTGTCCAGATATGGTCAAAAATCATTTATTAAAACAAAATCTTATAATAATTAAGCGTTTTCATCCCCCTAAAAGAGACTTCATCAGAATAAACTGGTCCCAACACAGAGGCAATATATATATGTACTAAATTAACACAGATTTCATTGGTTGTTTGTTAATTGAAATCACTTATTCCTTAAAGAGCCTGAAGTAGAAAAAAAGAGGTAAAATCACATAAATAAGTAAATCTTCTTTCAAAATAGTTTGTTCATGGGCACAATGTATTATAACAAACATTAAAAAAATGACAAGATGTTGTACACATTAGTGAGTATTAAATTATAATTTAAAACAAAAATTAAATTTAAAATTTAAATGGTCACATTTTCATTCAACCCAGGGGAAAAGGTGGATCCCAATTTGAGCTTCCAATTCATTTCTAGTAACTTTTTTTTAGTATACCAAAACTAAATTTACTGAACCCACTGCACTCAGTAGAATGCTTAAATAAGACACTGTTTTCATTTTTGTTGACAATGTCATAAATATGTTCATAAATGTGTGTCTTTAAGGCATGCTTAGTTTTGCCAGCATAGAATGATGGACATCTTGCACATATTGCCAGGTAAAGCACTTTTTGGGTGGTGCAGTTATTATCCTGAAATGTAATTTTACTTTTCATAACTTATTTTATTTATTTGACATTTGTTTACTGCGAAGGTTTGATTGAGTATGAGCCCATTTTCATCAGAGGTCCAGGGAGAAAAGCTCCACAGTACAATTTAAACAGACTTACAAATCAACATTGGTTACAGAGACTAAGAAAATCACACAAGAGTGCAGTTTGTGGATGCAATAAATGAAGAAAATAAGCAAATATAAAGCAAGCAATAAAGCTGAAGAAATGTTATACAGAGGATAGAATAGAGTTCCTAATATGTTTGCTACATAATAATGCATGAACAATATATTACAGAATAAGTAATACTTTGAATAATATTTCCTAGCACCAATGTTTGATCCCTTGTGATATAAGTGCACTATCTACAGCATCCATACCTTATGATGTCTTTGGATGTCTTAGAGGAAAGAAGAAATCCCAATCTGGTAATACCAACAATTTTTGGTATTCCAAAAATTTGTAAAGATGTGCTCAGGTCCCCATTTAAACCAATCACCTCAGCACAAGGGTCAAAGACATAGACAATAGCTTTTCTGATTGATAGGTAGGTCAAACACATATATGACATTTTTACTGTACCTTATAAACAAATCCTGAGACTTTTTAGGTCACCTTAAGAACCACATCTGGAAGGAAAATCTAATATTTGTGACCAGGGATGTGACAGACCTATTTATGGTCATTCCCAAGAATGAGGGTTTAGAGTATTTTCATGAAAGCATTTGTTCAATGGTCCACTCTTTCCAATCACAACATAAATCTTATTATAGAATTGATGGCCTTTGTCTTGGACCACAGTTTTGAGGGGAACTTTTTCCAGAAAATCAGAGGTGTAGCCATGGCAGCATCCTGTGTCCCCACCTTTGTCAATATGGTTTGTGGGGCTGGAAAAGTCAGTTTGTTTTTAATAGCAAATTTCCTAATCAACTCCACTTATAGATAACATTTTTAGATGATATTTACATTTTATGAGATGGTGAAGCTAAAGTAATGTATCCCTTTGTCGAGTAACTGAATAACATCACAGAATTTTTAAAATGTGCTTATTCATGGAGCAGAAACAAGATCAGTTACTTAGATACCCACATCTCCCACACATCAGCTGGTTTCAAATCCAACATTTTTAGGATGAAAACTTATTGCAACTCTTGCTTGCAATTTACTAGTTGCCACCCTTTATGGCAGAAAAAGAGTTTAGTGAAAGGGCAGGCCATTAGAGTGGCATATATGACATCTCAAAGGGAGTATGTGTGGGATGAACTAGCCAAGTTCACTTAAATGTTCTTGGCAAGAGGGTACCCAGGCCATTTTTGGATAGTTTGCTTTCTGAAGTATATAATGAATTGGGGGAAAGATATAAACCCCTCCTAGGAACAGGGTTAATTTTACACCACAAGGAGGAAAACAAGTATGAAAAGTCACTAAAAGTGAAACATAATCAGTTTTCTAAAGAAATTAAGGAGATTGTTAAAAGAAACTGGTGCATTTTTAAAACTATTTACAATTTATTCCAGTCTGTGGGTCCTGAGCCCATATTTATTTTAAAAACAGCACCTAATTTCAAGAGATTGATGGATAGTAAACATCTTCTTTCTCCAAGACATCCAAAGGCACCATGAGATGTGGATGGTTGAATGAAAACATGTCCATTGCACCTGTTTTTAATTCAAAAGATAAATTATAATTTAACACTCACTAATGTGTACAACATATTGGCATTTTTTAATGTTTGTTATGATGCAATGTGCACATAAATAATCTATTTTGAAAGAAGATTTACTTATGTATATGATTTTACCTCTTTTTTTACTTCTGACTTTTTAAGGAGGAAGTGGTTTGAATTAACAAACAGCCAATGAAATATGTGTTAATTTAGTATATATTGCCTCTGTGTGGGACCAATTTATTCTGATGAAGTTTCTTTTATGGGAGGAGAATGCTCTATGTTTTTAAGATTTTGTTTTAATAAATTATTTTTGAACATACCGGGACCCTCTCTGGCATTAATTATTTTTGGTTTTATGTTGTATATATCACTCATGAATTACTAACATTCCTGTACAGCTGAGCCATTTTTTATCTTACTGATGTACACTACTTGCATATGAGAGCATTCATTTTTCTCTCTTTACAGTCATCACTTATTTTGATTAATGCTGTTGCTACATTGCCTGTTCTGTTGCTAACTATGATGCTCACACAACACAACTATTACAGGGAAAATAATGGCTGATAATTTTAAATGCATCACTGTAACTGTTTGTATATGCTTAGCTTCTTAATCTTTCACTTAGGTAATGAATGTGTGCACTATTCTCTAACTCTTAGCAATGACCATAATATATTGTGCATGCCTCCATCTGCCAGAATCATCTAAAGATGCTGAGTCTTTCTCAGACTTCTCATCTGGGTCTGCTGACCCTGTCTGTGGTGCTGGGAAGTGTGGTGCTTGGCCTTGTTGTACCTGTTACAACAGTTTCCTGACAATTATATTATTTTACAGGATACAGACTGTCAGTAATTTGACTGAGGTGGCTGGGTCATACTGTAGGGCATCTCCAGATGTATCAAGACATTGGAACCATGATATGAGCAAGCCAAATACATGATGTATAATATTTCTAGTTTGAGCATGTGCATCATTGTAACCTTTCTCAGTGGAGTTGTGTGGGTTTCTCACAGGTTTCATGCGCCAAGGTACAAGTGCATAACCTACATCGTACACTAGATGCTCTTGTGGAAAGTCACCCCTAGAAAATCTTATATGTAGGTGACAATTGTGCTATATGTGTGAGTTGTAAAAATTGCCAGGGTTACTTGTACACACATTGTAGATATCCCTTGGACATTGCTGACAACTTGACAGTTGCTAGAGTGATACATTTTTCTGCTGATATACCTGCTTCTCTGTTCACCAGGTAGTGCCATTATTTCAATGCAAGTTTAAAATGCAGTCTATGGTCCCTAGAACTTTAGGGAAACGTGCTATGGCATATAAAAATGTTGCATGGTGGAAGCTCTCTCCTCCAGGGTACATGGAAAGCAATATGCTGCCTTACATGTTGCAGCATTGCATTTAGACATTGGTGTAATATTTCTGAGGCTGAAGCCTGTGACAACCCTAATATATCCCCTGTGAGTCTCTGAAAAGTGCCTGTAGCTAGTATGCATAATGCTACACATACCTTAGTTTCCACTGGGATGGGTTCTTCATGCTTTCCCCAGGGCCTCAGGTGAGGGTAGCAGATGATGACTATATGCTTTAAGGTATCACTGTCCATCAGAGCCAGATCATGATGAAATAGGGCCATGGACAGGGTAATGAGTCAGGCTCCCAACACACAGTCGTCACCAGCACTCTTCACAGCCTTTCCAATGCCCCATTACTTGTCTATTTCTTCCCAGTTACCATAAGCACTGTTCAAACCAGCCAGTGTGCATACTAATTTCTTCTTTACTTCTACAATAATTACAGATATTTTGATTTAATTTAAAATGTTTATTTCAAATTTTATAGCACAGTGATATAGATTTACCGAATAAAGCAATATAGTCTCACAGTGAAAACAGACTTAGCATTAACAGTAAATCTGTCTGCCCTTGAAACTCATATTAATGAAAATGGCATTGAAACTCAAATTTAAAAAAATGCATTTGGCCAGTAGCGGATTAAGTTTGCCTTTGGGCTGTTTTCAAAAAATAGACCCCTTGCACACATTTTTAGGACAATGCATACATGTATGTGTATTAAATTATATTCCCTTTATAATACAGGACCACTTGTTAGACTGCATTTTAAACTTGCAGTTTTTAACATTTTTTCAGTAAGCAATAAAACAAAACTTATGAACCAATAATGGAAAACCCATAAAAGCCTGCTCTAGCTTCAGTCATTACAATCCACCAAAATTAGTCAATATGCACAATCTCTGCAGAAGTAAAGGTCACCTGAACAACTACACATTAAAGAGATCTGTAACATAACTAATGAAGACACTACTACTAGTAAACAACTTTATATTTCACTATTTAACCTACAAATTCAGTTCATGCTGCTCTTGAAGAATACAATGCCCATTACATAAAAAATAAAGGTAAGCTGGTCATATTGCAATAGAAAATGCATGGAAAACCACCAACAGGTTCATAGTTACAAGGCATCTCATCCAAAGGAGGGCACACTCAGGACTGTAGCACCACCCCCTTAAAATACAATGCAGTATCAGCAATCCAGCTACATGATGTGGGAGAAGAACTCACAGCCTTCTGTATCAAAAGCAAGCATGTTACCTATTGTCCTACTAACACTGTTTTCAAATTCTCTAACACAAACAGTGATAGCCATTTGCTAAACAAAACAGTTGCACCTTGAAAACAAACTTAGTAACTTTTCTTCCCCTGAAACTCACAATTCCTTGAAAATGGACGCAAGCTCACAATTTTTTGAATATTCACTGAAACTCGTAGTCTGGTAGTTGGTGTACAGGATTTAGGCTCTTATCTCCTGCAACTAAGGTACAGGGTTTGAGCCTGAGTATATTAACCTGCCAGCCATCCCTAACTAGCGCATTACACACTAACACACATGCACAAACAACAAAAAACACCTTACCGCTTATACTTTATTCTGATAACTGTGGACAGAAGAAGTAGGAACAGGAGTGTGTGTGTGTGTGTGTGTGTGTGTGTGTGTGTGTGTGTGTGTGTGTGTGTGTGTGTGTGTGTGTGTGTGTGTGTGTGTGTGTGTGTGTGTGTGTGTGTGTGTGTGTGTGTGTGTGTGTGTGTGTGTGTGTGTGTGTGTGTGTGTGTGGGTGTGTGTGGGTGTGTTTAAATTCTGCATGCAGATGTGGAATACATGTTGACACAGAATAGAAGCATCAACAGCAGGTATGTGCATCTTGGGTTGACAAACAAGCAACAGCAGCTGTGTGCAGATACACAATGGGCGTTCTTAAAGATGAGCGCACTTATAGAAATGTAACTTTTTTTTATTAAAAATCAAATCTTATGGTAGACCTTCTGGCCAGCAGGCCCCCTCCCAACGAGTGGGGGGTCCCTCCCATCCAACAGGCCCTAAGCAACTGCCCAGGTCACCTAGTGCTGGACCCGGCTCTGTCATCCACCCTGCAGTATTCTATTATTTCCCTATCAGGAAGTCCATGATATATTAAACTTGGTCTAAACACTCTTTTCCTTCTAGGCCAAAGTCTTGCAGCAAAAGCAGCAGCAGCAGCACTTTGTATTAAAGCCTGTTGCACATGCAGGTTAATGATAGCAGAAGCAGCTCCTAACATTTTTTCCTAAGTGTGCTACTAGCTGTATTCCAAAGACTATTGCAACTTAGGCCAACAGGGACTGAGGTGTGTACATGCAGGTTTTATATGTTCCTAAATAGCTCTGCCATGTTGATTTGCTTCATTAGCATGTAATTCACTTACTAATGCTTTCTTTAGCATATTCTGTTACTTATCCTTGTTTTGAAGCTAGAAGTGACATGCAGAACTGTTTAATGCATACCAAACAGCTCACTGGCCAATGTTGTCTGGCAAAAATTTCAAAATACTGTATATTGTTCTTTTGTCATGATTTTATCCTGAGAAAGACATGTGCTCTCCACTGTCAGATGTTAGTTTTGCAAGATATTTAGATTTTTTTGACATGTGCTGTGCTTTAATATGTATAGTACAAAAGAGTGCAACCATGACTACGTATGCAGCAAGAGTGCAATGGTATAGTAAGATGTTAACTTGTATATGTGCTGCACAAAACAGTGATCTGTGCAATATGTATATATATATATATATATATATATATATATATATGGATCTACCTGACTAGATCGACAAGTCAGAACACCGACAACGACTCAGAAGATCGACAAGTCAGAAGACCAACGGAGGAAAACACCGACGCTGAGAACACTGAGATGGGGAAAGGATGTGTAAGTATCCGGTAGTGACGGATGTTAGGGTCTTGATGTAGTAGTGTGATGTTGACGGTCTGTAGGGATAGGGTGGGATAAGTGAGTTAGGTTAGGGCGGGTTAGGTAAGTTGGCGGTCTGTAGGGATAGGGGTGGGATAAGTGAGTTAGGTTAGGTAAGGGTGCAGTAGTGATATTTTTGGGTTAGGGGTTAAGTGAGTTAGTGTTAGGGGTGAGTGTGCGATAGTGACGGACCTTAGGGTTAGGGTTAGGGTTGTAGTTGTGTATGTAAGGGTTAGTGTTGGTTTGTAAGGATTTTGGTGTGCTTGTGTTGTGTGTGTGGGTTTTGGACAGGGGATTTGTTTTGTTTGTTGTTATGATGTGTCGGTGTAGGTGTCGTGGTTTGTGAATTGTCGATGATTTGGTGTCGGTGAAGTTGTTGTCGGTGTTCTGACTTGTCGATCTAGTCAGGTAGATCCATATATATATATATATATATATATATGTATATATATATATATATATATATATATATATATATATATATATAAAAGAATAATAATGTTAAGAATACTGTGAGAGCTGCAGCAGGAAAGACTGCCCATTCTGTATTAGTTACAATATGTGCTGGATAATGCATTGCCATTGTCACAGCAATATTTAAACAATATTGTCAGATCTGTGTCTTGAAAACTGCATCACCATATCCTTGTGGTCAGCAATGTTACTGTCAGTCTAATATTAAAGCATACGATTAGATCTGCACTAGGAGAACTCTCATTTCCCTATTCACTCTACATTCATCTTTACTATGCAAGCTTGTGTAGTGCCAAAAGTACTGCTACTTTTAGTATATATTTGTGAAATGGGTATCATGGAACAGCAGTATCTTGGTAACAATGTTTGTTGTACAAAGCTGTTGTATTGTTAAGTGTAATATTAAAGCATGCTTTGAGACATGCACAAGGAAAACTATTTCTCATCCTGCTAGTGTTAGTGTAAATCAGGGAAATTGATATTATGGAATAATATATCTGTAACAATATGTTTTGTGAAGATCAGTGCTATAGTCAGTATCATGTTAAATTATAGCGTCAAACCCACACTTAGAATCTCGGCAATCTTGAAAATCTCTATCCATTTCTATGTATCAGTACTGTGTAGATCTGTGTATTGTATTAAGCAGTATTACAACTGGTATATATTGTGCAAATGGGCATCATAGAACAGGAGTGCATTCATTACAATATGCGTTGCACAAACCAGTACTAGTGTCAGTGTAATATTATAGCATACATTCAGGCATGCACTTGGAAATCTATATTCCTCCATCCATTCTGCATTTATCTTTATTACATAAACATGTGTTTCACATAAAGCAGTGCTACTGTCAGTGTGAATCGGGTAAATGGGTATGATGGCTTAGTAATGCATCTTCTTTAAAGCTTTAGGAAGTTCACTTCCCAGAGCACATTGTTTATGTGAAAAAAATGTAAGAAGTAATAAAAAAACAGAAAAAAGCATAGATTATTAGTTATATTTGTGTTATTATTATTCACATAACCTAAGATAATAGACATTGCACCTTTTTCTTAGTCATGGAATTCTCAAAATTGTTACATTTTATTTTACAGATTTCAAAAGTCACATCAGCATTGTTTTCAGCACAAATACAGTAAAACCCCATGCATTTGCTAAAAAGATAAATACTCAAATTGTAAATTGCTATGTATGAAAAATAATGTTCAAATTCTTCAAATCTCATAAACAGCAAGTTCTCATGATGCATATCATTATCTCGGCTTTGGTTAGTTTGAATCAAACTAATCAGGGACTTTGTCTCCTGATTTTCCTGGGACACAAATCTTAATCTTGAAACTTCTCTTAACAGTCTTGATAATGTCATCATTTGCAAATGTCTGGAAGAATTGTATTTTGCACTGTAATTTCTGCTGCATGCTGCATTTTATAATGAAATATAAAATATATTTGTTGGGTCTACTTCAGTAGACCAAAATCCCACTTACCCAACTTTCAAAAGACTGAGACAAAAAACGAAACTCCAGAAGACTGACCACTCAGAATACCGACATATCACTACAGGTAAGTATTGACCTTTGCCCCTTACTTCTGCAGTAGTGCAATCTTAGAGTTGGCATATCTAGTTAGGGCTGTTTTGGGGGAGCAGGTCCCCACATGAGTGGGTTTTCTTTGCTTCTGTTTTAGTGTGTTTGTGGGGTTGGGTGAACGGTTACTTACTCGTAGTAATCTGTCAGTGTTCTGAGCGGTCGGTCTTCTGGAGTTTCGGGTTTTTCATTTCAGTCTTTTGAAAGTTGGGTAAGTGGGATTTCGGTCTACTAAAGTAGACCAACTTTTTTATACTAATAAATGTTTCTAGGTACTCCTGATGATGTATTCTACATATTAAATGCATATTATAATGTTGATTCGTTTATATGCAAATGAAGTATCTGTGTATATTATTACTATACTGAACAATTACTGTTGCTGGCCCTTAGCAGACCCAGATGTCATCTTCAATTTATAGATCTATGAGTCTTCTCCTCTGTATGTTGCTATATTCATGTATGACATTTCATTTGAAATATGCAATTTATCTTCAAGGCTTGAGAGATATTTCCCTTCCACATGATGAGATATACTTTTCTATGTTTTTTAAATAATAACAAAGAAAAGAAAAACAGCAAGTTACAACATTCAGAATTACCTTCCCCCTGCCCATGACCTCTCGCTGTACTATTCTAATACAACTTGTTCAGACTTTGGAACATCTGTGGGCATTATCCACCCTGATATAATGGACATTCTAAAGGAATTAGCTAATTCCAATAGCTTAGTATCAAGTATTTAGAGCCTAAAAAAATTATTAAAAATATTCGAAAATTCCTTAATAAATAGAATGCAGCAGTCATATACAATGAGAACTATGACTTTAGCAATTAAAATGATTTGAAGATTTATTCCATCAGCTTATATAATGAGGACAATGACACCACATATTAGATGAGGTATCCCTTATCCAGCATCTCTAATCACAGAAGGAGAATGTGCCAAAAAAAAACACACACAAACTGAAACCACAAAAAATGGCACAAGGAGTCCAAAGAACAGCTGTAAACAATAGAAACGGCAACACAATAAAGCCCAAAAGAAGCTCACTTGCAACTTTTAATAATGATGCAAATACAAATACGTTTTTGTCCTTACAGAAAGACTTCATCAGACAGTATAATGAATAATAAGCTGACCTCCCTTATATACCCTCCCCTGAACACCCATCCAATCATTTCATTAATGCAATTAGAAACCATTTAAAAACATTTGTAAAATCCTTAAAAATAAACAGAACATTTTGCAAACCAAATAAATACACTTCAGTAAATACATATGATCTCATAAATATATTTAAAAATTTAAAAATATAACTCAAATGTATCATTTATATTATCCTGCATCTCTAGCAACATTATATAAATAACTTTATAACATGTAGTCCCTTTTATCATGTACACAGTATGTTCTGTGGAAGACTTTAATGATTAATGGTTCTATGCCTGGGAGGACTTTGCTAGGGTTTTGTAAGATTAGGCCTGTCTTACTAAGTCTCATTGTTCCATTTATTTAATAAGTGAATATCTGATCCCGTGGTCTAATTTTGTGAAAGCAGCTAAAGATTATTTAAGCATGAAAGGAGACAGAGGAAAATGAAAGTAAAGAAGACATTCTGATAACTCTAAATTTGACCATATTGAATGCAAAGTCACATTGAGCAAATAGTGAAGACCTTACAAGAGAAAATTTAGTTTGACCTGTAACCGAGTTGTAAAATGTCTATACTTTCATTAATTTGTTTCCATTGTATTCTGTAGACAGAATGTAGCCACAATGACAGTGGTACCATGCATTATGGAAAGGGAATTCTGGTTAAGTCAGGGAAATTGTCTTTAATTAAATGAGATATTGATGCAAGTAAAGTGTTATTATTGGTGTGGACTCTTGTTAGCTCAGTCAAAGTAAATGGCAGTAATTGCCAAACATAATTGAAAATTCCTAAGACAGGATGATGCTATTTTATAAACTATTCTTAATAGTTAAACCAAAATTGTACAGAAGTGTATAGTTCTGTATCCGTTACTTTAACCTCTCCTTTACATAAATGAATTGTTCAGACTTGTCATGCAATTTTGTAGAAACCTCACCTCTGCAGACATGTACTCCAGATTTTTCTCACTTTCAAAAATCAAATGTAGTTTGGATGAAAGGGTTGTTTTTTTATAAAGACAATCCAATGTAATACTATTTTTTTAGGTAAGTTTATTCTCACATGTATTGGAAGATTTAAATTATGTCATTTTTGAGTAGATCCCTGCATGGTCCTAAATACATAATTTTCTATTGCATGAGCAAGGTCTAAAAAGAGACATCTGTTCTGGAGATTATTTAAGGTAATAAGTGAATAATATTGTGAATTGTTCCACATGTAACTGAAATTAAATAAAATGTGTATCAACTGAAGCACAGCTATTAATAAATTCAGATTTTAAAATGTAAAATCTGATCTGTAGTCTTATTTGCACTGATGATGTGCTCATAATGTGGAAGAATATAATTTCTAAAGGAATAGCAATTATTGTATCATTTTGTTTTATCCTTAAATTTGGTTGGACTGATATTTTTATTGAGCATTTCTGCAAAGAACTTTCTATCCTGCTGAACATCTATATGCATTATTTTCTGAAAGAAAACATTGATAATGAATCTAACTAGCTTAGTGGATCAATTATTGTGTCCAGTTTGGCTGTTTTGAGAACTGCATATTTCATAATTAACATTTGAGAGAATTTCTGTAACTGTTAGCTGCTTTTAATGAGATTTAAGTATCCATTTTGAGCTTTCTTATATCTAAACAACAGTTGTTAAAACATAACTAACATATGGGACTTAAAAGCTGACCACTTTTAATAAAGGAAAACACTTTGTATCTGTTTAATTTCCAGAATTCCAGAATCACTTGTTCTGTTTTCCAAAAATATTTATCATGCATTTTCTTATTTATTCTTACTAAAAGCTGAATAGATAAAAATAATCCTGAAATGCAAAGACTCTTAGGAACATGGTTTGACAAACATCTTGGAAATATATTCATGGACTTAAAGGTATTTAAGATGAGTTGTAAAAAAATAGCCCAATTTTGCCTTCTTAAATTTTAAATCTAACTGGGAGAATTTTAGAACATGTGGAACAAAATGCTCATAACTTTAATCAAGGGACTTAAAAGTTCATCATCCTCTGATTTTCCTAGAATCTTTACATTTTTATTTTGCATTATAATAGCCATCCACATTGGTCTATTTTTTCTAGAATTAAAAAAGTACTGCCCAAAGTTTTGTATTTACTAAGCAAAATATGGTCTTGTTTGAGCTGCAATTCTTGCAAACAAGAGACATCTGCAGATATTTGGGACAAATATCTTATATATTCCTTTATTTGATCAGATAGTTCATCCTATTAAGTGAAGCTATTTAAAAATTCACAATCTACCAAAAACCAGCCTTAAAAACCAGCACGATCTCCCAAGGATGAACTATCTGCTGATACGTAACAAACATATGGTAAGTTAAGGGAAGCACTGGAGGCAGCAGTCATTTAAAAAAAATGTATTTGGTACGTCAGCAAAGGAAAACAAAATACAACAGCTCTTTTGGCTTTCAAATACGTGACAAAGCAATATTCTGCCCAGTTAGCATTCAGTTAAAAAAATATATTTTTCCTATTCTCCACCAGTTATATACATCCCCCCTCTGCCTCTCCAGCAAATGGATTACCTATAAAATTTCTTGGCTGTAGGCCTCACACAGGCCCTGATTCCAGCTTTCTGTTGCAGGCAATTTGTTCAGCTATAATCGACAACTAAGCTCTTGTACCTTCCACTCCACATCTCCAGAGTCTTTAGGTGAGCATTTGTTTTCCCCTTTCTAAACCTTTTAGTGAGGCCCTAACTTCCACTTTTTTTCTGATTAGGCACTCTTCTTTTATAGACCAGTAATGGGCAATTAACTGGGAAAACTACTCATGTAACAACTCCCTCACTCAATGCTGTCTAGAATTCACAAATTCCAATGCCCTGGATAAACTTATCCACACCCCCACCAGGGGCAACAATATCCTAGACCTAGTCATTACCAACATGAGTGACCGATGTTCCACACCTGAAATCAACTTGTCTTTGGTCAAATCTGACCATAAGCTAATCACTATAGATATACACCTCCTGCCCCAACCCCCATTAAGGAAACCACTGTAAAAAATTTCTCCAAAGCCACCTTCATGCTTCTTAAGACAAAAGTGGCAAACTTCATGACACCCATGCAGATGGACAGTACAGTTATGACTGCTGAATTCTACATAAATGCACACTATAAGCACTTACACAAGTGCATGGATCATGCTATCCCCAACAGAACCAAGATGCTATCCTCCAAAAAAAGGAAGCCAATCTGGTGGTCCCCTGCTATAAACAAACTGTACAACAGAAGGAAAAAACTGTTGCAAAAGAGAGTAAAAACCCATGAGTGGAGGAGCTCCCTGGTCAGACTCAGTAAGAAGCTGAGATCCCTCATAAAATCCTCCAAAGCTAGCTATGAAAACAAGATTACCACTGATTCCAATGACAACCACAAAGCATTCTATAGCCATGTCAAGCATCTCAATGGTAACACCCAGATCTGCTCCGAGTTACAGCACAATGGCATGAATATCACAGAACCAATTGATATCATCAACATCCTGACTAATAGGTTCAGTACTAACTTTACCCCCCCCCTCACCCTCTAAAGGGCCCATATCTATACCAGAAGAATGCAGAGCCCCTGCAATCACAACTGCGCAGGTAAAAACTGCACTCTACAAAGCCAAGAACACAGCATTCATGAGACCGGAGAACATCCCAGGCTGCGTTCTACATGAACTTCAGAATGAACTGGCTCCCCACCTAAGCACCATGTTCAATCATAGCTTCACATCAGGCTTTATACCCACTGAATGGCACACAGCAACAGTTATACCACTCCACAAAGGGAGAGCCACCACGGACCCTGGGAACTATCATCCTATTAGCCTGACAAGCCTGGTCTGCAAGGCCATGGAATGTATCATCATAGAACTCATAAACAAAGGCATTAATAACCTCCAAACTCTGGACCCCACCCAGTTTGGGTTTGTGAAAGGCAGATCATGCCTCCTGAACCTGATCGACTTCTTTGAGACAGTCACCAAAGCTGTAGACAAGGGTAAGGCAGTTCACACAGCCTATCTGGACCTCGCCAAGGCTTTTGACACCATCCCCCATTCTGGAATTATAGATAAACTCACAAAACTGGTTATAAATCCATATGTCACAAGATGGGTTGCCAACTGGCTCACTGACAGAACCACACTGTAAAAGTTGCAGACTCCAAATCTGACTTCAAACCAGTGACAAGTGGAGTACCACAGGGTTCAGTCCTGGGTCCTCTCCTGTTTGGTATCTACTTCTCTGAAGTACGGACTAACACAGAGGGCCTCTGGCTGACGAAGTTCACGGATGACTGCAAATTAGGTGCCATAGTTGAGTCCCCAAATGACATGGACATCCTATATAAGGGCCTAACTAATATAGATGCCTGGTGTCAGAGCCATGGCCTCAAGCTCAACGCCAAAAAGTACATTGTCCTTCCCTTTGGAAAAAACTCTGTACCCATAAACTACCACATAGGCACCAGTCCACTTAATGCCAAAAGTGTGATAAGAGACCTTGGGACTCAGGTGGACAGTAGTCTCTCCTCTGATAATCACATCACCACAGTAGTCAGGAAATCCTTCTGCATGGCACACCTCATCACGAAAGGGCTCTGATCCAGGAAAAAAGAGGTCATTGTTCCCTTCTACTCGGCTCTCATTAGAACCATTATTGAGTACAATGCCCCTTTTGGAATGTACCTCATAAGACATCTGCAACAGCTGGAAAGGCCACAGAAGTACCTCACAATGAGGATTACAGGACTCAAACAGATGCCATATGCTTACCGTCTCAAAATACTCCAGCTTTAGTCCATAGCATATTGCCTACTCCAAGGTGATCTCTGCCTAACATACAAAGCTATGTCAAACCCAGAGTTGTTGGACATGCTACACCTAAAGAAATCCCAATCCCCCGAGATACATGCTCTAGGGACCTAAACCTTGTTACCACAATAAACAGAACATCCTTGAGGGATAGATTCTTGTCCCAGAGACTTCCCATACTCTGGAACAAGCTGCCTATCTATGTCAAGCAGAGTTCCTCATTAGCACTCTTCAAGAAAAATCTTGATGAGTGGAAGGGCAATAGGAAATTCACTTTGTGGATCACTTCTTTGGCTCTGCTCAACAGGGGCACAGGAAAATAACTTTCTTGGGTGGCAAAAGCCAGGGAACCTTGTTGGCTAGGCTTACATAGGCCCTTGGGCAGATAGCCTAGTACCTTCCTATGAACCTATGAACAATTAACTAGCCAATACAAATCCAATTCTTGACTGACTTTCTGTAAGAATGTTTCCACATGTAGGTTTCTTTGTTTTGCACTAAACGTCACAGTTTACATTTACTACACTCGTTTGCAATACATGTTGATGAATATAGACTTAAATAACAATGAAAAGCAGCACCTCCCTTGAAATGCAAAAAAAAAAATAAAAAATCTAGTGTCCAGAAAAAAAAGAGACCAACAAGCCCTGTTAGATAGGAAACATTCCCTATTGTGACCTCACTTGGACTAGAAAATAAAAGGATAATCCCCGGGACTCAATAAACTAATTTCTCCATGCAGGAACGGTGTAGCCGCCGAGCAATCCAGTGAACTACTGTTTTGACATGCACGAGCCTGCCTACACTATTCCTGCATGGACACCACTGCATAATGCTAATTACCTCATTTGCTGGTGAAAACCATGCAAATGAGGTGAATTAGTGATTCAGCAAGCAGGCAGGGATCCTTGCAAGAATAGTGTTAGTTGCAGAAATGTATTCGGCTACTAGCCAAATACATTTCTGCAAAAATTAAAACGCAGGTATGACAGCTCAAAAAAAAAGCATGTATTATCATCTTTGGGCATGCCAATGGCCAAATATATGGCCATTGGCATGGAAAAGTGTTTAATTTTTATAAAAATAAAAGTTTTTTTTTGGCCAATCTCGGGCATTTAACATAGGGCAGCAGCGCGCAAACGACATTGTGCCAGAAATTTTAAAAAATGTGAAAACTCAATTTTAAAGGAAATCTGCATTTTGTCATTATAGTCTATGGCATGCAGAATCAAAGAAATACCAGGAAACAGTGGTTGTTAAGGGGAAAGGCTCTGGGGTAGTGCAGTAACTATGGCAGTGGGGTATGCAAATGAGGTGAAATTTACTGAATCACAAATGTCTTCTAAGTGCCAAATTGCACCTAACCGTGTAGGTGCTATAACATGATCGTCTAAGTAGGAGTAGCAACAGACATGAAAAGGTGGTGTGTCATGCATGGTGAAAGCACATTGGAGCCCTATGTTGCCCAGATAAGCTTATCTAAGCACAGCTAAGCAAGACGGTGTGTCTGAGGCTGTAATAACTTATTCCATGAATTGAAGAGCATGTTTGCATCCAGGGAGGGTCATTTCTTCATGTTTACATTAGCTAAACATGTATGTGTGGCACGCACCAGGTCTAAAACTACAACCCCCTCCCCCCAGAAATACCAGGACTGTTTACATTTGGGCACCGGGTTTGCACGGCACACCTCAGGGCTTAAAAGGGAAAGAAATGAAAAGGGGAAAAAAAGGACAAAAAAGAAAAATAGTAGAACAAAAGCAATCAAGAATAAATTACATTGCTAGCAGGTGGAATGCATCATAGTCAGTCAATCATATGGGCAGCATCTGCAGCACAACAGTATAAACTATGGAAACACCTTATAGTCTGTTTTTTCCAACAAACTCTGCACCATTGGTGTACACATGCGGGGGAATTTTAACTGGAAAAATGTTAGGGGTTGCCATTGCTTTGATCCATCAGTATGTGTTAGAAGCTGAGGGCAGAGAGTAGGATAATGCTGACAACCGCCACAGACCAAGGAGGAGGAGAAGAGTGTTCAGACCCAGGGTAACTTACCAGGGGCTACATGATCTGGAGATAGTAGAGAGCTACAGGGTAGACAGAGATATACTTCAGCAAATCACTGAGCTGTGATGGCCTCAACTCAGACTTAGATCCAACAGAGGGGAACCCATCCCAGTGGATACCAAGGTATGTGTAGCCTTAAGAATTTAAGCTACAGGTACTTTCCAAAGACCTACTGGGGACATCAAGGGGGTCTCACAGGCATCTGCATCCGGGATACTCCACCAGTTCCTGGATTCCATCCTACCACATGCTGGTGAGCACGTTTACTTCCCCAACACCTGTGAGGAGAGGACCAGTAATATGCATCTCTTCCACCATGTAGCAGAATACCCAGAGGTACTAGGTGCAATAGATTGCATGCATATCCACATCAAAGTACCACCTGGTTTACAGGATAGGGTCAACATAAACCATAAGGGCTTCCCCTCCATCAGCTGCCAGGTTGTGTGCAATGCCCAGAACATTATCTTGAATGTGTGTGCTGGCAGCCCTGGAAGCTATCATGACTCTCACATCTGGCATTTGTCACAGCTGTACCAGGCATTTGCCAGTAGGGGCATCCAGTATGGCCATCTGGTGGAGGATGCTGGCTATACACTGGAGCCGTGGATAATGACACCCATCAGAAATGCACACACACCCACACAAGAATGCCATCATGAGGCACACACACAAACCAGAATCATTATAGAGCATGTGTTTGGGGTGCTCAAGTCAGAATTCCGCTGCCTTGACATATCTGGTGGAGCCTTGCAGTCCTTTCCAGCTACATATATATACATGTTCATAGTATGTGCCATGCTACACAATATGATCCTGCGGAAACAGCTGTAGCAGAAACAGCACAAGGAAGGGCCACACAGCCTACCACCATTGCCAAGATCCCCAAAGACGGAGAGGGACTCAGAGGAGAAGGCCCCTGAGCCTGCTATTGTAAGCAGATGGAGGCATGTTCAGGCCTTAGCAAAGAGGCAATGCACAGCGCACACACTAACACTGTAGGGACCCCAGGGACTGACACCTCTCTCTGACTCACACAAACACAGTAAAATGGATGACACACACATCACATTACCTGTAACTTACCATGTATAGGCAATGTACTGTGTGCATCCAGCATAGGCAGCCCTCAAGCACCATCCTCACAATTGCAGCAGGCATAAGGTAAGTCAGTCTTCTTAAAAATAAATGAATAGATTAGTATGTTTTGATAGCATATCCATGGTAATGCTGCATGCATGCAAGGGAATGGGGTGGCCTACTGGAATAGCCGCACAAAACTGACAGCTATGTGGGACACCAGGAAATGTCTGGCCAATACTGGCCTCCACACACTATGCAGTAGTACCCAAGGTGGCAAATCCCACTGCAGTATTTGTGTGGGGATAACTAACTGGGGGGTCATAGGTCACAGGCATGGATGTCAGTGTGGGGGTCCCATACCCACCCCTCACACCCACACAGCAAGTCAGCTGTATAAAACCAGAGAGAATGTCTGGTAAAGGCACACAAATGGTGGCAATGTTGAATTACTTCCTACAAACTCACACAGTGATAGCACAGCAGGACTCACAGTTGCAGTACGGCTATGAAGGGTAGGAAGTCTGAAACTCAAATGCATGCCATTACAATCTGACCTGTGCTCTTTGCTGATATGCCTCTAGTCCCTAAGACAGGATACAGTAGTATGGTAAATGGAACCAAAATGTAAAGCAAATATCAGCACAGTCTGTGCAAATGTGCACAGTTGACAAGTGTGCCCCCCATATACCCACAAAAATGCAGTAACATGTATGTTTGCAGGGAAATAGCAGCATACCACACATTGGCAGGGCTATACCAATACACATGAAAACATGTTGCCTGTCCACAAGATGCAGGGGTCAAAGAGCTATGTGTATGTGTGGGTAATACTGTCAGGATTGGGCCAACACATTCTCCTGGCAGTCATCTTGTAGTGCCGTAGGTACAGTGCTGTCTTTGACAGGACCATGTATAGATAACTGCAGTGCCAACTGTTATGCATGTCAGTGACACCCACTGCTCTCCCGCTGACATACCTGGAAGTCACAGTGCTATGTGGAATATACTACACATGTAATGGCCATCTTGAAGAATGTGTAGCCATGGTGCCAAGGCTTTTGTGAATATAAGTGCTTTTTGTACTGTTCCCACTGGTTATTCTCAATAATCCTTTTTTCTTATGTTTGCTTTTACATATAATGGACATGCCTGCACAGTAGAATACACTATGTACCCACACCCATAAGTCACAACCTCTGACAGCAAGATGTCTGGACAAGGGCAGAAATAAAAGTGGAACAAAGGCACAATGGTAGGCATGTGTTGTAAATATCGCCCTTACATGCTGAGAAAGTTGATAGGGTGAGGGGTTTGCAATAGCGGAACTGGGCTGAAGCTTATGTAGTCTGAAAAAGTAATATCTGTCATTATTTTGTAACATTACTCTTCAATTGTATGCAACTAACTTGTCATAAAAACACAAGTTTACATAGACAAGATGAATCCTCTAGCCAAACACCTGGACAACCTGACAAAAATGTACAGGTGAGAGGTATGGCCACAGAAGGATATGACCTCTCAGGTTAGAAAGATACCACACAAGCAGGAGAGCCCCAGCCAGTATATCATCAAGTTGCTGGACTGTTTACATAGCACGTCATCACTCAACTGGCTGTAGCCATACTTCACAAATGGCCGTGTTGGGCAAGAATGTACACAGTTGCCCTCATAATATTTGTCTATGCATTATACAACTAGTATTCATCTGGTAAAGCCATGTGATGATCTGATGATGTCTGGCACTAGGTAATGAGACAATACATTGCAGTGTCAGACGACAGATATGTCAGAAAATGTCTGCTAAACAAACCCAGGACCCTGAGGAGAGTCCTGTGTACTCTTGAGAGGTATGGCTGTAATAAACCAAAGAATAGAGCCAGCATACTGTGACCTGAAAACTTTTATTAATAAATAAACAACAAAAAACAAACTGGTTTCGGTTGGAAAATATCACAGCCTTCCTCGGTGTGAAGGGTATGGCTGTAGCACACAAAAACCTGGACTGGAGTACACCTGTCTCTGGAATGGAGTCCCACTTTACCTATAGAAGATCACATTGGGCATGCTCCTACACTTAGAGAATCACAGGACATGCTGGAACCCACATCGGAATATATGACTGCATTGTGTATATATGTCTGTGCATACACGCAGCTATGTACACCTTAGCTGTCCCCATACACACACACACACACACACACACACACACACACACACACACACACACATCAGACAGGATTACCCTCAGCTAGCTGTAGGTGGCCCATATCTGATATAGCTGCATCTGCTGTGTGGGATACACACACACACACACACACACACACACACACACACACACACACACACACACACACACACATATATATATATATATATATATATATATATATAGGGAACAGATAACATATGTCAAGCATGCACACACATAGATGTGAGGAAGTGAGAGATAGACAGTGATCAAGAGAGGGACACAAGGGGACACAGACAGAGTGAGTCACGCACAGATACCCTGAATGGCATACAGTGATGTCCTGCTGTGGACAATGGCATACCAGTTGCAAACAGTTGTACATGCCAGCATAAAAGGTGAGCCCCATTGTGTAAAAGTACTGAGGTTGGGTTTATAATATCACATCACCTGTGTGTGTGTGTGTGTGTGTGTGTGTGTGTGTGTGTGTGTGTGTGTGTGTGTGTGTGTGTGTGTGTGTGTGTGTGTGTGTGTGTCCGTAGGTCTAAGTATTAGGAGACTGTTCCCACTCAGTACACTTCACATTGCCCTACTTCACAAGATCTGCTGCTGTCATTCACCTTAGAAATACCATTGGACACATATCACCCTTATAAGCTCTGTAGCACATGCAATGACTTCATAACACTATAGTACAAATAACTAGAGAGGTAGAGATTTGAATCTTAATACTGGCAACTGTGTGTGTATGTGTGTGTGTGTGTGTGTGTGTGTGTGTGTGTGTGTGTGTGTGTGTGTGTGTGTGTGTGTGTGTGTGTGTTTGAGAGACAGTTGTGTGTGCAAGAGTGAAGGAGTATGTGTTTGTTTACAGGTGAAACAGTTTTAGGCCATTCCCACCCACAACACTTCCCAGTGCCCCACTTTATCAGTCCTGCTGATGTCATTCACCTTATCAGCACATTTGCCCAGTTGTCAGCCCAGTAAGCTCTATAGCTCGTGCGATAACTGTGTGACACTATAGTACAAATCACTAGATAGGCAGGGGTTATACTCTCAGATCTGGAAAATGTGTGTGCATGTGTGTAAGTGTGTATGTTTGTAAGAAGTAATTTGATAAGTTTCCCATACAGTGCCCCACTTTATCAGGCCTGATGATGACATTCTCTTTATAAGTGCCTTTGGCCAATTGTCAGCACAGTAAGCTCCATAGCATGTGCGATAACTGTGTGACACTGTAGTACAAATCATTCAATAGGCAGCGGTTCTACTCTCAGATCCAGCAAATGTGTGTGCATCTGTAAGTGTGTATGTTTGTAAGAAGAACTATTTTGATAAGTTTCTCACTCAGTGCCCCACTTTATCAGTCTTGCTGATGTCATTCCCCTTATCAATGCCTTTGGCCAGTTGTCAGCCAAGTAAGCTCCATAGTGCATGTGATAACAGTGTGACACTGTAGTACAAATTACTAGATAAGTATCGGTTCTACTCTCAGATCTGGCAAGTGTGTATGTTTTTAAGAAGAAGTATTTTGATAAGTTTCCCACCCAGTGCCCCACTTTATCAGTCCTGCTGATATTCTCTTATCAGTGCCTTTGGCCAGTTATCAGTCCAGTAAGCTCTGTAGCACATGTGATAACTGTGTGACACTATAGTAAAAATCACTACATAGGTAGGGCTTCTACTCTCAGATCTGGCAAACTTGTGTGTGTGTGTGTGTGTGTGTGTGTGTGTGTGTGTGTGTGTGTGTGTGTGTGTGTGTGTGTGTGTGTGTGTGTGTTTGGAAGAAGAAGTATTTTGATAGGTTTTCCACCCAATGCCCCATTTTATCAGTCCTGCTGATGTCATTCCCCTTATCAGCACCTTTGGCCACTTGTCAGCCCAGTAAGCTCTGTAGCACATGTGATAACTGCGTAGCACTATAGTTCAAATTACTAGATAGGCAGGGGTTCTAATCTTAATACTGGCAAGTAATGGTGTGTGTGTGTGTGTGTGTGTGTGTGTGTGTGTGTGTGTGTGTGTGTGTGTGTGTGTGTGTGTGTGTGTGTGAGAATCATATTGTGTGTGGGTTGTACAATTTTGAGTTGTGTACCACCCTGTACACTTCCCATCACCCTACTTTACGAAGCCTGCTGATGTCATTCACATTAGAAGTACCTTAGGACAAGGTGAATTCATATAAGCTCTGTGGTGTGTCTGACACTGTGTAACACTGTAGTATAAATAACTAGATAGGTAAGGGTTCTAATCTCAATACTGGCAACTGTGTGTGTGGGTTGACAATCATTTTGTGTGTGGGTTATACCATTTTGAGGTGTGTGCCATCCACGCCTGTTTACCACCTCCCAATGGCATTACTTTATATAACGTGTTAATTGCATCTGCCTCACATGTAGCATGTTAAACCATTTTACAGGCCAGTCAAGTCATCTGTACAGATGTCTATGAAATATCTGGATGTTTGCAACCCATATGTGGTCTGTGTCCCCTAACAATGGCCATGTATGTGATATTGTTGCCAAATAGGCCGCAGTTAGTGTACTGACACACATGACAGCATCAGATATCATACTTGACTGAAACATCATGCTGATACATCTGTTACCCTATCACTTGTCCAGGCTTGTAGGAGCTTGTAGGAGCAATAGATGACTCCAGTTGCTATTTCTGGTGGGTCATCTCACCATCCATGAAGGCATTCACAACATTACATATTGTAAGAAGTAGTAGGTTATGTCCCACGCATATAATCTATGTGGGTCATGTCATGTGTATGTAGCACTATAGTACATTAAAAGTGGATATGTAGGTTTATAAATCTGTCCATTGCCAACTGTGTTGGTGTTACTGTATGCACATCCCCTGTGTGTGTGTATGCAAAGGATATACTATTTTGTCTCCCTGTTCCACCTTGTGAACTCAGGATTACATACCACAAACCTGTCATACACAGTACCATGCATGTCCTCACCAACTACATCAGGGTTGAGTGTATGGAAAAGAAATGGCAGAGGCAACAGATCCTGACATGTGAATCCATTGTGGTCAACCTAATGGCTAAGCTGGTGAGGGACTTACTGACAGTACTCCAGTAACCTGTTCCATATGTATGAGCCTGTGATACTACTCAACACTGAGATGACATGTCTGAGGGCTACCTGTCTGTGGCAATGTGTATGTACTCCAGGTCACACTGTCTGACAACAGTGTCCATCACATACTGTTGCATGCATACACACCTGGTAAACGTACATATAAAGCTGTACCTTGGCTATGAAATGGTCAAATTTCCACTCTGCCATACTCCACTTTGGCAATGTCTGCAGGGCGACAGTCTGCAGACACACAGACACCTGGAGCACAAACAGAATACAGCATGTCAGACTATATTCAGTCAGTGGTACTAACAGCAATAATGCATCATGGCTAATAAGGCATATACACCTTTATGTGTACCCATAACAACTGCAAGCAGACACAATATTACATAGCTGCACTGTACTATATTCACCTTGTGCATCAGACCCATATTAGACTGTCCCTACATCGATGGTATGGATAACAGGGATGTGACACAAGTATCACCATATGTGCAGGGTGTAGTGTAGGTTTGCCAGAGGCCTAGGCTGGGCCATATGGTTGACATCCATGTGTGTGTGTTTGGTGGGGTATCCTATAGATGGGCTGTGCAGAGGTGTTGTGTGTGTCTGGAAGTGACCTGTCTGTGATACAGATATGTGTGTGTATGTATGCACACAATCACACCATGCAGCTGCCCTACACAGGGGTATGTTGGACAGCTGTGGACCATACATGGCAGGGTGTCCAGTTCACTGTCTCTGGCCATGGACATTTGAACAGGTCTTGCCAGGAGTCTCACTGGCACCACCAGGCCCAAGGCTAGATGCAGTCCTTCTTCCTGATGGTGATTGCTGTCTGCTGGATCCATGTCCCTGGCAGGACTGGCCAGGACCACATGCCCATGGCCTGTTCCATTATGATGTGGACAGCAACCCCACTTCAGTAGTGCTGCTGTCACTGCCACTACTGGAGAGTGAAGGCACATGCCCCATAGACTCTCAGCTGATGTTGGTGTTTACCTATGTCCACATAGCCAATGCCATCTCCCACCACATGCTCTAGCACAGAAATGCCATGGTTGAGGATTGCCAAGGTCTCACCTCACCGTCTATTCATGACATCAGTATTTTGGCTTGCAGCCTCAACAAGGTCACATACGTCGCCATGTAAATCAGGAATAGTTGCATTCACCACCCTGAGTATTTGTCTAGTATTGCATTCACTACGTGCCTGTGCATCCATGACACCCCAAAATATGTGTCTGGGGACACCTGTTTTTTCACTTGTGACAGCAGCTTGATGAGCAGCAGTCCTCCTGAGAGCACTCCTGTCCATCTGCCTGTGTGTGACCTCACCCGCACTCTGGCTAGAGACAGTGTTTACACTCACACTTGCCATAGTTACCACACTAGGCTGTTCCATGCCACCACCTGCCAACTGTCCATCATCTGTGGCTGCTGGGGATGGGGCATGTGGGCATTGTGACTATTTGCAGGGACATTGTGGATGACTGTGGGATCTCAACCGATGGCACAGATTCAGCCTCTGACAACACCACCTGTGCCTGAATACGACCATCATCATTGCCAGAGTCTGCAGAGACACTGACATCAGATACTGAGTGAGAGGGACCACGACCACCATGACCACCTGTGGAGGAAAGACAATATATGTAAATTAATACCAGCACTATACCGTTTTCTGCTACACACACACACACACACACACACACACACACACACACACACACACACACACACACACACACACACACACACACACACACACACAAACACAGATACAGGTGAGGTGGCAGACAGGCATTACACAGACCTCACAATAGCCAACTGGTGATATTCACAACACAGTCAGACCACTACATACACACCCTGGACAGGCCCTCAACATCATGCAGTGTAGCCCTTTCCACTTCCTGTTACAACTTATATACACCTCTATGATATGTGAGTAGTGTTAGTAGGTGAGGGGCCTTCAAGTAGCACACACTACACCCATGTACACATAATTGCTGTTCACCTATATAGCGCAGTGGCAACTCCTACAGGATATACCTCTCAACTGTGCAGAGTCTCGCTGAATGTCTACATGTGTGGCTCATATTTCTGGTCTGTTCATCATAAATCCTGTATTTGTCTGATACATTACTAGGATGATATGAGGACTGGTGTCACTATTTAATGACATATTGCGAGTCTCACACTTCAAAACCTGCAGTACATGTATGTTACAACAGAATCAGTTACACTAACAATCTACTAAGCTTACAGTGGATATTATAAGTGTAGACACCCCTGTTAATATGCCAGGTTTGCCTGATATATAACATGAGACCACAGAAATCGTGTCATAACATTTTCCACCTTTAATGTGACCTATAACCTGTACAATCCAAATGAAGAACAAACATCGGTTAGGGGTAACATGTAGAGGTTGAAATATGTACACTAGGCTGGTTGCATGACTGTGCACACCCTTAAAGTAGTACTTTGTTAAATCAACTTTTGATTTCATAACAGCAGTCAGCCCTCTTGGGAAGGTGCATATCAGCCTGGCACATCTTGACTTAGCAATATTTGTACACTCTTCCTTGCAGTAGCAATCCAACTCAATCAGATTGCGAGGGCATCACTTCTGCACAGGCCTCTTCAGGGCACCCCACAGATTCTCTATTGGATGTATGTGTGGACTGTGGCTGGGCCATTCCAAAATGTTGATTGTCTGTTGGTGAAGACATTATTTTATGGATTTTGATGTATGGTATGGGTCAGTGTTGTGTGAAAAGGTGTAAGTCTTCTCCATCCACAGCTTTCTAGCAGACCTATGCTGATTTTGCGCCAAAAGGGACTGATATTTTGAACTGTTCCTAATCCCCTCCACCTTGGCTACAGGCCCACTTCCAGCTTATGAACAGCAGCTGCAAAGCAGGACACTGCCATCAGCATGCTTCACCATGGGGATGGTGTTCTTTTGGTGATGCACAGTGTTGTTCTTCTACTAAACAAACCTTTTGGTATTGTGGCCAAAATGTGCAGCCTTGGTCTCATTACACCATAACACATTTCCCCACATGCTATTGGTGGACTCGATGTATTTTTCTTGAGAAATTCGTCAGACCTGGATGTTATTCTGTGTGTGAGAAAGGTTCCATCTTCCAAACCTACCTCATAGGTCAGACACCTGGAGAATACAGGAGATTGTTGTCACATATAGTACACAACCGGTACTTTCCAGTGATTCCAGCAACTCCTATAGTGTTGCTGTAGGTTTCCTGGCAGCCTCCCTGACCAGTTTGGGTCTTGTCTTTTCCACACATTTGGAGGGATGTCCAGTTCTTTGTAATGTCACTGTTGCCTCATACTTCCACCACCATTTGATGACTATCTTCACTGTGTTCCATGGTATATGCAATACTGTGGAAATGTGTGTGTACCCTTCTCTGGGCTGATACCTTTCACAAATGAGATCTTTTTGCTGCTTCATAAGCTGTATGCAAACTATGGCTGTTGCTGTAGCAGGTAACTGAGTAAATTTAGGATAATTCTGTTAGGACAGCTGACCGTTAGTTTCTGTTAATCAAAGAGTCTCTGTAATTGATGGCAGGTGTCTACCCAAAAAGACGTAATGCTGTAATAATATTGAAAGCTGCTTCAACACTTCAGCCTGTGCACATGTATGCATCTAGTTTCTTGTAAGTTTTTTATGTGTCATAATTGTTCCCCTAACAGATTTGTTTGTTTTACAATTGAATTGTACAGGTTATAGGTCACATGAAAGGTTGGAAGGGTTTGGAAATGTGTTATTGTGCTCTCCTTTTTGTATTTCACAAATGCCTGGCATTCTAACAGGTGTGTGTACACAGTTTATATGTGCTGTATAACACTAATTTATAACATATGTCCCTAGTTTTGGGTCTTCGTCCCCCTTTTTCTCAGTCTTTGTCCAGATTTCTTGCAATGACAGGTTGTGAGGTATGCTATAGATAAGTGACATCTCCTGCAAATAAGCCCCTGTGATGACCACTGTGATGCAATGCAGTAATCCCACCACAAGTGAACATGCAGATATTGCAAAATAGCTGAGATTAATAGTTGTGTGCATGGTCACATGCATGACCTTAACATGTCTGGGGTATTGTTGAGCCACAACAGGAAAATCCCATAGTCACCGACTTCAGGCTGCTGTCCCACATGCAGCCCAGAGGTACCTATGTAGTTGCGAAGGAGAGGTATTGTCAGCAGACTCACATTTGGCATTGGTACAAGATGAATGCTACGTGTCTGCACAGATACAGTACAAGGTATGATAGTACACAATTTGCTGTCCCTCACCATAGATGTGCACTTGTGTGCATTACTAAACCCCACCCACAACTTCAGTTTAAACTGACATATGCATCTAGATACTCTGTTGAAGACAGTATGACTGCTACATGAATAAATTGATGTGCACTGTGGCCTTACCTGGATGCTCCTTGCCTGTTGCCTGGGTGCTCCCACCTCCACAACTAGTGTTTCATGTGTTGGGTGTTGTGTGGGGGCTGCACCAGGTTGGCAAGGAGCTCCTCTGCTGCTGTAAGTGGGGCCTGCGTGGCTGGACCCCCACCTGTAGCAGTACAGTCCCTGGCCATGCCAGCAGCCCTTTGCTGAGCACGATGTATCAGGTCAGTTGCCCAGTGCCTGACCTGATTATATGTGTGTCCATGGTGACCCAAGGTGTTCACTCTGTGGACAAGGTCATCCCACAGGGCAGTCCCCTCTCACAGATTTTGTCAGCTCCGGCCAATCAGCACTGCATTGTGCTGCATTATTGCTTCAGTAATATCTGCATTCTCCTCTGCAGTGTATGCCAGCTGATGCTGCATGGCACCTGGAAGACATGAACAGGAAACACATCACAGTACCTCAGACATTGCCCAGTGTTATTTATAGAGCTAGCACATCAATATTGCCTATCATTAGCCACCACTTACAACCATATCAAACCCCTGTCATCTATCAGCACAGTATGAACCTGCATTGCACTCCTGGTCCTGATGTGTCATGTTCCTCCCAATGAGGGCCAGTATATTGCATAAACCACCATTCATCATTCACATTTGTGTAGAGGGATGACAGTGGCCATCTTCCTTGTAGATGGGATGTCAATGGTGCTAAGGATTTGCTTACATACAATGTGTAATGGAGCTGGCGGCATATGCCTGAGTTCATGTAGGATGCAGACAGGAATGTTCTCAGGTCCCATGGAGACTTGCTTTTGTTGACTTTGATTAGGCAGTATGCACCTGCTCCCTGATGATGAGAGGAGGGGTGCAGGTGCTGTGCATATCCACCTACACTGATGGTGAGCCAGGGGGGTGATGTTTGCCCTAAACCTGTCTGCAGCAGGTTGGCTGTAGCTATGGTATGTGTGTATGTGTTGTGATTGACCACCATTACAAGGTGGGTTAGGATGTTGCCTCTGAGATTGCAGACATATGTGAAGACAGCCTTGTGATTGCCCTTGGTAGATGTGTCCAGTTTGTACTCATAATTAGCCTTACAGTAATCCACCTGTGACCATATATGCTCATACAGACAAAGGTTGACTCACTGCCAAGTTGGTGCCTGCTCCTACTCTGACCTGTACAGCTGATAGAGCGACCAATTATATGGTTTGTGTATTGCTGCTGTCCAGCAAAGGGAATTACACTACTTTGGTGGAGTCAGGTTTTACAGGTAAGGTATTGCTGAGTCCATACAGCTATGTTGGTGGTCATATGGCTGTTTGTAGTAGGCATGGACACAAGGTCATAACAGAGTTGGACACCCCTGAAATTTCATTCTGATAATCATGCTTATTTGAGTACCCATGTCCATGTCAGGGCAATGCAGCAACCAGTAGCTGTAGAAATCTAACTCTGTTGGATGCACAGAAACTGAGATTACACACATGTACAACATGTACAGCTTATTTACCTGACAATTTGCATCCCAAGTCTGTTGTTATGAGGCAGCCACACTTACTCATTTATACATGTGTGCAGGTAATACACTTGCTGCTCAGTCATTCCAGTCAACCTGTTAGGGCAGGACAGCTGGAGGACACTACACATACATGGGGGGGGGGGGCAATGGGCCAAAATTAGTGACAATTTCTTAATATTGCTGTAACACACTTAAGTCATTTGATAGCACAGTAGCATTTGCATTCACAGACATACCCTGGAGGATGTCTGATGCTCATATGGCAGGAAGAGAGGTGAAAGGCTAGGAGTGTGTTAGTGAGGGTAGGAACTTTTAATGTTGGCAGTATGACTGGTATGGGGACAGAGTTAGCTGATATGATGGACAGAAGGAAGGTTGATATATTTGTGTATACAAGAGACCAGATGGAAGGGGCGTAAGGCTAGGTGTATCGGAGTCAGGTCCAAATAGTTCTATCATAGTGTGGATGGGAGGAGAAATGGTGTGGGGGTTATCCTGAAGGAACAGAATGACAAGAGTGTTTTTGGATGTGAAAGGAGTGTAGGATAGAGTGATGTTAATGAAGTTGGACATTGATGGTGTAATGATGACTGTTGTTAGTGCATATACTCTGCTAGTTGTGTGTGCGATGGATAAGACAGAAACATTTTGGACTGAGTTGGATGAAGTGATGACAACTGTACCCAAGGGTGAGAGAGTGGTGATTGGAGCAGATTTCAATGGGCATGTTGGTGCAGGGAACAGATGGGATGTGGAAGTAATGGGTAGGTATGGTGTTAAGCAAAGGAATGCAGAAGGTTAGATAGTGGTGGAGTTTGCAGAAAGGATGGATATGGCTGTGATGAATACATATTTTAACAAGACAGAGGAGCATAGGCTGACATTCAAGAGTGGAGGAAGATGCACACATGCAGATTATCCCCTATGCAGGAGAGCCTGTTTGAAGGAGACTGGAAACTGTAAATTGATGACAGTAAAAAGTGCAGTTAGGCAGCAAGGAATGTCAGTCTGTGGTGTAACATTGGGGATTGAGAATAGGAGGAGGAGTATGAGGCAGCACCCAGGATCAAATGGTGGAAACTGAAAAAGAGTGATTGTGAGGTTGAGTTCAGGGAATAGTTAAGACAGGCAGAGGGCGGCAGTGTAGAGTTACTAAATATCTGGGTAACTACAGCACAGCTAGTAAGGTAGACGACTAGAAAGGTGCTTGGTGTGACATCTGGACAGAGGAAGGAAGACAAGGAGACCTGGTGGTGGAATGAGGAAGTACAGGGGAGTATACAGAGAAAGAGGTAGGCAAAGAATAAGTGGGACTGTCAGAGAGATAAAGAAAGTAGACAGGAGTAGTAGGAGATGAGGTGCATGGTAAAGACAGAGGTGGCAAAGGCTAAGGATGAATTGTATGAAGGGTTGTATGAAAGGTTGGACACTAAGGATGAAGAATAAGACCTGTGCTGATTGGCATGACAGCGGGACCAAGCTAAGAAGGATGTCAAGCAGATAAGAGTGATAAAGAATAATGAGGGAAATGTATTCACAAGCGTGGAGAGTGTGTTGAGCAGATGGAAAGAGTACTTTGAGAGGCTGTTGAATGAAGAGAATGAGAGAGAGAGAGAGAGAGAGAGAGAGAGAGAGAGAAGGTTGGATGATGTGGGTATGGTGAATCAGGAAGTGCAACGGATTAGCTATGAAGAGGATTAAGAATGGAAAGGATGTTGGTCCAGATGACATACCTGTGGAAGCATGGAGGTGTTTAGGACAAATGGCAGTGGTCTTTTTAATCAGATTGCTTAATGTAATCTTGGAAAGTGAAAGGATGCATGAGGGGTGAAGAAAAAGTGTTTGGAAACTGATCATAAGAATAAGGGTGATGTGCAGAGCTGTAATAACTACAGAGGGATAACAGTGATCAGTCACAGCATGAAGTTATGGGAAAGAGCAGTGGAAGCTGTGTTAAGAAGGGGGGTGAGGATTAGTGACCAGCAGTATGGTTTCATGCCAGGAAAGAGCAGTTCAGATGCAATGTTTGCTCTGAGAGCATTGATGGAGAAGTACAGAGAAGGTCAGAAGGAGTTGCATTGTATCTTTGTAGACTTAGAGAAAGCATATGACAGGGTGCCTAGAGAGGAGTTGTGGTATTGTATGAGGAAGTCAGGAGTGGTGGAGGAATCTGTAAGAGTGCTACAGGATATGTACCAGGGTAGCGTGACAGCGGCGAGTTATGCAGGAGTGACAGGTGCATTTATGGTGGAGGTGGGATTACATCAGGGTTCAGCTCTAAGCCCTTTCTTGTTTGCAGTGGTGATGGGCAGGTTGACAGACAAGATCAGACAGGAGTCGCCATTGACTGTGATGTTTGCAGATGACACTGTGTTCTGTAGTGAGAGTAGGAAACAGGTTGAGGAGACCCTGGAGAGGTGGATAGGTGCTCTAGAAAGGGGAGGAATGATGGTCAGCAGGACTAAGACAGAATATATGTGTGTGAATGGGAGTGAGGATAGAGGAGTGGTGAGGATGTAGGGAATAGAGGTTGCAAAGGTGGCTGAGTTTAAATACTTGGAATCAACAGTTCAGAATAATGCCAAGTGTGGGGGAGAGGTGAAGAAGAGAGTACAGGCAGGATGGAGAGGGTGGAGAAGAGTGTCAGGAGTGATTTGTGACAGATGAGTACCATTAAGAGTGAGAGGGAAGGTCTATAAGACAGTAGTGAGACCAGCTATGGTATATGGATTGGAGACAGTGGCACTGACAAAAAGGCAGGCATCAGAGCTGGACATGGCAGAGTTAAAGATGTTAACATTTGCACTGGGTGTGATGAGGGTGGACAGGATTAGGGTTATGTATGTTAAAGGGTCTGCCCAGGTTGGACAGTTTGGAGACAAACCCAGAGAATAGCGGGGTTATGTTGGTTTGGACATGTGCTGAGGAGGGATGCTGAGTATATTGGGAAAAGGATGGTAAGGATGAAGCTGCCAGATAAGAGCAAAAGAGGAAGGCCCAAGATAAGGTGAATGGATGTGGTGATAAAGGACATGCTGGTGGCTGGTGTGACAGATCAAGATACAGAGGACAGGAGGAAATGGAGACAGATGATCCACTGTGGCAACCCCTAACAGGGACAGCCAAAAGAAAGAGAAAGAGATGCTGTAATGTCAGTCTTCACAGGTTGCCAATGATTTGCCAGACATAACACAACTCTGTGAGTAAATTACTAAAAATATGAGGCATACATGGGGTCAGTCTGCATAACACTGGACAGTTGAATGGTATGAGCTCAGTATATCACATACAGTTCAACACACACATCTGCACCAGTATTTCACTATGCAAATACCCTGTATACATCTCTCACATTTCTGAGACAAACATGTATATTATAGTTGTATTCACACTTAACATATGGATATCTACAACATCCCAGTAGATGGCCTAGCAGTGTCACAGTCAGTATTGTTCAACACACATTCCAGTACTAGTCATATGTGAGTCATCCTTTCCTGGGGTGACGCAGGGGCCTGAGCTGAGATCTATGTCACTGCAGACAGACCCAGTTGCTATGGCCATAGGTTCTGATCAGCAATATATCAGTACAGCAAATCCTGTTGAGACATATTTGTTGATCTTCCTATTTCCCATTATTAGATACCCCCTGCTGCATTCCATTACATGCTTAAATGTTTGACATACCTTTTTTTCCAAGTATGGTTGGTTTTATTCCAATATGTGTTGTTTGGTTTCTTTGTCTGTCTGTCTGTCTCTCTCCCTCTCTCTCCCAGATGTAGGATATACATCTGTTTTGCATAGGGAGTAGCTTGCCTTTTGTAGGTAATGCTCATGAGCAGCTGATGGCCTGTGTACCAATTGGTGTCTCCCACTTGCTAATTGCATGCAGAACAGCTGTGGTGTTATTCCTATAGCCAATGACATGGCAACACCCTCCTATAATTGAGTACTTCATATGGGCATTGCCCCTTTTCCTTGCCTGTGAGGAGAACATCATGGAGGTGTGGGAACAACACAAAGGGGAGCTGGAAATACCTCTTACAATGAAAACTGTGAAGACAGCCCAACAAATTTAAGGTGAATGTTCCAGACATAGGGACAGAATTTAAGTATTGCTGTTATACAATTGAATTAATGCTAGTTTAACAGGGTTTGTGTGGACATGGCTTTTCTGTATGATTTTAAGTCTTACAGTGTTATGTGGTTGACATAACTCTTAGCTGTTGGGCTATCCACCGAATGGCCAGATTTTGGACTATCATGTTTGGTGTGTTCTTCAAACATTTTTTGTCTTTGTAAAATCAGTAGCATACCATGAGGATTGCAGTCAGTAAATGGTATCATCCATTTGTGTTCCTAACTTCATATCCCTCAGAAAAGATATGTTACAACAAACCATGTTACAACAGCAACTGTCTCAGTTTATAACAGCAATATCTGTCCCCAGAGTATGTCAGGCTTTGTCCAGATGTCATGCAGTAAGAGGGTGATAGGTAGGGTACATCATTATTTAGTGCCTTCATTCCTGATACCATCACAGTGATGTATCAGACTGCCAGACTTGTTATGTGTAAGATGCCTTATATATGAGGACAAATCCTGGACATTCTGTGGGACTCTGAACAGTTGAGATGTTTGTGTATTTATGGCAATTGTTGACAGACTGTCAGGATTGTGTAGCAGTGTAGTGTGTCAATGTTATTTGGCCTGTGTAGGGAGGGGGTAGATGTATGCATTATGGCTCCTTTTCTATCTGCCTGTACATGCTGCTCCAGTTTCTGGTGGTCTATCTGCCATATATGTTTGTAGGGGAGACTGAGACATGTCCATACCATGGTCAGGCATCATACTACACTGTGAATTGGCCCAGTATATGTAGAGGTAGTGTATGAGTGGCAAACATGTTGAGATGCTTTTGTTCACACAGACTTTATACTGTACTGTTCATTTGGCTTACAGACATGTCACTGTGACTGTGGTGGAATTGGTTGTGGGTATGCATTTTCACACTGGTCTCTGTTTTTCAGTGCTGTTACATCCCTGTAGTGCCTGATATTTTTGCAAATACATGTGTAATTCCCCATAGTGGGTTAGTGTTGTGTCAGTCTGACTGTAGGTTGAACAGTGCTTGGTGACATGCTGAGCAGCTGACTGTAGTTTCCCTAATGTGATTTTATGTCCAGATATTTGTAGGATGTACTGTTGCCTGGCCCCCATAAGTGTTGTGTATTTCTGACACATCAGTGGGATGATATGAAGATTTAAGTCACTAACTAATGAGAAGTAATTGAGTGTTGGACTTGTGCTATTTCAGTCAATATATGTTAGGACAGACAGGAGGGTGTTACTGCAGCAACTGTGTCAGCTTATCTACTCCAGTATTTCAGATATGTCCCTATTTTCATGGCTTTCTCCCCCCACATTGTCAGCTTTGGTCCAGATTTGTTGCACTAAGGGGTTCTGAGCCTACCTGTCAACTGGCCAGATTGTTTCTGAATGTCCAGGTTTATTGGTCATATTTCTGGTCTGTTCCAAAGATTCATTACTTTTATTTCCCTGGTAAATCACTGTGATGATCTTAGGATTTCTGACAGTAAATGATGACATGCATTTCAGTTTCAAAACTCACATCCTTCAGAATATGTATGCTGAAACAAACCCTGTCACTCTGGCAACATTCTACATTTATAAGAGCCATATTTAAAATATTACATACATACATACATATATACATGTGTATATGTATATATATAAAACATGACTGATTCTACATAATCTTTTCCCTACTGTTGAATGACTCTACTCCATGATATGTTTGAAAAAGCTCCAGCAATCCTTGCAACTCCAATGGTGTAGTGGTATATTGCTCTGATTATGATGTACAGAGCCCTGTGTTCAAGACTTGACAGGGCTGATTGTTTTGTTGATAGGCAGAATATTGACTGATGGAAACAGAGTGTTTAAAGCAGTTTTAAGCAGTTGTAAGCTGGTTTGCATGGGTTTGCATGATGCTAAGCTATGCTAACACATGGTTAAATGTACGGATGCTTAATCTGTGGGGGCTTTACTTAGCATCATGCAAACTCGCTTACTCCCACTTACTTACGCTTACACCCATGCTAATTTCTTTAAATGAAAAGAAAAAGAGGTTATAGGAAAGTGGTGAAAAAGGGCATGCAGAGGGAAAAACAAAATGAAAGATAGCTAGGTATGTGAAGGATGGGTGTAGGGAAGGTCCATAGCTGTCCATTTCCTATACAGCAACAGCTGTGCATTTGTACAGAATTTGGAGGTGAATTTGGACACTCACATCCCAGAGAGAGGGGTGAGGACAATGGAAATGTGTTGTCAAGCTAATTGGACCAGATGGACATGTGTGCAAAATAGACAGTAATGTATGGGGCAATATTTATTTTTGGGACAGATGCCCTTTTCTTTTTTTAAGGTGAGAGTGGGATGTTGGGGAAGGATTGCAGGTACATCTGGGGAGGTAGGTAGGGTAGGGAGACAGACAAGACAGACAAGACAGCAGACAGGGGTGGTATATGACACATGAGGAGGGTAAACACATTTGACGGGGAGGGTGGTTGGAAATCCGAAGCTCATGGTCCCCCATATGGTTACAGTGGACTGAGATCCCCACCCATGGGTAATCATCACTGCACCTTCACGGCCCCAAACGTGGCTGTGCTGGGGGCTGGACAGGAGGGGTGGCATGCCCCTCGAGGTGTACCAGCCAGCCCTCAATCTGGTGCAGTTGCACTCCAAACTTGGATCCAAAAGTGCTGCTCACCAAACTTCAGACCTGACTGTGGGTGATGGCGTCCTGTCCATGCCCGCTCCCCAGGGGGACAGGCCCCATCCCCTGCGGCAGTTCTACCCAAAGGTGGTGCAGGACAAGTAGATGAGGGAGATCTGGGTTGGGTCCCAGATGTGCTGAAGCTCAGTGCCATGGCCAGATGAGGTGGGACAGGCAGATCTGTTGGGATCTACCTTCCCAAATATGCTATGTTGTTGAGGTTTTACAAAATATGCTGGTTAGTCATGAACAACACATTTCAATATTAGTTATAACAGCATGCATGAGTGTTCCAATTAACTCCATAAAACAGATTTGGAACAGTTCCATAGCAAGCAGAACACATGCATAAATGGAACAACAGTATGCATTGTAACAGCATGCCAGTATGATTGACAGCAACAGGCTGCCAACAATGATAATTAAACAAGATATGTTAGCATTCAAGCAATCAAACATATTAACAATAATATAACATAAGTCCCAACATTGGGTAGGAGCACAACATACCCGCAGTATATGAGTAATAATTATTGATGCAGATGGGAGGAGGGGGGCAGAAAGTCCATTAACAACTGTTTATAATTCTATTTTCCACAACAGTACTGCTCAATACTCTATGGGTCTGCCCTCACTTTACATCTACCTATGGCCATAGCTTCTGTAGTAAAAACATACTTATTAAACTGTCAGCCTGGAATGGTATGAGGCAAACTGTGACAACTCTAGATACATGACTAGAGGGGACTCGTACATGTCAGGGTTACATATCTGGCACAGGAGTGGTACCCTGAACTGCTGTTATGTGAGTGTGCTACAAGTATACATTAACTGGTTTCCTATTGGTGTCCAGGATTATTTGTAGCAGTGACCACTAGCCATGACAGTGTGACACTTGAGAGACATGTGTCGGAAACATACCTCTTAGAGCTTGAGATCTGAACAACGCCATACATACGAGTGAAGGCCCATAAATATGTTCAGTTTTTAGATATTGCTTTTATAAACTTAAAAATGTGATAAAATTACAGGTATTACATTTGCATGGCTTTTCTGATGGATATGACATCTGACACTTGTATGGCTATCATTATTTTCTAACTTCAGTCTATAATAGTTTGCCACTAATTTGCCATGACACCACTACTTTATGTAAAACAGACCACAAATCTGAGACAAATATCTGGACATTCATTGAATATCTGTACAGTTGAGAGGTATGATTCGGGAAGAGTGCATATTATATGTACCTACCCTGCTGTCATTTGCAGGCATGTGGTGGGACAATTGAACAGTTGTACACAGTTTATTAGTATACCCTTCATATAGCTACTGGCAACATTTACTTACCTGTAAAACCTGCGGGGAAAATATCTGTTAACACTACCTGACTGTTTTTACATTTACTCCTGATTCCTTGTGTGTAGATATGCACACATCTTAGTAACACTCCCTGGATTCGAACCATGTCTGGGTGTGCAAAAGGAACAACTAAGCTATTTCTCATCACACTGAGCTACTGGTGAACCATTGCTTCTTGTTTCAATGGTTTCTTCCAATAGTCTCTTGGTTAGACAGTCTAAACTTGTAATTCTGTGATGCATGCATGACAGATAGTTATTGTACTGTTCATTACTCATTTGGATTACTACAATCTGGAAAGCAAAGGTTAACACACGGCAATGCTGGATGGAATACACTTTGAAACTTGACATATTACTATTCAGGGTTCAGAGCTTAGTGCAGTATACATTTCACATTTCATTTATATCTCGTTTTACAGCTACACCATCTACAGTTTTCCTAACAGCTTGTTCACAGATGCACCTCAGTTAATGTGTGCTGTTACAGTCATATTTGCTGTGAAGAACCTGTATACATTATATATATATATATATATATATATATATATATATATATATATACAAAAACATACCAGGTGCTGCGGTAGCATTGTTGCCTCACAGTAAGGTGTTGTCCTGTTCGATTCTCAGCTAAAGTGTCTTCTGTGTGGAGACATGCATGAATGGGCGTACCTTCATTGAAGGTTGTACATTAGGGCTGGTGACTCAGTACATAAAAATCTACTGCCAATCATTAGTGGACCGGAGTTCCACTGTGGCGACCCCTAACCAGGAAAAGCTGAAAGATACAACATTGGACTTCAATATTGGTCAGTAATACTTTTTTATTCAGTTCACACAGTAACAGTATACCTACTAGCAGTAAGCAATGTACTCCTTTTTAGCTATTTTAACCAAATACTGCAAAATAGATTTGTACTCACCAACCTGTCTGCACAGCCTCAGCAGTTGTCACCATGGGCTTCCACGTTACTAGCCCTTTCTGCTGCAGCTGTAGGGCAGAAAAGCACACATAATGCATATCTGTCTATCACATTCTCATGGTAGTATTTGCGACAAACTACTTGATAGTAATACTTACACACTACTGGAGCACTCTGGGCCCATCCATCTTGGATCCACTGGTACAAGAGCACCCCCTTCTTATGCTTTAGATCAGCATAGTGGTGCTGTACCTGCTCACCAGTCTGGGGATGCCAGTAGCACTGCAGAGGTTACATGTGAGATGGTCCCAGGGCTCTGATTTTTATTGAGAGCCCTGGTACTGGCCCTGCAGCAGTCTGTCCTCATGGTTTTTAACAAGGAGTCCAGCCATGACCCTGAACTTCCGAATGCTCCAGTGTTGCACCCAAAAGCTCACTCCATCTCCAATTACAGCCATTGTATCTGCACAGATGGACTATAACAGATTATGGCTGTACTCCCGCCTGTGCCATTTAAATAGTGTGATATTCCCACCCTTTACTATCATTGGACCATTTTCAAAAGGTTAAGCTCTGCTAAGCAGTGTACAAATCCACTGAGCCAGTTTAACCACTGCTTAAAGGAGAAGTTGTTGAGCAGTGTTTAACTGTGCACAAATCCACTTAGCTGAGCTACCTGCTACTTAGCAATCACATCTTAGCAATGGCTACACTTGCTAAGCATAGGTGAGCATTGCTAATCATTGCTCACTTTTAATTTCTTTAAATATATCAGAGGACTGATTTAATTTATTAAGTGTATATCATATATTTCACATGGCATCCCTCTATGTGCTTTCCTTACATTGGCAAGGGGTGTGACTATACTGTAAGGGCACTTGTGTGTACATGGGTGGTTACACATGCTATATGCACTCACACTTGCATTGTACACCAGCTACACTACCCTGGTTGACAAAAACAGTTGCTACATAATTTAAGTTTACAAAAATAATTTTAACACCACTTTCCCATAGAAAAATAAGTTGCCTGTCTTGGTACTCAAACCATGAATACCTGCATGCAAAGCCAGGACTCTTACCACTACACTATCTCAGCTTTGAAATTTTGCCTGTGTATTTGTATTTATCTCCTGCAGGATGTTTAATCTATGGTAAGCGGTGGGCCATAACACACACACCGCTTAGCTATGCTTAAACATTCCTTAGCCTAGAAAAAATATATAATATTATTATTATATTATTATGTTATATAAGTGAGTATTGTGGTGTTCTGACAAGTCATTGAGGACTGCAGTGGGGGATTAATGGCATTCATTTGGCTTTTAGGCTTCTACCCTTCAGAGACTCCTGCTAATACATATTCTGCTTTTTATCAACTTTTCAAGTGTGTGAGGGCAATTTTTCAGAAGTGCCCCTATTTTATTGTTTTTCCCACCACTATTTTGCCTTTGTCCACATGGACTGCTGTCAGGGAATATTGGCATAGATTTGCTTTCAGACTTCTATCCTTCGGTAATTCATGCTAATGCATGACCTGTTTTCTATCAACTTTCTAAGTTTGTGAGGGCAATATGTATGTTGTGTCCCTTTTCAGTGATTTATTCCCCATTATTTGTGCATTTGCACACATTTCCTGCTTTAGCAGGTTGCAAAGTTGTCATGCAGTACTTTTACAATGCAGGGGATGTGTCACAGAATCTGTCATATGTCCCCTGCATTGCTTTCCTGATGCTGTGTGTATTTCAGTATCCAAAGACATTGAAATAATCATTTCTTTCATTTTAGTGTTCGTGGACACTGAAATACTGGCATAATATTAGAGTAATTCTCTAATATTATGCCAGATCCTATTAGAAAGTGCCGTACTGCACTTTATGAGTGCAGGGGGTGTGTTCAATGCCTGTGTACTACTTGAACATACCCCCTGCACTCATTCATGGTTCATGTCTGTATAGGTTGAACAGCAGCCCGCCTTCATGAATATGCAAGGCACACCGCTGTGCTGCATGGACACAAACCACTCCATGCAAGAATAGTGCTATTCTTGCACGGAGTTTATCGAATCCTAGGGAATATCTTTGTAAGTGAATTTCCATGTAGTCATATACAGAAAATGGGTCTGAATCCATTTATGCCAAGGTTGTTTTCGAGTTAATACTTTTTCCTTCTTTTACACATTGAAGGCATATCTTGAAAAATTGATATTATAGTCTGGACAAAAATAATTCTTAGCAGCTTTTTAACAGCAGTAAGACCAAATTTCTATATGCAGTGAAGGTAAACTTTATATCTATCCAATTTATTCCATAGTCAAGGGTTTGAATAATGGTAAATGTCCAGCATTACATCTTCATAGTTTATAATCTTCTCATGTTGAAAGAGCTCAAAAGGAACATTTAAAATGGACTACACTGATAGTTACAAATTTTGGCATGTATGACACTATAAGATTTTTCAATCTTGCAAGAACGGTCAGAGTATAATTTGTATTTTCAATTTGCAACTTTTCTATTACACTCTTAAACAAAGTTTTCTAGAATTATGGGAAATAATCATAAGAACTATGCATTTGTTATGGTTTGTAAATGCTGTGAATGTTCAACAGCTGTTAATTTAATACAATCCAGTTCTGAGGTAAGATACTGAAATTATTCTATATTTTTCTTTAATACTGAAATTGTTTGTCTTTTTGTTTAATTCTTAATGTTTTGATAACATATTTAAAGACCATGGTGGTATAATAACTATTTCTGTGCCACCCATTTGGACAGTAGAGCCTGATTAATTGTTACCAATAACAAGTTTGCTTTTATTTAAGTGTTTTAGATAAGGATAATAGCGCAATTGTTTTTTTAATAGGCAAAGTGCAGTCTTTATCATGAGAAGTTGTGATACAAAATCTTTGATAGGATAAGAGCCAAACTGTTTAAATGCAACAGAAAGCAGCATTAACATCAGTGATAAAATTATTTGCTGAACCGAAGCACTAGAACTCCAAACTGAGCCTGTAGTAGCCTTAATTACTTATGGTAAATTATTCTGACTGTTTGAACTGTCTTCAGCCTTTGCAGCAAACTGTGGTATCTCTAACAAGATTTTGTATTAGGACTTACGGTGATACTTAAAAAAAGCAGATGAGGTGCTGGTAGTACTCTAAATAGGTCAGATTTCGTACAAAGATTTTGAATCATTCTGCAGAATGAGATGCCACAATGAGTGTACCATACTCGGAAACTTCCTATGTTTTTCTTTCTTACTGCAATTGCACTGACTGAGAATAAATTACTTAAGAGTTTGATTTCTCTGAAACTCATTTAGTAATGATAGCAGGGTAAATATGATTAAACTGATTTGGCTGTGTAACTTTTAAAGGGGCCTTTTAAATGGTCAACTCAGATAAAGCCTCTGCACCCCAGCTCTCTCTCTTTTTATCTCTTACTATACCATATTGCACATCATCCTCCATCTCTGGGGTGATTCCTAGCCCCCTTGACCAGGAATGTCTATAAATTCTATCTCACATTCACATGTATGTAGGTGTATATAGTTCTTCTGTCTTCTAGACCCCATGGAAATAGTCATACATCAAGTTCAATTTAATATTTATTTCATGATATCATAGGTCCTAGGACAGGTTTCATTGCAATTTATTGAGTTTGAGAATTTCTTCTACTTCTGGACTTTAGCTCATAACTTTGAAATTATCATCAACATTCCCTTTTAACATGTAAAAGAGATATTTTAATTAGATGGCATCTGAATGACTGCCCTTAAGAGTTTACTTCCTTTTCTGATTTAGTTAAACGATATTCAACCATTTATTTTTGGTGCTTGGGATCAAAATTTAAGATTGAGATCACTGTTTAGATTTTTTATACAGCTTAGTAACCACAGTCATGTAATTTACAGACTGAAAATACGTGATACAAAACAGAACATTTGGTATGACGTTAAATCAGGACTATAATTAATTTAGTTCTGTTGGGTTTCTGGAAACCATATAAGATATCATGATATGATCTTGCAACATTACTTTGAGAACATGAATCACTTAAAAAAATTAACATGCCATTGATTAGTTAACAGGTGATAAAATGCTATCTGTAGGTGCAGTAGCAGTCTTGTAAATGTTCATTTGTCAGTGCTTGTATTTTCAGTCCCAGAGGTGAATGCCAGCTTTAATATTCTTTTAATGCTTACACTGTTTACATGAATTTAGTTTTCTCCAGGCAGAATCATTTTTCAGGTAAGTGCAGCTACTTATATGTGGACCATTTTTTTAAAAGTCTGTGGCAGAATAGAGTGACAGGTAAAGTTTAGCTTAGCTGGCCTTTTCTTTGAACTTATTTCTAGCAATGCATAGAAAAGCTGACATCAAGGATCCTATTTTTTTATTTTTATTTTTTTTTTCTGTGTAATGGTGGCTAGGACAACAATTTAGCAACTGTCTGTTTTTTTCAGAAATTCATTAGTATGCACTAGCTGTACACGCACCATTTCAAGCAAAACATTGCTGATCTGTTTGCTCAGGAAGAGTTAATTGAACACAGGCTGCAAGGATAGATTTTATAAGGAGTTTATTTTAGCCCAGTCTTTATGAAGAGAACCAATAATGTGGAGATACTCCAACTGCACAATGAAGGGAATGGAAATACAGTGTATAGAGCTGTTTATATACGTATGTTTGTAACTTTACTTTCAGTTCGATCAGGTAGCAGGTTTTTATATAAAATACATCCATTATTTTGTTGGATTGTTTTTGCCTTGTCAGGATTCTGTGGGGCTAAGCTGGCAAGCTGGTAACTTACAGACAGTTCTCAAGTGTTATATGATTGTCTTTTAACTGCTTATAGTCACTACCAAAAAATATTTACTAAAGAGACAATGAAATCTTTCAGGCGGTTACAACTTCAGGGAACAAAAAGTCAACTGGTTGAGATTTATCACAGATGGAGCCTGCAGTCTTTTTACATGAAACATGATTTTGTTTTGCTGATGCTTATTTCAGAAACCTTTGGCCTCAAACCTTGTAACTGAAGAAACTGGACTTCATCTTGAAATGCTGGTTATTTGGTTACCAGGCTGAATCTGATACTCTCCTTTACTAGAAGTAATCATGTGGGTTTGCTGGATTCAGCTGCACTGCATACCAGATTTAATCTTCTCTGGCTAATGATTTTGTCTGGTATTTCTTATACTTTATAGTATAAGTACTTTACTAAAGAAATTCCCTTAAAGCATGGCTCCACTGTAGACTTTTCTGGCAACATATATATTGGAATTGAATCTTGGAAGGCATCTGAAAAATATTTTTTCACAAAATTTCTTGATGCAGTACAAATTTACTTACTGATTATGTTATTATGTATCAACGTGATTTATCTAGAGGGAGGTTTTCTAACATTTTATGAGACACTAAACTTCTGTAAAACACTAAACGTTTATGTTTATCAAGGCAAATGGCAAATATCAGACATTATGCCACATAAAGCTATTCATAGGTTCATAGGTTCCTAGGTTGGTACTAGGCAATCGGCCCTGGGGCCTATACAAGCCTAGCCATAACAATTCCCTGGCTATTTCTTCCCACAATATTTACTTCCCTGGACCCCTGTCTAGCAGGGTGACAGATGTGATTCCTGGGGTGAATTTCCTATCTCCCATCCAATCGTCAAGGTTCCTTTTGAAGAGGGCCAAAGAGTTGCTCTGCTTGACATGTATGGGCAGTTTATTCCAGAGTCTGGGGAGTCTCTGGGTCAGGAACCTATCCCTCCAGCATGTTTTGTTCATTGTGATAACAAGGTTTAGATCCCTGGAGTGTGTGGCTCTGAGGGATTGGGATTTCTTTAAGTGTAGCATGTCCAACAGCTCTGAGTTTCACATGGCCTTGTATGTTAAGCAGAGATCGCCTCTGAGTAGACGATATGCGACAGAGTATAGCCGGAATTTTTTTTATTCATTTCATTTCTTAGCTAATTTTATGTTTCAGCACTGAATCAGAACTTTAAACTTCTATAAAACTCTAAACATTTATGCTTATCAAGGCAAATGGCAAATATCACATGTATTACACTACCTAAAAGCTGTTCATTTTAGTTCTTAGCTAATTTTATGTTTCAGCACTGAATCATATATTTATTAGCCCTAAAACCCTAATATATAAGAATAGCAAATCATTATTTTAAAATTTCTAAATGATTATAAATCTGCATAGTGGACTTTTTGCTTTAATATTTCAGCTTAGAAAATCAGAATCAAAGTAAGCAGAATGTGTATCAGTAATATCTAAGATATAAGCAAACAAGTCAAAGAGGGAGTGTAGTATAATAGGAAAGGAATTAAATCTTATTTACAGAACAGGCAAGAGCAACAGGGCTGCAACACCTCCAAACAAAAAATCCTTTAAACTGTTTATTTATTTTGTGCAGTTTTACTTAAAAATAGGCAACATTCCCACTTCATAATTCAAAACTTTGGCACACGTGCAGAATTCAGATTCCATTAAAATAAGTCTGATTACAATACCACTATTTTAATGTATGCCCCAAAAGAAAATAAGGTGATTATATTGTTAACAGTGATTTGCTATTCTGTGTAATTATATGTTAGCAAGCCTATCTCTCATTTTGAGAAGAACAGCAGGGTTACATTTTTTGCAGCTGGAGTGGTGAACTCCCCTAACCGGATTTATAAAATTCTGCACAAAAAATAACAATGCTTAGCATTATTTTTCATAGGAATTCTGATTTTTGGGGTTTTAAAATGTAAGTTCTTACTTGCTAAATTCATACACAAAGTTGTACATGGGAAGAAAACAGTCTCCTTAGAGAACAGGATTTGGACCCTAATGTCAGCTGTTCTTTTCACCATCTGAACCAGCAAACAATATATTTGGGCCTATGCTTTGCCATACACTCTAACACAACTAAGCAAACTTATATATAGGTTTATATCAGATTATCGAGTGTTCAGAAAGTCTTACTTCATATGGTTGAGACCACATCATCGACTTTTCGAAAACTCAAAATGGGTGTACTGAGATCGCAGTACAGTGAGAATCAGGGAATTTGCCTTTTTCCCATCTGTAGTGTGGCCTCAGAGTTGGTATATATAATTTGCAGACCCACACACACACACACACACACACACACACACACACACACACACACACACACACACACATACACATACACACACACACACACACACACACACACACACACACACACACACACATACACACACACACACACATACACGCACGTAGTGTAGAAAGGCTTGCCCTCTGCAAAAACACAGATTTTGTTGTTTTTGCACTGTACAAGTTTTTGGAAAATCAATGAAATGGTCTCAACCATATGACGTTTGACTTTTTGAACACTTGATAATCTACTATAAATCAATCTACCTATAGATAGATAGATATATTACTTGCTATTTTTATTTCTACATGTTTTCACTTCTATCAAAATAACCAACATCCCAACATAACAAAATGCTCTCTAGATAAACTCAAGGTACTGCTGCTTAATGCTAGGAGTGTAAACAAGAAACTGCACTCCCTGGAAGCACTCCTCACTTTGGAAGATGCTGTTACTGAGAAATGGTTCAAAGGTGCGGAAAGCACCCCACCCATGAAGGGCTACAATGCCTTCCATACATTCAGACCACAAACTGGTTGTGAAAGAACCAAAGGGGGAGGTGTATCCTTCTTCATTAAGGATAAGTATACCTCGTTACTGGTCAAGCAGTATTACTCTCTTGAGCTACTCCATGTCCAATTAACTATAGACAAAGCCCCTTACCACATCATAACTAGCTATAGGTTCCCACCATGAAACAAGAAAAGCATAACACATATCTGGACTTACTGGAGTCACTTGTAATACAGCCCAACACCTTGCTCACGGGTGATTTTAATTATCCTATCATTGACTGGGAAACATACATGACCACAAACATGCTGGCTCAGATGTTCTTGGACTTTGTCAATGCAAAATTTTCTGTAACAGCTAGTTAGCACACCCACAAGAAGCTCAAATGTCCTGGACATAATATTCAGTAAGATGGGAGAGCATTGCACAACCCCCACCCACCCCATGTGATGTCCTCCCTGGTTTTGGTCCCTCAAAAACACATAAGAATTTTTCAAAGACAAATTACCTCCTACTAAGTGATGGTATAAGAAGTTTCAAAGCCCCCTCAGATGCAGATAACATGGAGTCCTATGCAGAGGTGTACATGAATGCCCTGTATAACCACTTAAACAGTTGTATAGACTTGGCTATACCTGACTGGATTAAAGCCAGGTCTTGCTGAAAAAGCAAGCCACCCTGGTGGACTCATAGTATAAACAGTCTATGCAACAAGAGAAAGAAACTAATGTCCAAGAACAAGAGGTAACTTGCTCAGCAGAGGAAGAACTCCCCCTCTAGCTTAAACAAACAAATCAGAGATATTGTCAAGTCCTCCATAGCTAATTACAAAGGAAAAATAGCCTCACTAGTTAAGGATAATTACAAAGCATTCTTTAACTACATCTGAAATCTAAAAGTGAATACCCAGCTATGCGCTGAACTGGTTGTGGATGGCACCTGCCATACTCAACTGGAGATAATAGCAGACCTACTAGCTGACAGATTTGGAGGAAACTTCACCCCCTGTCCTCTCCAATCATCACCCAAATTATACCTGCCACCATTCCTCGGCCTTTTATCTCAGGAGAGCTGGTCATCTTTGTGCTCTCCAAGGCCAAAAGCATGGCATCAATGGGACCAGAAAACATCACAGGTTGTCTTTTAAACAACTTAAAACATGACCTAGCAGACCCAGCTTGTGAATTGACTATATTCCTGAAGAATGAAGGACAACAACAGTAATCCCTCTGCACAAAGGTGGACCATCAACCGACTCTAGGAATTATAGGCCCATAAGCTTGACTAGCCTCATCTACAAGATCCATAATGATTTTTTCCATGGCCTTGTAGATGAGGCTAGTCAACCAACCATGGAAATTATAGGCCCATAAGCTTTACTAGCCTCATCTACAAGGCCATGGAAAGAATCATTATGGACCTTATTAACAAGGACATAGGTAATCTCTAAACTCTGGACCTAACCCAATTTGGAGAAGCTAAAGTAGATCATGCCTGTTTAACTTGGCTAACTTTGAGAAAGTCACCAAGGCCCTGGACGAGGGAAAGACAGTTCATACTGCCTATTTTGACTTAGCCAAGGCATTTGACATAATCCCCCACTTGGGTATTAAAGTGAAACCATCCCAATTGGGAATTAACCCCTACATTACTAGATGGGTACCAACTGGCTGACCAATAGGACATATACTATCAAAGTGAATGACTTCACTACTAGCAAAACACCAGTCGCCAGTGGCATAACACAGAGTTCTGTGTTGGGCCCCTTACTGTTCAGAATTTATTTGTCATAAGTCCAGACAAACTTGGATGGCCTATGGCTGACCAAGTTCACTTATGATTGCAAATTGGGAACAATCATTGAGTCCCCAATGATGTTAATATACTGTAGACAGGGTTAACATAAACAAATGATTGGTGCCAAAGCCACAGATTAAAGCTAAATGCAAAAAAATGCAATATTATTCCTTTTGGGAAAGCTGACATCTCTGCTAATTACATTATGAACAGCATCCCCTAAGGGTAAACCCAGTGGTATGTGATCTGGGTACTCAGATTGATAGCAATCTGAACTTTGACCACCATGTATCCACAGTAGTAAAAAAATCCTTCTATGTGGCACATCTTATAAGTAAAGGCATTGCATCTAGATCAAAGGATGTTATAATTCCATTATACTCGGCCCTCATCAGTCCAATAATTGATTACATTGCTCCCTTTTGCATGTACTTCACCAGACATCTGGAACAATTGGAGCGACCACAGAGGTTTCTCACCAAGAAATTACAGGGTACAAAAAACAAGTCTTACACAGAAAGCTTGAAAGCCCTGTCACTGTATTCTGTCTCCTACAGGTGACTTGTGCCCAGCTTACAGGGCAGTCTCTAATCCAGCCCTGATGGAAATGCTACACTTTCATAAATCAAACTGCACAAGGGTCACTCGTTCCAGGGATCTTAACCTAGCCTCTGACTTGAGCAGGTCATGCTAGAGAGATAGATACATATCTCAAAGACTGCCACTTCTCTGGAATAAGCTTCTAATTTATGTGAAACAGAGCCTCTCCCTGACCTTTTTCAAACACAACCTAGATCAAGGGATGGGTCACTGCAAATTCAATCCTGAGGTGGAGCCCATGTCCCTCCTGGACAGAGAAAATCGGTATTAACTACCATAGACCCTTACCTCTGTGAACTTCACTCACCTAACCACTGACAACTGGGGCAACTCAGGATACATATGGCTAAGCTTGTAAGGGCTATAGGGTCATTAGCCTAGTAACCTTCTATGAACTTATAGAGACATATGTTCCAATCCATGTCCTGCTATTTACTTTACCATAATAACTCTTTACTAATTTCTTCCACACCTTGCACTTAAATTTATTCACCGACCCCTTAACACTTAGCTTATTTTAGCTCTCTAGCATATCACTTAGTATTGAAAAATGGATGCACTAAAAACAGATTTCACCAACAAGATGTCTGGCATTCATCCAAAAACTAAACATTCTTGCTTTTTCTAAAATTTGTATCAGACCTAATAGTCCTTGAACATCCCTGAAATGAGGCACAAGTCCAATGAGCTTACCTGGTTAACATACAAAATATAAATCTCTCTACCTTTATTGAAAACACTTGCCATGTCTCCGATTTTTTTTTTTACCAGAAAAAGAACTGTTTTATCATTCAGCCATGGTCTATACCACAATGACAGATGTAAATCGAGTGCACATGAGCACTTTTAAATTAGTCAATCAGCCTGCATGGTTCTGGGAGCGGGACAGAAACAAAAATATTAGAAAAAATACATGGATATGAGTAGAACATGCAAAACGCCACACAGACAATGAGCATAGGTCAGTATTGAACCCTAGATCCTAGACCTGTGAAACAGACATCTTAACTGCTGTGTAGAGTTTAATCCTGACCTCTGCTCAATAACCACATGACCAATGACTACAAAACACAGAAACCAAGAGGCAGAATTTTCCTATCAACCAACATTATTCTTCAGGTTTCCTTAACTGCAATTTGAAGTATTACATTCATAGACTCTTAAGACTGACTAGTTGCAAAAAGTCTACTAGGTGAACGCACTAAACTTAGCCTCTGCATTGCCTTGTCCTATGCAATAGCATACGACAAAGGAGATGCAGAGGTGGAATTTAGTGCCAAACATATTAAAGATGTTTTCTTTAGCAACTCTCACTAGCCCTCTTAAAACTCTGTCATCTTTGATGCCTTCTTAAATATGAACAGCATATCATATATTCTCTCATCCATGAGTCCATACTATACTTTAATAAACTTTCTAACCCCTACAGTTCCTGCTTGTTAAAACCAGTTTCTTTTTCTTCATTAATTACTTCAGATACCTTTTAGTTTACATAAGTATTTTCTCTCAAATTAAACCTTTATAGGGTCATAGGATCATCGGAGGTTCCTAGGCTAATGGCCAGAGCCTTTTTAAGCCCAGCTATTTTTGTCCCAGTTTTCCCAATTATCAATGCCCATAGGCTACAACAATTTTTGTATATGCCTGTGCCTTAGGCCAAAGTGTCCCTGTCCACAAAGGTCATCGGCAGCAAGCTAAGGGTGAATTTGAGATTTCCCATCTTTTAAATGAAAGGGAAGTCTGTCCTAGAGAAGGGGTAATCTCAGAGACACATATCTCTCCCTCCAGTTTTATGTCACAGATGAGGTTTAGATCCTTAGAGCAGGTAATTCTATGCTGTTTCATTTGCAAATGTGTAACAGATCCATCAGGGCTTGATTGGAGAATGCTTTGTAGGTTAGGCATAGATCACCCTCTATAGTCTGTAGGAGACCAAGTACAGAGACAGGACTCTGAGACTGTCAGCATACGACATACTATTTACACCCTGTATTCTTTTAGTGAGGAACCTCTGTGGCCACTCAGGCTGTTGTAAATGCCTGGTCAGGTACATGCTGAAGGATGCATTGCACTCAATTATTGGTCTAATGAGGGATAAGTATAGTTCATAGGTTCATAGATTCATAGGATGTTACTAGGCTAGTGACCTGAGGGTCTTTACAAGTCTAACTGTGACATCCCAATATAATACTAGCTGAGACACATTATCTATGCCCTAGGTTTTTCTAGCAAGGACTACCCATGTCCAGGAGAGAAACTGGGTAATCCACAGAAGAAATTTACAGATTCCCATCCAGTCATTCAGGCTGGACTTAAACAGGGTCATGGAAGTGCTCTGCTTGATATGGACTGGAAGCTTATTCCAGAGGAATAGCAACCTCTGAGAGATGTATCTGTCTCTCCACCAGGTCCTGTTTATGCTGCAGGCTAGATTGAGGTCCCTGGAATGGGTGACTCTAGCCCCATTTGACTTACAGATGTGCAGCATTTCCATTAAATATGGATCGGAGATAGCCTTGTAAACCAGACACAAGTCACCTCTAAGTAGTCTATACACTGAGTACATTGACAGTGACTTCAGTCTGTCCATAAGACATGTGCTGGAGACCCTGAATTTTCTTAGTTAGAAATCTCTGAGGTATCTCAAGTTGCTGCAGGTGTCTGGTATGGTACAAACCAAACAGAGCATTACATTCAGTCATAGGCCTGATAAGGGACAAGTAAAGAGAGTTATAACCTATTTTGCTCTAGAGACGATGCCTTTGCTAATCAGGTGAGGAACGTAGAATTCCTTCCTCACCACAGTAGGCACATGGTGGTCAAAGCTGAGGTCACAGCCAACTTGTGTTCCCAGGTCATTCACTACTGAATTAGTACTTAGGGTATTAATGTTTATTTTATAATCAGGAGGGATGTTGTTTTTACTGAAGGGGGATGATGATGCATTTTTTAGCATTTAGTTTAAGACCATGGCTTTGGCACCAATCATTGGTCTGTGTAAGCCCCTTTTGAAGTATGCTGACATTGCTAGGGGGGGTTCAATTCAGTCATTTTCAAACTTAGTTAGCCATAGCCCCACTGTTTTGGTCTGGACTTCTGAGAAGCATATGCCAAACAAGAGGGGGCCCAGCACTGACCCTTGTGGGACCCCACTGGTGACAGGTCTGCTAGTAGAGGTAAAATATCCCACTTTGACTGAATGTTGTAGATCTGTGAGCAAGTTTGCAATCCATCTGATAACATAGGGGTTGATATTCAACTGGGTTAGTTTGTCAATGATGCCCAAACATGGGCTAGTGTTGAAAGCCTCAACCAAGTCAAAATAGGCTGTGTGAATGGCTTTGCCTTTGTCTATGGCTCTGGTCACATTCGCAAAGAAGTCCACCAAGTTTATCAGGCATGACCTGCCCTGGAAAAAAATGAACTGGGATGGATCCAGGGTTTGGAGGTCACCTATATCCTTATTTATGAGGTCCATGATGATTTGTTCCACTGCCTTACAGATGAGGCTGGTTAAACTTTTGGATCTATAGTTACCTGAGTCTGTTGCTGAGCCAACCTTGTGGAGGGGGATAAAAGTCACTGTTTTCCACTGAGTGGGGACAAAGCCAGTACTTAGGCTGTGGTTGAATAGAGTGCCTAATGAAGTAGCTAGCTGTTATTTTAGGGCATTAAGAAAGCAGGCTTGAATGCCATCTGATCCAATGGAGGCTGTGTTTTTAGCCTTGAAGAGAGCACTGATGACTTGCTGGTTGGAGATGCAGGGAGGACAAGATGATAACCACGTGGTTTGTGGTATGCTTGGGGGGATAGGGGGTGAAATTTTCACCAAACCATTCTGCTAGTGAGTTTGCAATTTCCACAGGGTCAATGTGTGTGATGCCATCCATAGTTAGTTCAGCACACATCTGAGTCCTATCCTTTAGGTTGCAGACGTAGCTGAAGAAAGTCTTATGGTTATCCTTGGCTATGGTTACCAAATTTTTCTCAACATTGCTCTTTGAATATTTTATGAGTTGTCTTATTTGCTTGTTTAGGCTGAGTAGGGTGCTCTTCCAATTCTGAGATCTCACTTTTGTATTTTTAGACAGCAGCTTCTTTTGCTTACTGTATACTGTATTAATGCTAGACGTCCACCAGGAAGGTTTGTTTTTTCTTGAGGATCTTACTTTATTCTTACCCAACATGGATGTGTCTATTCATTTGTGTAGATGTTTATACAGAGCATCAGTGTATACCTTAGTATAGCCTTCAATGCCATCTGTGGAAACTGCAGCTTGGAAGTCAATTACGCCTTCCTTTAGGAGGGTATAGTTAGCTTTGGTGAAGTTTTTTAGCCTGACTTCTGCTTTGAGGAGTTCTGGTGCTATTGCTACTTCAGAAATGACCGATTTATGGTTGGATTTAATCATTGTGGGCCCTACACTTGAGGCATTGCATCGGTCACAAATTTTGATGAGGACCAGGTCTAGAATATTGCAGCCCCTTGTGAGGTGGTGCACTATTTGCTCCAGAGCATTTGAATTAACAAAGTCCAGGAACTTTTGTGCAAGTCATTTTGGGCTCTTATAAGTTTCCCAATTAATGGAAGGATAGTTGAAGTCACCCATGACTAGGGTGTTAGGTTGTACCTTAATTGTCCCAAGCATGTCTAAATAAGCTTTGTGGGCATCTTGGTTCATGAAAGGGAACCTGTAACTGACGATGGCCAGAAGGGGGGGTTTTACCCATGGTAATTTGGACTTGGAGTAGCTCCATAGTTTTCTTGCCTAACCTGTCTAGAGGTATAATTATCTTTAATGAAGACAGATACTTCACTTCCTTTGGTTCTCACATCTTCAATTTGCGGTCTGAAAGTGTGGAAGGCATTGTAGCCTTTCAAGGCTGGGGTACTTTCTGCAACCTTAAGCCAGGTTTCTGTGACTGCGCAGACATCAACATCTTCCACGGAGAGAGAAGTGCTTCCAGATAGTGCCGTTTCTGATTTAAACTGCTAGCATTTAACAGCAGGACCCTTAGTTTCTTTGTGTTTGACATTTTCACATCAGTAATTTTGTTGTTGTGACCTCACCTAAAAAGGTATTTTGGGGGAGGCAAGTTCCTTAGCCAGCAACTGAAAGCCTAGAAGTGCCAGGTGAAGACCATCTGGGGCAAAGCAGTGTGGTCTATCCACCATGTTATCCCAGCCTGACAGGAACTGGATCCCCTTAGAATGACCCCAAAAACTAAGCCAATTATTGAAGTCAATCACTTTGTTGTCGTATCATTCTAGTTGAGGGCAAAATGCTGCTCAAAGATAGGGACATACCTGCCTGGGACACATATTCAGAGAACTCAATCATGTGTCTCTTCATATAGCCCGAGAGGTATATCTCAAGTTGTTCACACCAACATGAGCTATGATGGAGTCATAACGGTACTTGCTGTTGAAAGACTTGAATGCATGTGTGATCTGGTGAATCCTTCTAGCAGACAGGCAGCTGACAGTAACCTTGTTCAATATGGTGAGTGGGGCATATGTATATCTCATTAAAGAGTTACCTATAACTAAAACATTTGGAATAGTTGTGCATTGCCTTAAGGGCTTATTAGGTGAGTCACAGCTGCTAGTGGGTTGTGTTATGTGTAGCATGTTTGTGTTTTGGAGGTCTCTGGTGTTTAGGTAGGTTTCTGGAGAGTACCTCTGTATATTAGATTTATGTGCTGGCTGCATATTACGAATAGGAGTCATAGTGTGTAAGATGACAACCTGCTTAGTGTTGCTGTTCTGGGCGCAAGAGGTCTGTGATTCCAGATTCTTAGTATAGGAGCATCTTTTGTAAATTGTACTTGAGTGATTTATGAGTAAGGAGTTGTCTGTGTACATGAGGCAGTTGCTACACTGCTTAAACCAACCCATATCCACCAGGCTGGCAGGAGAAACAGAGGGAAACTGACAGTCCATAATGCAAGGTTTGAACCTGGTATCTCAGCAGATAGGGAGAAAAAGATAGGGATATCAGACAGAGAGCTATTTTAGGGTGACTAACTTATAGAGTATACAGTAGGAGGTCTATAAACGAGGGACTCTTTAGGATCTGATGTTGATAGGTAAGAGGCAAAATCTCTGCTGGGTGGTTCACTGAACAGCTGAGAGCTATTCAAAAACTGGTCTATTAGATAGCAGCTGCTTCTAAGAGAAAAATACTTCTACTGGAGCTTTTGCGTCTATAACCACCAAGAGTTGCCTTCTACACTCAGTGGTGCATGATGGTACATTACTCGCAAGCAAAAGCAAAGCAGCTAATACAAAGAAACCAATGAAAAAGCTCAAACTGAGACCTGCACCAATGAAATAGCTCAGACTGAACCCTGCACCAATGAAATAGCTCAGACTGAACCCTGCACCAATGAAATAGCTCAGATTGAGCCCCGAATCAGTAACCTTCAATTAGATAGTCCTACTTTATGCTCCTGCCACGGGGGTACAGGGGCCACTCCAAAAAAGATGCCCTGATTTTTAGTGCTCAATCTACAAACAGAACTGAATTCAGCTGGTCTGAATCCAATTTATATTACAGCCAACAGAAGTCTAACAGAGCAACAGAAAAAAAAGCAGGACAATTTTTTTTTATTAAATAAGCAACGTTGTAAAAAGCAGCAGTTTTTCTTAAATTAATAATAGCAACATCCTTCTCACTTAATAGTAGTATGAGAGAAATATGCCTGTTTCAGTGTACTTTGTTGCTGCACAATTTTCTATATATATTGTACCTTTTCGTGTCCCACAAGGCTTTATACTCAGTCCTATACTACTTTCCTTTTTGAGAAATGCCCTCCCTGCTGGCCTGGAAAACTTTCAGCATAAACTTATCCTATGTCAAGATGCCCATTTACTTCAAAAAGTCACTACAGACATTAACAATCTCAACACAACATTGAAAAAGACTATAATAATGTCTGTGTTTGATTTAATACATATAAATTATCTTTTAATTCTAGTATTTAATGAAAAAGTAACAGCACTATTTGAAATATAGTAACATAGTCAATTGTCATCCACTGAAAATAGTAGTTTTAGTTACTTCATCCAAAACCAATACATACAAACTTCATCAGAAAAACAATTAATTAATAATTTACCATTTAAATAATCAAGCAATTGAACACTTGATTAAAATTAAACACATGTTCAAGTCACATGATTAAAATACTTCATATGAAATAAAAGGTAAGATGTTAAAACTTGAAATAAATAATGCTATAAAACCAATGACAACAAAAATGTTGCTGATTTAAGTTTCAAATTACTAGAAATACATATGTTAGACAGTACCATAGTGTATAGGGATATATTCCTGACTATGGCACAGGTGAACCAATTATTGGCCCAGTAATCTGAGGCATTGGCAGGGAGGATGGGCATGTCTGTCCAGGGAGGGGAGGAGGGAAGGGCATGTGCATAGAAGCTGGTGAAACCACTGCAAAAGGATTCCTGAGGGTGGGTAGAGTGGCTTACTTATGTTAGTCCCTTGTGAAAGTGAAGGGCAATTTAGCACTGTCTGCCCACTGCATGTTCCACCAGCAAGACATTACTAAGGCTTTTGTCACCCCACACCACCTCACTAATGCATGCTAACTGTAACTGTGCCACTGCCTTATCCTCACTCCTACACCTTACTTTAGAAAGACACCTTTCCATAACACTACCCACGCACAAGGCACTCAGACACATATCACATATAGCATCACACATACACAACAATAAATTTATCCCCTTACCTATCCCATCCTCTAACTATAACCATCAACCACAGCCAATTGCATACAGACTCCCACTCTCCTCCCAGTCCTGAAAGTTTTGGAATATCTGAAAGTTGCTGCATTAAAATCCCACTCGCTTACCTTACCCACACACATTTAGTCTTCCTTCTTTTAAAATCTGCAGCATTTTACTGATTGCATCACTCTACAGGTTTCCCAAATCGTTCACTGGGTCGAGCATCTGAAGACTTGACTAGTGAATGACCCAGTTCTATGATTTGTATTTAAGAGCATTCCTTCTTATTGGACAATAAAATTCACATTTCCAGTCAGTCAACCCTTTTTTGAAGGTCTCAGTTGGATATACTTCCTATTTATAAAGGCCTTTGGAGTAAATTATTTGCCACATGCTTTAGGCAGACTGTCATGAGCACCATGTCACCTCCAGTTCGCTCACTGATGGACAAGAGAAAGACAGCAAAACAAAAAAGAGAAAGGACAGGATAAATATTCTTTCCACTTATAACCACTGTCCCTTCTTTACTGCTAAGTGACAATAGCCATAATGTTTTACCCAAAATTTGAATATCTTTTAGCAACTGTCTCACTACACAGTGTAGTTCTTCAGTTATACCGACTGTCCAAACCCTAATTTCACATACCACATATTAAATTTGACTATTATTCCATCGAGTTACATTTTCCTTTTTAACTATTCTTTGCTAGAAGATATGAAAGGAATTAGTTCATGTTTTTAGGTTCTTCCATTAATATCCCAGATCAAAGTTACCTGCCCAGAGTTCTGTGTTATTTGTCCTGTAGCCACATCAGAAGAGACAGTTTTATTCTTCTGCAGGAACTATAAAAATATATTACTCCCCAAGCCAGACATACCTTTATGTTCAGAGGATACTGTAAACAAAAGTAAAACCTCTTTAGCTTGCACTCCCTAATCATCTCATATAACTCTTATCCTTGCCTCTGTGCCCCCCAAACTATTCATTATCTATGAAGTCCCTGCAGTTTCCTACCATTGCAGGTCTTATCAGGTTTCCATATCACAGAAAATGTCTGCTCTTTTAGGGTCTATGTCTCAAGTCACATCACTATGGGGCTGGGTCTAACATGAGCTCCATTAACAGAGGCATAAAAGACCACGTATGATCTCCCTGCAGTCTAATAGGTTCATAGATTCATAGATTAGTTCTAGGCTAACTACCCTTGTGGGCCATTTTAAGACAATTAACCCATGTGAGAGTCAAACCCTGTACCTTGCGTCTATGAGGCAAATATCTTAACCATTATGCCACCCTCCCTCTAAAAAGATATCTCTTCAATCAATGAAGCTTTGCCATTGGTGAGGATTAAACCTTTTACTTTGCACAGGGTAGACAAACACTTTAACCATCATGTCAATTAGTTTTGCAAAGATCACATCAGTGTGTTAGATATCACACAATGAAGAGCAGGTCAGTTGTTTCCCTCTGTCCTTTCCAGCACTTACATTTTCTCTCTGAGCATGATCCTCCGCATTCATCTGTGCTGTAGGGTCTCCAGCCTTGTTTCTATATGCACCGTCCTCTCTTTCAGCTTCACCTTTTCTCTTTGTAATTCCTGATTGTAGCCTAAATAGATGATCAGCAGTTGATCTATTTCATGGTTTCTGGCAGCTGCTGACATCACAAAACAATTCAACTTTCCACTTAGTTGCTGGGACTGACCCGATGCTCTTTTGTACATCATACTGAACAAATTGTAAATAAAGTAATCTCTCAATTGAAATTATGTTAGAGAGCATAACACCAGAAAATCCACTGTTAAATGCATCTTCATTCCTCAGCTAAAATATGTTCTACATATAACTGTATTAGACTGTAGGAACCTCAGAAATGCTAAAAATAACATTGAATAAAATATGTCACTTCATTTCACTTGCTAGTTTGAGACAGAGCACTGCACTTTTTTACATGTTAATTGCCTTGCAGTAACAGACAGGGCTACACTGCCCAGTGTTGTGTGTATGTATATATATCTATATATATCTATATATATATATATATGCATATATATGGTACTTTATATACTTTATGAGTAATTGTGTTCTGTAGCATCTGAATCAGGTCAGGGCTAAAATGGGCCATTTGGTCAACTGAGTTAACCAAGTAATGCAAACAAGTATCAGTGTTAAATGTTCAAATATTGGCTTAAAGAACATTGATAATGAATGTTTCATTTTACTATAATAAACTGATGGGATAGCAGAGCAGGTGAAGCAATGCAACCTTGAGTAATGTGCTATGTGGTTGATTAAATGAATACAACACCCAGATGCTGCATTAATTCAATATATGCAGATCATCTCAGCATCAAAAGTGTATTTTAATTCTACTACATAAGGAAACAGCAGTCTGTGATACCTAATAGTGAAACGTTAGAGCTAAATATAAGCAAGAAGAATGTTTTACATTTTACAGTAAATGCTCCATTTATTTTATATGTTTGCAAATATCATTTGGTGATTGTGTACCAAGGAGCTACTTTATAAGAACTACAAGTACGACAAACAGATGCAAACATTACACAAATAGAAGCAAGAGAAATATTTCACATCGGTTACTGCAAATGTTATTTAGTGCACTGTTTAATTGTGAAAAAAATATAGTCTTGGATAGTCTGACAATTATTTACATGCATGCAAATATTATTTGCTGCATTCCTTAGCATACAAAAATGCTTACCATGATATGGAAGACTTAACTCAGAAGGTTTCTACATTATGGTAAGACTTTCCAATTCAGGGACCAGTCTCCCACTATGATTTTCTCTTGACAATGGCTGTAACTCAGACAGGAGTCTCAAGAGCTGCATGCTAATTTGAAAGTCTGGGGGAATGACAAATGCTAATTACCCCATGCGCTCCCTCAGAAATGACTGCAGCTCCTGATTGTCTTTGCATTAGAATTCAGAGACTCATTCTACTGAGTTATTTTTTTCACTCTAAGAAGAAAATGTGAATGCAATCTTTTAATGGCAGTCACCCATTCACTACTATGAAAGTAGTCACAAGACATGCAGGTATAACAGAACCGTGTGTGTGTGTGTGTGTGTGTGTGTGTGTGTGTGTGTGTGTGTGTGTGTGTGTGTGTGTGCATGGGTGATGGAGCATGTGTGTATCTGTCTTTGTGGTTGCACAATGTCAATTAGGTAGGGGATTCAGACAGATGGGTACTAGTGAGTGAGTAAATGTGAACATGAGTGTGAGCAAGTGTGTGTGTGGGGACTTGTTTGCCGACTGGATTGTGTGTGCATGTGGGAATGTCAATGGTGTGTGTGTGTGTGTGTGTGTGTGTGTGTGTGTGTGTGTGTGTGTGTGTGTGTGTGTGTGTGTCTGTGCATATGTGTGTGCATGTGCATTGGTGTCTGAATGTATGTGTATATATGCATGTGCATGTAGGTGGAGTGCCTATGCTACTGCGAAGTATAGGTTGGTAGGGGAAACATTAGGCTGTTGGGTCTGCTAGTGCAGAGTTCAATTCAGAAATATAGTAATGACCCACTGATGTGGTGTTTCCTTGTGTGACTTTACAATGTTGCTCTTTCCCACTAATTTACCAACCCATGCTGGTCTTTAAGCCCAGGTAAAGAGAATTTCTCTGAATCATAGCCACTATGTAATGGGAAACTAACATTTCAGCAACATAAATTTGATCATTTCACAAGCACTATTTTGTGATACTTGATAGTGACAATTAAAGATCAAATATAAGCAAAAGAAATATTTCACTTTTAGTACTGGTGTTATTTCATGGACTGTTTAATGTGGAAGAATCCTACAGCAGGATCATGGCCTTGACAGATTGACATACGCTATTCTGTGATACCCAAGAGTGAAAAGTTATAGCCAAGAATGAGCAAGAGGTCTATTTAATTTTATTTTATCTATATACAAATATAAGTTGGTGTATTATTTAATGGAGAAGCAAAATACAACAACATGGATTTGGCTCTTTGCCCAAAGCTGTTTTATTATTCCCGATAGTTGGAAGTAAAAACTAAATGTAAACGAGAGAAATGCTTGACATTAATTCACTGCAAATGTCATTTGATACAACATTTATCATGGATATATCATGCAGTAATGTGGTTTTGCTAGTTTGGTATATTCTGTTCTGTGAGCCCTGATAGTGAGAAGTTATAATCAAATGTAAGCAATCATGTTTATGCATATGTGGTGTCAGAGTGAGAGTGTGTGCATCATGCGATGGGTTGGAACTCTTTTTTAGGATGAATTTCTATGTTTTTGAAACAAAATCAAAAGGAATACTGTGGTGAACTATGCTGGAAAATAAAATAATGATAACAGCAAAGAAAACTCCAACATAGATACTCTCAGCTATTTATTAATACAAAACATACAGATGCAAAGCTTTTGTGAGCTTCCCTTCATCAGTGCTAACAAGTAATTACAAAATGACTTAATTTAAAGTAAAATCAAACTAACCACATGACATGGTCACCCAATAAAAACATACATATATAACTTAATAAAAAAGTGCATAAAAACACATTTAAAGACATATACGAACAAATTAAAATGATATTGCATTTGTTTTTTTAACTAAAACAGGTTTAATACTAATTGTACTGTTCAGATCAGGGAACACATCAGCTTTAAGCCCTAAGATCCAATTATATTCATTAACTTCTAAAATATTATTCATGTCACCTCCTCTAATATTCTTATATCTAACATCAATGGCTCTAAACCTAAATTCATGAGTGGAATCAGTATTCAAAACACGTTTTGCTAATGCATTCATTCGAACATTCCTGCATATGTTCGACTTATGCCCAGTTATATGATCTTTAAGTTTGCGGCTATATTTGCTGACATAAAAGCAAGAGTATTTTGAGCATGTTCCTAAATAAACAACATATGCAGTGTTGCAAGTAGCATAACAATGAAACTTATATGATTTCCCTGTTACTGGATGTATGCAAGTGATACTAGTGGTGATATCCCTGCAACAACTACAGTTGTAACAAGGAAATATTCCAAGCTTGTTACTAACTCTGCCATCACTTCTGTTTTAAGAACTTTATAACGTAATATTCTTTTTTAAATTCCAACAGTTCCTATAAGCAAAACGTGGTCTATCATCTATTAAGCATTTCAGCTCAGGCATACACCTTAGAATATTCCAATTTTTCTGTATTATTCTTTTTTGTATTGTACTTTTTTTTTTTTTTTTTTGTAGTATTCTTTTTACATCATTGGTCCTTCTATTATATGTAGTCACATATCTAATCTTACCCTTACTTGATAGCTAATGCCTGTCAGTATACAAGTTATAAGTCCCAATTTCACTAAAATGGGTTTAGCTGTTCTCCCCCTGTCATTTGTTATCCCATTCAGTGCCGGTTCTATTACTATTTCACTTTGTACCCCTTCCTGGAATTCCATAGCCATTTCCTTCATTTGTTCCTCACATTTAGTTTTATCAGTATTTAATCTGTCAATCCTTGTGAGTTGACATTTACCTATTCATCTGAATACATGTGGGGCATGCATGCTTTTTCTATGACTATATTTATTTGCATGCATTTGCTTTTTATAGGCATTTGTATTTATTATTCCTACATTTTTATATAATTTCACATCTAATTAATTTGTTCAGTAGAGCAACTCATTTTGAATTTTAAAAAATCAGTAGTGCCATCTAAGTATTCCACATACCTTTTAAGGGTTTCTTCATTCCTTTTCCAAATCAAAAAACAATCATCTGCGAAGCTCTTGTATTATAAAACGTTTGTACTTAATGGGTTCTTGTCACTATAAATAAATTCACTCTCCCATTGATTAAGCACTAGGTTTGCATAGGTATTTGCCATGGGGGTACCCATGGCTGCACCAGCAATCTGCAAATATGGTCAACCTTCAAAAATAAGCACATTTTTAGTTAGGACCATCTCAATCAACTGACAGACATTTAGACATTTTCAGTATCCCTTCCTCACATATCAGTATTAGTGCAGAGGAAGTCACATATAGTATTCAGCCCATAGTCATCAGGAATTACTGTAAAGACTGAGTTAATATCAACTGCGACCAACAAAAAAATCAGTGACTGAGTTGTTGCTATACCAATCATAAAGCTTAAGCAAAAACATTGCCTGTATCTTTGATATAACCACAGCAATACACAAGATACTTACTTAGTTTGCAAATATATTGACAGAGGTTCTGTGACCCATCCCCTTACTGAGACTATAGGTCTCATGGCGAGATGGGTCACTGATTTATGCATTTTTGGTAACCCATATATTAATGGAGTTACTGGGCATGGAACGGTAAAAAATTAAACAGTGCAAGAGTGTGTGTGCATCATGTGATGAGTTGGAACTCTTTTTTAGGATGCATTTCTATGTTTTTGGCCATTTTGTACCATGACAGACTCTGGACTCCTTTTGACCTTATATTTGAATTAATAGGGTGATTGGTTAATGGATGAATGAATGAATATTATGCTTTATTTTACATGTTTACAAATAACATTTGTGTATAGCTTGGTGAGGTCAAAACTTGCAATGACATGGTCTTGATTATTTGTGAGTCAGGACCATATTGTTATAGCTTTGTGTACATAGCTGAAGTAATTACACCTCGGGTAAGGCGCAATCTGTGTGAAAGAAATAGTAGGCCCTCCAGGTACTGTAATAATTCAACTGCACACAGATCTTTGGGGTGGCATTCATTCCGGGGTGCTAATAAATGTTATCATGTAATGCCTAATAGCAAGAAGTTATAGCCAAATATAAGTGAAAAGAATATTTAACATTCTGTTGTATGTTTTCTGAGAATCATTTCCAGGACTATGTAATGGAGAAGCAGCATGCAGCATTAATATATTGCTTATTTGAAATGCACTATTATGTGATACCTGCTAGTGGAAAGTAAAAGCCAAATATCAACAAAACATATTTCATTTCATTTCACTGTATGTGTAAATTGGTACATTGTTCAATAAGGAAATAACAGTCTTGGTGGGTTGGCACCACTAGTCTGTGATATATGTGTTGTAGCCAAACAGAAGCAAGACGGAGATTTCATTTTACTTTACATTATTACAAATAAGGTTTTGTGTACTGTTTAATGGAAAAGCAGCATATGTCAACATTATCTCAATTGTTTGACAAGTGCTATTCTGTAGCACCCAAGAGTTCGAAGTAAAACCAGATACAAGCAAGGGGTGCACTTTATTTTCATTTAACTTAAACATCATTTAGTATACTCTTTAACTGAGAAGCACTTCACACTTGATGAAGACAAGGAAGAAGCACCATGTTCGCATTAAGGGGCTCAGCAAATCATACACACAAGGGAGGAGCAGCTGTGGGATGATCTGATTGCCTAGTAGCTTGGATAAAGATAGGGAAATGCATCCAAAATAAAATAAGCATATTAATTATTTTTAATACAGTAAATTACATAACAGACAAGTATAATGTAATTAGCCTACAGGAATGTAACAATATTAAGAAGGAATCAAATCACTAATTACGATTATGCTACTGAAAGGCGCACAAACCAGGCATCCACAGCACACACAGGGCAAAATAATTCAGGAATGAAGTTTTTATTTTGGCTGTATACCCAGTGCCAGTCTTTCCCTGCCCATTGCCAGATGTTTTTATGTGTGTTGTGGAGCCTTTCTCTCCAAATCATTCCACTATTATATACTTAGTCATCAACTATTGTTTAAATGTTTTTGAATCTGTTGTGGAGCTTTTCTCCTCAGGTCAGTGTTGAAAATGGGCCATTGGTTCAGTAGGACTTTCCTGGTTACCAGACAACAAAATAAACAAAATGTCTTAGGCTATGGTTGTCATGTCCATGTCCTTATATTTATACATCCACTTAGGGTACCAGTCTGTAGCATTGAACTAGCTACACCTCTCCCCGTCATGGTGCTTGATGTCAGAGTGCAAACAGCAACAAGCCATGCAATAAGTGATAATCTGGCCACATATGGTGGCGGCCTGTGCATTTGGTGATGGTACTGATAATTGTGAGAGTGACATTAATGGCATGATACATATGTGTGATGATGGCACTGAAGTCATCATCTGGAAGTACACAACAGAAGCTGCTTTTACAGTATTATACCTGACTGCATATGTTCCGTTTCACAGAATGTGTTCTTGAACATAAGTGGTTCCTAGTACAGGTTTTTAATGGTGTTATTACTTCTCCTCCACTGCTGCAGGATGATAATATGACATTTTTCTGAGGACATCGTGTACCCACTCAGAACACACATGTGTATGAGTTCATTGGCTCATAAGTGCATACTAAACTAACAACCACAAGGGCCTTTTTAAGCCTAAAAATGTATCCCAAACATGTCTGAACAGTTTAGGGACCTTAAGATTATTCTAATGGGTATATGTAGGCCAGGGCTTGGAGGGTCAAGCATTTATAGGCTGCCTCTGTCGATTAGGGACATGGGTGTCATATAAGTGGCAAATTCCCAGTTCCTCATCCACTGGTCCAAATTAAGCTTGAATTGGTATAGGGAAGAACTCTGCTTCACATGGATAGGAAGCCTGATCCAGAGAAGTGGAATTCTTTAATTCACATACCAGTCCTTCCTACATGTCTTATTTATGTCACAAGGAAGGTTTATGTTCTCAGACTGGGTATTTCTGATGCTATTTATTTTGCAGATATGCAGAAGGTCCATCAGAGCAAGATTAAGAATGCCTTTTATGCCAGACATATATGACCTCTCAACAGTCTGTAAGTGACTGAATACAGGGTTTTTGGCCAATCTGAATTAGACATGTTGTTTATGCCATTTATCCTTTTTCTGATGAACCTCTGTGGATTTTCAGTTATTGCATGTGCCTGGTCAGGTGCATATCAAAGGGAGTATTGTAGTTAAAGATTGGTCTAATGAGGGCCAAATACAGTGGAATGATGACTTTCTTTGATTAAGATGCCATACCCTTGCTTATAAGTTGCACAACAAAGAATGATTTCCTTACTACTTTAGGCATATCATGGTCAAAGGCCAGGTTACTGTCTACATGTGTCCCCAAATCACTGACCACTGGATCTACTCTTAGGGGTGAGTTATCAATGAAGTAGTTTCCAGGGATTGCTGGATTCCCACACAATTCTGTTATGCATTTCTTGGCATTGAGTTTCAGAGAGTGGCTCTAATACAAGTTATTTGTCTGAGTCAACCCTTCTTGGAGGATATTCGCATCTTGGGGAGGGATTCTATGACTGTATCTAGTTTGCACTCATCAGCAAACTTGGTAAGGCAGAGGCCCTTGACTTCAGAGAATTAGATGCCAAAAAGTCCTGAGAGCCAACTAGCTATCCATCAAGTGACACAGGGGTTTATACCTAATTCCATGAGTTTGTCTATAATGCCTGAGTGAGGTATTGTATTAAATGATTTGGCCAGATCAAGGTGGACAGTATACAATGTTTTGTCCTCATTCATTGCCTTGGTGACCATCTCAAATAGGTCCACCAGGTCAAGCAGGCAAGCTCTTCCTTTTCTTGAAATCAAACTGGGTTGGATCTAGTGTCTGAAGATTTCCTATATCATCGTTAGTCATGTCTGTAATAATTTTTTTATCATGGATTTGCATATGAGTCAAGTCAGGCTTATGGATATAGTTTTTGGGATCTGCAAATGGCTCGCCTTTGTATGGATGGATGACCATTACAGTTTTCCATTCACATGACATGAAGACTGTCTGGTGACTATGGTTAAATATTAATTCTAGTGATCTTGATAGGTCATGCTTCATGCTATTTAGGAAGCATCCTGGGATATTATCAGGCCCCACTGATATGGAATTCCTAGCTCTGAATAGTGTGTTGATGACCTGCTGTCTTGTTATAGTTGGGTGGTTATGTTTAATGGTATTTCCACAAGATGGCTGGGGAGAGACAGTGGCAAAACTGGAGATGATTTTATCAGCCAATTTATTTGCTATATCCTTTGGCTCAGTGTATATGGTTCCATTTACAATTAGTTCTTCACATTGTTGTGTCCTGCCTGTGAGGTTTCAGACATAGCTAAAGAAAACCTTACAGTTGTCCTTGTCCTGAGAAGCTATTTTACCTCAAATATGGTTTGGTAGACTTTATTTTTCCTCTGTTGCTTGTTTAGATTGCTGAGAGATTTTTTTATCCTGCTGGGTATTCTAGTTCCTTATTTTTATGCAATGACATTCTTCCTTTTCTTGTACAATCTGTTTACATTGGGATTCCACCAGGCTGGAGTCTTTGTTGTGCATCTATTGACATGATTGTACAGGGTCTCTGTGACCAATTCTGCATTGGCAGAAGTGTTCTCAGGGCTTGGGGGAGCTTTACATTTTTGCCAGGGTATCGCTTAATAGTAGCAAGTCTCTCTCTTAGAATAGTTCTTAAATGTTCCGGGGTAAGCAGGGGTGCCAGGTTTTGTTTTTATTTCAAAGGAGACAGCTTTATGGTCCAACCTCACCAGGGAGGACATTACATGGAGGGAGTTTCAACATTCTCCCATGTTAGTGAGAATGAAATCTAGTATGTTCTCAACCCTAGTGGATGCATGAACTATCTGGCCCAGGGTGTTTGTGTTGACAAAGTCTAGGAATCTCTGGGCCTGCATGTCTGGGGTTGTGTATGATTCCCAGTTTATAGTGGGGTAGTTAAAGTCATCCATTAATACAGTATTGGGCTGAATGGAGAGTGGCTCAAAGAAGTTTAAATGTATTATGGGTTTCCTGGGACATAGAGCGGGACAAACAGTTTGTGAGGATATGATATGAGAATCTGCCTATGGTGATTTGGACAAGAAACTTAAGCATGTCATGCTGTTTGCCCACCTTTGGGATATAACTGTTTTTAATGTAAATCAAGACACCTCCACCATTATTCCTTGTCTGTGAAGTAGGTGGCCTAAATGTATGAAAGGCATTGTAACCCTGTACTTTTGGGGTGCTATTTTCAACTTTAAACCATCTATCAGTAACCTTACAAACATCTGCATTCTGCAAGCTGAGGAGAGCTTGGAGGGAGCAGAGTTTCTTTTTTAGGCTCCTTGCATTGACCAGTAACACCTTTAAATTTTCTATGATTGGTTTTGCTACTGCAGATGTTTTGTCAGTTTGGTATTGTCTAAACAAGACAAAATGGTGAGTGGGTGTTTTAGCCAATATTTGAAGGCCTAGAGGGACAGGTGCAGACATATCTTCTCATGCATATCTTCCCATGCTGACAAATATTGTTCCCCATTGGAGTGACAACAAAAACTAAGTTAATTTTAAAAGTCAGTCATCATCTGTTCATATTGTAGCATCACCTTTGGAGATGATAAAATGCTACTCAATACTGGTCTGCTATTGGCCTAGGACAATAAGCTGAGAGCTCCACCATATCTCTTTTCATACACTCCAGGAGGTATATCTCAGGTCATTTATATCCACATGGACTATGACTGAGTCATCCTTGTATTTGTGAACCAGTGACCTGAGTGTATGTGTGATTTGGCAGATCTTGGACCCTGATAGACAGCTGACCATGGCTCTCTCTTTACTTAGCATGCTGAGTGAGACATCTTTGTGTCTCAAAATGGAATTTTCTATGACCGAAATGTTGGGTTATGTGGCGGTATATCTTTTGGGCTTAGAAGCTGAGACACAGTATGATGGGGCAGTATGGGTTTCATTTGGTGTTATTTTTGTTAAGTGATCTTAAGGTTGCTGAGGACCCTTAGGTAGTTGTCAGTATACACGAGGCATTGCTTCAGGATGCCCATATCCACCAGGCTAGCTGCAGATATAGCAGGGAAGTGCATGTCCATGGTTAAGGATCTTTATTACATGTTCACAAGGGGATGGTGTTGAAGAGGTTTACAGCTAGCTAGCTTGTTTCTCTAGGAGTGTAGAGTCCAATAAGAATGCCTAAGACCAAGTTTGCGGGGTGGATGCTTCTAAGTGTGAAAATGAACTGCTCTCTGCACAAGTAAGTACTAAGGAATTTTCAGGAGTAGTTTTATAGGGAAAACTTCAATTCTAGGTGCCTACATCTACACAGGGCACTGCTACCCACTACTGTGTAGTGAACAGTATTGTGCAAAATGTGACAACTTTATAAATGTACAGAATGTCTCAAAACAAACAACTAGCCCCTAGTCAATCTCAGTAACACTCTTTTGGGTTTCAAACAGTGAATTCCAGTCCAGAAGAGACTTTGTTACCCTCTCCTGCCATAAGAGAGCAGACCAAATACTATTATGTATGTATGTATCATGCCATAGTTGGTTCAAGTTATGTAGCACTCAAACTGTCCAACTCTGTATATGTATGTTAGAAGGCAGAATTTTAGGATGCTTTGCAAGCATAACACTCATAACAATATCCAAAGCTCCATCAGAAACATCACTTCAATTCCAAGTCTGTCATAGGTGTACTGCAGTAGGTATGCTACAATGGTGCCAGACTGTCACCACCTACATCTCTTCAATGCCAGATACAGAACCACTGCTCCAGTGAAAATGGTACCCCTACCTGGACTTATGTCTGGAAATTTCCCAGAGATGTGCATCTGTCATCAACAGGGGATTACAGTACAGGCTCTGTTTGTCCAGTCTGTGGAGATCCCTTTACATGACTGTTTCTACCTGGTCTGTGTGCCTACCTGCAGATACATCATTGACACTTTCACTGGCAACAGACCCTGAGTCATTTACTGACCTCTAAAGTAGTTATTGTATTTGCCAGTGTGGCATCATCTTCTCTGTATGCTGAAGAGCTGGTGCATGGTTTTCTCACTTTACAGAAATTGGATGCAGAGGCATAAATGACAACTACATCATCTGTAAAACATTTGCTTTCATTCAAATTCAGCTCTAACCTCGCTATGTAGCATTTGGCATCACCTCCATCTATGACCCCTTCCTCCCCTCATGATTCCATCTATTGCTTATTAGGAATGTCCCATCCATCCTAATAGTATCTGGGAGTGCAGCAGTCTCTTGCTGCATGAAGGTCATTTCGATATTTTAGAAGCCACATCAATCAACATTCTACTAAATAGGCATATTATATATACATGAAGTGCCACACTGTATGATATACCTGATACCGTATACATATCTTCATACATACTGTGACAGACACAGTTCTGCCTGTTAACCTTACAATCCTATACAGAATACAGCCATTTAGTTACCAAATGAATACATTCACAGAGTAATACAAAGGAACCACATCAGTATGCAAAGAAGCAAAGCAGCATGCCAGGTATGTTAAACAGTGGTATAATCTATCTGTCTATCTAGCTATGAAAATATGGGATGGGTCCAGAAAACAAATATAACAATCTAATATTTCACATATTCCATTCAGTTACCTACAGTAATGTTACAATTGTACACCATGATGCAAAGAAGGATTGCATTTAAATAATGTGTGGTGTGCATGTAAACCCAGGGAGCGTTTGTGAATCACAGCAAAGATGTACCACAGAAAATATTTATGTACACTACGCTACTTTATACAAAGACCATCCCACAATGACAGCAGTAAAAAGTCAGATGTATAGCTGTGTGCATTACCATTCCTTTCCTATACCAATATACACAGATACTGTGCCATGCACTGTTGTAGTACAATATGTAAGTGGACTCAACAAATACTGATCCTTTGACTTACAGCAGTGTTACCTAGTAGACATTTTAGAAATATTGTATTCCTATGTGCACATCGGATGATACAATGGTTACCTTTAGATGTATCTGTACCCCCACATGGAGAAATTGAGTGATTAGACTCTTTGTGGGCCATGTGATGCCCTTCTGTTATACATTTTTTGGGCAGGAACCTTTTCCAGATGGTTGGTCTTGAGTGGACATCTGGGACTACAAAGGTATGCAGTTAAGAGCAGTATACAAAGAAGTGAGCAATCTCCAGTGAGAGATCTGCAGCTTCTTCAGGACTTCATTCAGTTTGAATAGAGACACCACACAGCTCATTTCAGTATTTCCAATTTGTATGCATGCATGTGCAACCCCCCCACACCACACACACACACCAACACATCTATGCATAATTTTATCTTGGATGAAAAATAGCAGACCAGATCTTACTTTTGTTTAACTGTGTACAGATGTGCATAGTTCACTGCAGTTATAGGTATTTTATTGGGTGTATAATTGCTCATTGAAAATATTAAAGACACATTTTTGCAGATCAGTGTGCCTTTTTCCTTTACATTAGTAGGATTACATATAACAATGTTGTGTTTTGCAGACCAGCACAACATGAAGATTATGAGGTTCCTGAAGAGGCCTTTTGGAGTAGGAATACTAACTGGCATGCCAGCACTGTGAGAATAGTAGATATATAGGGTAATGCACTGACCTGTGTTTCCATTGAATTCCACTGTTGGCAGTTGTGTGTGTGTGTGTGTGTGTGTGTGTGTGTGTGTGTGTGTGTGTGTGTGTGTGTGTGTGTGAGTGTGTGTGTGTGTGTGGGGGGGGTGCGCACAACTGTGATATTGTATGTATGTTAGTAACACAGACTTTTTATTTGTGATTTATATCCAACTGTACACTATCGTGTACATTCCAAATGTAGCATTGTATTCTATGATTGTCATAAGGAGGGAAGAACAGAGTGGGGTATGACTACTTTGTCTTGTCCCTCAGTGCCTATTTAAGGCAAGGTCCATCTCTTGAATATTCCAAATTAGCAAACTCCAATCTGGTATGCATTAAGGTGGTGCTGCTCAGTGCTAGGTGTCTAAACAAAAACAAGTGCCCAGTCTTGATGTTGTCCTGACATTAAGATGGGTGTGTGTATATATATATATACATATATATATATATATATATATATATATATATATATATTTTTTTTTTCCTGTAGTTGCTGAAATTTGGTATCATTGTACTGATAGCACTTCCTCCATATCAGGGTATGGCACTCAGGTTTATGAACACTTGTATGACATCCATTCAAAGAAATTAACTAATGCCTGGCTAAATACACAGAGGGTTTTAGTCATCATAGCTTTAAATTTATGGTGTTGGAACACTTGATAAAAAATCTAAGGGGTTGTCCTTGGCAGCTTCTGTTGGAATCGAGAGAGCTCTATTGGCGATTATTGCTTAATGCTGACCACTGGCCAGGACTTAATGAATTAACGCCATTGACTAGTGTGTTAAAACTAAAGCTATGAAGGTAGTTTAGTATTTTTAAATGTTTTCATTGATAAGAAGAAGAAGGTTTTTGTATAGAGCAGGCTTTTATAAAAATATGCAATAATTGGTTTTAATGTATTATTTTTTATTAGATGGACTCTACCATTTTACAGATGAAGCTGGTCAGGTTGATAGAATAATAGTTGCTAGACTGTGGTGAAGCCATCCTTGTGGAGTGGCACCATGACCGCCATTCTGCTGAGGTCAGGCACATACCTTGTGGAAATATTAAGGTGGAAAAAGTCTAGAGTGGATTTAAAAGTGTTGCAATTTGTATTAAAGGGGAAATTGTCTATTTTCTGGGCTCATGGAGGTATTGTTTTTGTTTTTTGCATAGAGCTTCTAGCATCTGATTCACAGTAATTTTGAGGTGAGGGGAGTTTAGTAGGATGGATGGAACTGAAACAGAATTTGACAGTTAGGATGTTAGCATTCAGTTAGTGCTTGGTGAAGTATTGAGAATTACTTCTAATACTCATAATTAAGAAGGCCTTATATTTATTTGTTGAGTAGGCAACTACTTTCACTTCATATCCTGTTTTAGTCTCCTAATTGCATGCCTGTGTTTCTTACTGACTAGCCTAAGTACCGTCTTATGTTGGAAGGTGGGGAATCTTTAATAAGAAACAAGTAGTTTTTTTTCCTCATTATAGCTTTTATTTATTTGGGAGTTCTATCATAGTGGATTCTTTCTGAATTTCCATTTATACTTATGCTAAATGGGGATAGAGTCCATATAAACTAGTTTAGATATCATAGAAGTCAGAGGTATATGTAGCAGTCTTAATGACTGGGTCAGTAAGAAGAAGGCTTTTGAATTTCTACAGGCCCTTGGAATGGGATATTAATCAGAATCACAGTCACATTCATTGGCCAAGTGTGCGCACATAAAAGGAATTTGACTTGGGTTTCAATGACTCTACAAGTATGAATTATATAAAATGTAAATATACATATATGTATATATACATACAAGATGCAAAGTGAAACTCAGTGCAAGAAATACTGAAATAAACTCTAAAAGAAACAGGTATTAATACGTAAACAATATTGCAGAACCCTCAGAGGCTTGGGAAAAAGAATACTCAGCCTCATAAGCTGAATCGATCATTTATGAACTTGATAGCCTGTTGAAAAAACTGTTCTTATATCTGCTTGTTTTGATGCATATTAATCTATAACACCTGGTCTATGGTAATAATTCAAAAAGATGGTGGCCTGGATGTGAAGGATCGATGATGATTTTCCCTGCCCGTTTCATGACTCTGGAATAGTACAGGTCCTGTACGGAGGGCAAACTAGCACCAGTGATATTTTTGGCAGACCTGACTATTCAATATAACCTATTTTTGTCACGTTTAAACAGATCCAAACCACACTGTTATAGATGAGCTGAGAACAGACTCAGTGAATGCTGTGTAGAACTGAATCAATAGCACCTGTGGGAGGTTGAAATTCCTCAGCTGTTGCAGAAAGTACATACACTGTTGTGCCTTTTTTATGATGCTCCCTACATTGGTCTCCCACTTCAAGTCCCGGGAGATTATAGATCACAAAAACTTGAAGATTTCCACAACTGACACAGCAGTATGAAATATAAAGAGGGAGATAATATTATAGTACCACTCCAAAAGTCCACTGTCATCACCACAGTTTTAAGAATGTTTAGCTCCAGATTATTCTGACTACACTAAAGGGCCAGCTGCTCAACCTCCCATCTGTATGCAGACTCATGACCATTCCTGATCAGCCCATGAATGGTTGTATTGTCTGCATATTTAATTAAGTTTGAGAGAGGGGTCCTTAGAGGTCCAGTCATTAGTGTAGAGGGAGAATAGCAGTGGAGAGATCACACATACCTGGGGGACCCATACTGATCATGCGATAACTACATGTAGATTTTCCTATTGGTCAGAAAATTGGTGATCCATTGACAGGTGAAAACAGGAGAGGAAAGCTGGGAGAGTTTCAAGTGAAGAAGTTCCATAATTATTGTATTAAATGCAGAGCTGAAGTCTACAAACAGAATCCTTGCATATGTCCCTGGGTTGTCAAGATGTTGCAAGATATAGTGCAGGTCCATATTAACTGCATCATCCACTAACCAGTTCTCTCAATAAGCAAACTGAAGAGGGTCCAACAAGAAAGCTGTAATATCCTTTAAATGAGCTAACACTAGCCTCTCAAAAGTCTTCATGACCACCAATGGCAATGCGACATCCCTGTAGTCATTCAGTCCTGTTATACTGGATTTTTAGGGACTGGAATGATTGTGGCTTGTTTGAAACATAAAGGAACTTCACACAATTGTAATGATTTATTAAAGAATTTAAGTAAAAACAGGAGCCAGTTGATCAGCACAGGTTTTTAAACAAGAGGGTGAAACCCCATCTGGACCTGCTTCTTTCATAATGTGTTGTCTTAAAAAAATGACACACATCCCCTTCAGAGATAATTAATGCAGGTTGAATGTGAGAATGTGTGCACTTGGTTTTGTTCAGACTCCTAGCACTGAGCAGCACCACCTTAATGTAAACCAGATTAGAGTTTGCTAATTTGGAGTGTCAAAGAGATGGACCTTACCTTAAAAAGGCACAGTGGGAGAAGACAAAGTCTTAGCCTGTATGTAGAAGCCCCAAGGAGAGAGATGCTGGCTATCCCAAGTAAAATAGTTTAGTCTGGTGATCATCTCCTCCCATGCTGACACACATTATATCTCTGTGAAATTATGCCAGTTGGTTAGCTAATTGTTAATGTCGTGTCTATATTAGAACATCAAGTGTTCAAAATCGCGAATGCTCTAATGAACGAAAATGCCGGACCTCAAACTCTTTATTGTGGGGGGTGCAGCCCCCCGGCTAAATATATATTCCAACTCTGAGATCGCACTACAGTGAGGAAAGGGCAAATATTCTGATCTTCACTGTACTGCGATCCCAAAAAAAGCACTTCGAGGTCCGGCATTTTTGCTCATTAGAGCGCTTGCGATTTTGAACATTCGATGTTATAATATAGACTTGTTAATGTCAGTTATTTTGTTTTAAAATTATGGTATCATTCTCAGAGATGAAAAAAGACTATTCAAAATTAATATTATTCCTGCCTCAGACACATTTATGTAGAGATCAGCTATGTCTCTCAGTACATCTCCCGTAAGATGGCGTGTCTAAGGTTATTCACCATGACATGAACAACTAAGAGGTCATACTCCCATCTGGGGTAGAGAAACTATGGACTTTCATCATGCCACAAATCCTGGCACCGGTTAGACAACGCTGACCATGCCCCTAGCTTAGCTCAGCCTTGTGTGTGGAACATCAGTGTGTCTAACTCTGGAGTCACATAATAGCAGTGCAATGCTGCATGCATTCACAGTCTCTGTAGACATTGTGACTGTGGGCTTGCAGCCTGAGTGACTCCTCTTAGGAGAGCATGAAAGTGCCATTGAGGGAGCATTTTTGATTATGGTACTATGTGGCTGAGGTTTAAGTGGTGTCTATGAGATTTAAGTAGTGGCCTCTTTACACCCTAATTATAAGGTGGTGCAATATTGGGTTCCTGTGATGTACTGGAAGCTGCTTACAGATACATGTAGCATGTGAGAGGCTAGCCTCCAAACTAAGTATCTGCACCTATCACAAGTTGTATCAGTGTAGGATAACAGTAAAGAATTGGAAGTAAACATAAATCAAGTCGCTGCCCTGTCAAACAGTCCCTCTTGCAAGTAGGGTAGAAAGAGAAGAGAACAAAACTAATTCTTAGCCAATGTCAACATGGACTAATGAGAGATCAAACAAGTTTCTAACAAATTAAACATGAATTACCACAAGGACAGAAAAGAAGGCACCATGAATTCAACTATAATTCACCCATTGTCTATTACATGGCTGCTACTAGGGTTGGTCTCCTCACAGTTCCACAGGGCTAGGAATCAATATCTCTTTGCTCCTTTTCTCACCATGATCAAAACAGTTGCACTGATCACAGGCTGGTTCCTGAGAAGTGGCCCAGCAATCTTGTCGCACATGCTGGGATCGGTTGGCTTGCTGTACTCTTCTCTCAGCAGATGTACTGAGCAGCTTGTTAAGCAGTTTAGTACAAAAGAGCTGTGCAACGGTCTGAAATTAAACTTAAAGATGTTTCTGTTGAAGTGGCAACAAACCAATTGGAAAAGCCCCCCTCCCAAACACACACACACAGAGTAATTAGAGACGGCTATGAATCAGTGTTAGGAATAAATCAGTATGACTAATCTCAAGCTGGTGAATAAGAAGTAGTTCAGAATCACTTCAGTGATTCATAATCTCTAGAAAAGTTAAAAATCAATGTCCCTCTGCCCCTTCTTTAAGCCATGAGTAAAACAGCAGCTTTAACCTCAAGGTGGGCTTACATGCTCTCCTGTGATGTGTAATCTTGTACCAGGTGTTGCAGGCTTTTAAAACTGAGCTGGAAAAGTGGGACAATGCTGTAAGCAGTCCAATGTGCACCTAGTGGGTCAGAAAGTATGAAAAGGAGGATAATTGAAGTTTTATCACTTGATGGGAAGGGTCTTTCTAATATGATCTTCTAGTGCTGACTAGTACGGGCAAATGAAATAAGACTGGGAGGAGCTTCTTTTCACATAAGATGTGGGCAATTGGGCAACTCAAGAGTCCCTGGGTTTAAAAAAGGACAGGGTGAATAAAAATCTAAAAGAGTCATACAATGCTTGTACCTGGCAGTTCACACGCATTAAACCATATTTTGATCTGCTTGCCGTGACAACATGGTACTTTTGAGCTCCTCCTACAATTCAGCTAGGGTTAATAATTTTATAGTCAAAAGATGCAACACAAATGTTTTCGACTTGACCCTAACCAAGAACTTTATTTAACAATGCTCAAAAGTATAAAGCATCACAATTAAAACAAACTGCAATAAAACAATAACAAAAGACAAGAAACAACGTAAATTTCTAAACAATAAACTGAGAAATCTAATATAATCACAGAGCAACTTTACTTATCTAACAGGACTCGTATTGAGTGTTGATGCTGTCAGCTAGGGGTTTTATGAAGTTAGTGCCTGTCTGTACTACAGGTATCAATTCAGTAAATTTGTCAAGTTTCTGATTCATTGATAAAACCAAAAGACTGAAATGTGTGCATTCCACTAAAAATGATTGAATAACTATCATATGGCCTAGTATTCAGATCAAAGTGACTAAATGCTGATAGTTTCTAAGAGACATTTTTTGCTTTGTTATGTAGAACATTTATGATTTCAAATAATGAAAAAAGAATTGTTGTAAAATTATTTGCAGTTCCCACAGTTTGCTGGTTTGTGAATTTTAGCCAGCTTGATAGTTGAGAGGGTCTTGTTAAATCTCCTAAGGGAGTCAGATCAAAAATTGGCAAAACATAAAAATTCAGATCAAACTCATGACACTAACTCCATTTCTACCATTTTATGTTTATCAATGTCTGAAAAGATCCTTTTGTGAAGAAATTGCTTACAGCTGATGGCAGTCCAGTTTTTGAATGTCAGATGATGCAAACACTGACGTAATTAAGCTGGCTAGATGCTCAAAGGGAAAGCTTTGCTGAAACACTGTCATATGACTGTTAACTAAATTGTTCATTTTTCTACTTTATAATTAATATTTTACTATTTGTTTCATGCTTCATTTGCAGCTTAATGTTTAGTCCCGTGGTCATCATCCAAATTGCTGAACTCCTAACATGTAGCAGTCATATATATTTGGGATTCCTTTGTTACCATTTTCTGTTATCTTTGTACTGATGTATTAAAGAACTTTTTTCTCAAAGCCTGCAGTGAAAATGGCCTCCACCCAATAAAGCAAAAGAGGCACCAATACAAATACAAATAAGCAAACTAATAAGAAAACAATCGATAAAACAAATAAATCAATAAAAATGCAAGCTTCCACTCATGAACTTTCTAATGACAGTTTCCTAACCCACAAAAACCTTAAAGAAAAACAAAAAGGAGTCTCCATTAACTGAAAATGAAAGCAGCTCCTATGAAAGTCACATAACACCTACCAGAATATCTACCCACTTAGCAGTAACAATTCTTTTGAAGTATTTCAGGTATAGTTGCCTTGAGTCTTAGTGTGTTCAGTGGACCAATGACTTAAATGAATGACAATCCCAGTAACAATGGCAAACAGAGTTAATATAGAATACGTTGGTGGGTGGAAGATACACAAGGGAGTGCAGGGTAATGATTTAAAAAGAAAGAACGTAATCAAATATAAATATATCTAACATTATTTTGGAGGAAAGACTATTTCATTTATTCATTCATTCATTGCTTTTGGTGTAAGAATAGATTCAATATTTGTAAAGAAGGTCACAACTTATACACTTAAAGATTACTGTTTAATGGTGACAGGCCTCTTTTTCTCTATCTGCTGTTCTGGCTTTTCCAGAGTACTGTCTCATCTGGCAGATGTGCTACTCTTCAGCAAAGTGCTTCTCTGTGAGTCATGATGCTCTGTGCCTATATGATCCCCTCACAACCCAGTCCATGGTACAAAGCTCCCTGCAACCTTTTAACTAAGACAACAACATTTGAGGTAGTACAGTCTGGAGACAATATATATATATATATATATATATATATATATATATATATATATATATATATATATATATATAAAAGATAAGGGTGCTGATTTAAGACTGTTTGATAAAGTTGCCTGGCTCAGCGTTATGAGAATGAGTCTGCTTGATGACAAAAGAACATACAAGGCTAGAAAACTAGGGAAGGTGAGCAGCACAGAAGTTTTGTCATTTCACATTTGTGATGATACATGTCATTCTGGAACAGGCTGATGACACGTTCCTTTCTTACAGCACCACCACAGAGATACATCATGTATCAGTCCATATTTAGTAATCCATGTAAAGTCAATGTCATTTGCATTCTGCTTCAAAGCTGTGGCTGTCCTACTCTCAGCATTGCCTCTCACTGTCTTCTCACATGCAAAATAAGTCTTGAAGAATGAAAATATGTTTTTAAATATAATGTGATGTATTATGGATAATTTTGTGTACTTCAAGAACTTAGTAGCATGGAGAAGGAACATGTTTCACTAGCGTCTTGATATCATTCCTCACTCTCACTCTTTTTACAGTTTTATGCCAGCTGTTACATATTTTTAGTTGAAAAGAAATGTTTTCTGCCCACTCATCTGTCATACAATCCTTCACATGATTCAAAAACATGGCAGAAAGCTGTACACGGTGCATTTACCATTAACTATTACTATGGATAACGTTTTGAACAGGTGCTTAGAAAGTTGAAATTAAATCATACAGTACATTTACTCTTGAAATATTCAGTATCCTTCTGAGCTGACATCTGTGATCATACTCTGTTTACAAACATCAGGCAAAGGAATGAAAGTACGTTAGGCCAGTGCTGTTTATTAAGAAAACTATTTATTTTCTTAGCAGAGATTTAGATCCTATAATGAGTTACTTATGTATTCTATTTTAAAATAAAGGCATACATAAAGGATTGTGCTCATACAGGGCACCACCTTTAATTTCCTTTGGTACTTTCATGGTTTCTGGGTAAAGAGCAATCATTTGACTTACGTTAACTCTATGGCTTTTATATAATATTAGGAAGATAAATCACAGGTGGTAATACAGGAAAACAGTAAAAAATAAAATCAAACGTACAATGAAAAACAATGGCAGACATTTAACAATATAAAAATGATTTAACACTTACCTCTCGAACATTAATACAGATTTCACCAGACCAACACTGCATAGTAGAAATCTGTTTAAATAATATACTTGTGAACATCATGTGATTCAAAACAAATAACCAAACAAAACAAAGTGAACACACTGAGCAATCAGTAAAAACACATATAGGTAATATAAACAGTATAAAATCTGTATGAATAGATATATTTTAAAAGAAAACCTCAGCCATCAGTCCAGTAAAAAAAGATTTTTGGACAGAAAATAAACAGTAATGAATAATTAAAAGTATATTATTTAAATGCATTTCTCTTACGTATTTATGTGCTGACAAAGTTATGTGAAAGGAAAGTCTCAAACCATTTTATATTATTAAAGGCATTCAGTTGTTTTCCATACTATATTCATCTGCATTGATATAAGGAAAAGGGTAATAATGGTTTGATGGCTAAGTGGTTAAGTTTTTAGGACTCGGGTTCAATTCTGAAATTTCTTAAAATAAAGCTTCAGGGTCTTAAGTTTAGTCTGAAGTTTATTTACTTTGTATATCGAATGCCTTCAGATTCTTATCTTTTCTGTTTTCTCCAGTTTCTTGAAAACATTAAAATGCATAATCTAAAACTGTATGTGTGTGTGTGTGTGTGTGTGTGTGTGTGTGTGTGTGTGTGTGTGTGTGTGTGTGTGTGTATATATATATATATATATATATATATATATATATATATATATATATATATTGGTCCTCTTCAGAAGATCAAAAGTTCAAAAGACTGAAAATCAAAACATTTAAAACTCAAAATATCAAAAATGGAATTTGCCACTTCTCCACTGTTGTGCAGTCTCAGAGCTGATATATATAATTAGCATGGGGTGTGAGGGCGCATTGCTTAGATCAACTGTAAAAATAGTCAATAGCTGTTTTGTCAACAAAATTTGGTCGACAAAACAGTTGATTGACAGTTGAGCTAGATAACCATAATATTGGAGTTGGGGAATATGTCCCTCCCTTGGTATGTGTGATATCCTTCTCGGAACATACAATTAGCAAGACATGCATGGTGGGTTTGCCTCATTCTAAAAACATTGATTTTTAGTTGCATGTTCCAAGGTTATATCTTGGAGTATGAGCAGTTTATTGCTAATTTTTTTTTTTTGTGTTGTCATTAAGGACCTCCCCATTCTGTCACCTAGATAATTTGGGCTACACCTATATAAGTATATCTATCACTATATATATATATATATATATATATATATATATAAATATATATATATATATATATATATATATATATATATATATATATATACACACACACACCACACACACCACACACACACACACACACACACACACACACACACACACACACACACACACTTACACATATGTTCATGTGTGTGTCTGATTATATAAGCAACAATCAACTTCACAAAAGTTTGACCATCACACAGCTGACCACAAACCAACAACTTTGCTTCACTCCAACACCCTCTGTACTACCTTAGTAATGGGTGGTTCATAGCTTCATAGTTTCATAGGATGTACTAGGCTAGCAGCCCTAGAGCATTTAAAAACCAAGCCATATTAATCCCAGATATCTCCATTTGTTCTTTTTTTTGGGTAGTTCACAGAATGAATTTATGCACAGAGTCTAACAATCGTGCTGCCCCTTCCCCCCAACCCTAACCCTACACCATACCTTAATAAAAACCTTCCCATAACTCCGTTGTTACATAAGACATACTTGGACATAAAAACAACTATAAACATACACTAATAGCACTACATCTACCCCTTGCCTAACTCTTACCCCAACCCTAAAATACACACAGTTGTGTACAGACATACAACACCTGTCTCTCACCTATCCCCAACCCTAACCATAACTCACTAGTACATGTACAAATACTTTATCCCCTCCAACCCCACTCTAATGTCTCAACAAAACACACCATTGACATTTAGACCACTCAGTTATCCGTACCATCAACATTAATTACCACCCCTGCTTTTGTCAACCAACTGAACATTTGACAAGACACAGGAGAGACATACATATATATAATTAGATAGATATAGATATAGCTAGAAAGACAGATATACAGAAAAAGATATATATAAAAAGCTCTTTACTTAACATGTACCATCTTCAAACACATGAGCTTGCCAGGTGGTTTAATAAGCCTTTGAAACACACATTATCTTATGTTTCCTATCAGAGAAGTTCTCCAGTCCCCTACCAGCTTTAGTTCATTCAAACTGCTGAATGGAAGACAGCCCAGTGGAATTTTGGATAGACCCAAAGAGACTGGGGGGAGAGGACAACTACACCTTTAAGAGTGTTATTACCCATGTTTCTGAGAAACAAAAAATAATGCCCTCTGTCTTACTTATTGTTAAAGAAATCTAGAATAATCTCAAATGAACTAGCAATATAGTTACAGTAGAAATTCTAGACTGGGAAGTTTTCAGCTTGGTCACAATGTGCTAGTCTTCATTTTTACAGATGAAATTACATTTCTGGCTAAGAGGTAAGGGACAAATGAAGTGCTCGAGGATATAAATGATATAAATTATAGGATAAAATAACTGGGAACACATAACACAATAATGTTTCAACTGTTTGGAAAGAACAAAAAGTTCTTGTAGTCAGGGTGGGGACAACGTAGGTGTTAAAAATTCAGAACCTGAAGTGGCAATGAAGATTCAGAATTTTGAACCTGAAGTGTGCATAGACAGAGCATTATCAGTCCACCAACGGAGTGGCTGCAGGTATTCCTACAGTAAAATAAAGGTGTGAGTTCTGTTTTACCAAACCTTCAGCTAATTATATATATTAACTCTGAGATGACACAATATCGGGTAAAGGCAGTCTTACACACATGTCCACCAGGGTTGGGAGGGTGGCCTAATGGTTAAGGTGGCTGCCTTACAAAAACAAGGGGCAAGGTTTGAGTCTCACAAGGGATAATTGGCTAGGCTTAAAATGGCTAGCAAGGACAGTTAGCATAGTACTAATCTATGAATCTATTGGCTTAGCCAACAAAACAGATGTTGACCAAAGTTACCTTAAATAAAACTCAGTGCTCTCATGTATATTATATATATATATATAGATATAGATATAGATATAGATATAGATATATGATACACACGCATATATATATATATATATATATATATATATGTATAGTTTACTATCATAATCAGGAATTGCAGAATACTTTTTGATTAAAAGATCGACTATATATGCTGATTCTAGGAAGTTTGTATATAACAAATTTCAAACGTGATAAACATGGCGAACGACATTCTAACTTCCTAACTTCAGGTTTCAAACACCTGTGTTTCCTTTTAGTTTTTGTAGAGGGGGCAAGCCCCCCTGCACCCCCCCATACTCCCTGCATATTATATATACCAACTTCAAGATTGCACTACAGTGAGGTAAAGGACAAATTTCCCGATCCGCACTGTACCGCAGTCTCCATTCAGAAAGTCTACTTTATATTAGTGAATGTATACTTACATTCCCTAATATAAATTTGACCACTTTCAGGTCAGTATTACGAGATATTGAAAACAAGCATTCAGTGTAACTATACAAAGATGTGCAATTCCTAAATGCATACATACATATATATATATATATATATATATATATATATATATATATATATATATATATATATATACAGAGAGAGAGATACATAAATATGTAGATATAGGTTACAATTCAGAAGAGGGAAAGCTCACATGAGTGAATGCTTTTTTGTGCTTTAAAAAAATGAGCACACAGTTGAGTGAACATTCTTCCGAATGGGGTCTCTGCAGGCAGTCTTTTGAATGGGATTACAGTACAGTGGGGTAAGGCAATTTGTCCTTACTCTGTTGCTGTGCACTCTTGGAGTTAGTATATATAATTAGTAGAGGGTATTGCAAAAAATAGAAAATAAAAATCGTTCATTTTTTTAATGCGTTTCACTTATGAGTGTTAACTTTTTAATGAGATAATCACACACACACACACACACACACATATATATATATATATATATATATATATATATATATATATATAATATACGTACATTGATATATGTTGCCCATCCTCACAATCTTTTATCTAAAATATTTGTGCTTGTAATAATAATTATCATGTAATTGTAGGTAAGTGTAGCTATGCCTCAGTGCCTGAGCTCAGACATCCTTTCAGCATGATTCTTGGTACACAACCTCCTGTGATTCCTAACACGTTTGTTGAGAATCAAGGGGTACAACAAGGAGCAATATGATTAATTTAAATTACAATTAATGTATTCCCTGCATGTTAAAATGTCTTGTAGCATTAAACAATTATCTTTATAGTTACAGTATTACACTATTATGTTTTTACAATGACAAAGTAGAATAATTTGATGTTATGTTTACATTTCACTGTTTCAGTTGCTTCAGAAAACATGGAGATAATGTACTTCAGCATACCTTGCTCAGCACAGCCCACCATCTAAATAAGCGGCCAAGATAAAGTATTTTTTTTCTCTAGATGGAAAACAACAACTTTTTTGTTCCTTTTTGAAAGCATAATACATATCTCAAATGTAAGGTCTGATGACATATTCTTGCTCTAATGCATAGTAACCAACATTAGCAGTCATTGCTTTAAATGTAACATTTATGGTTAAAACATGTATGTCATTTTCTAGTTTATGCCTATGAAACATATCACACTTTGAAGCAGTCTTTGTTTCTTTGGAGCTTTCACTACTTATCCACATTAATCCATAAGAAATTCTGCTAATGCATGTGTAAGCTCTAGTTAGCTGAAGTCATAAATAGGAAAATGTTGCAGAGGGCAGACAGGAGCTATAGTTATCAGCATAACATTTTTTTTACTTCCTTCATTAAGATAAGAAACAATCATATGAAATCCCACTAGTCTATTACAAACAGTAATTAGCAAGCAAACCTTATAGATTTTACAGCAACATGGCCATCATATTTTCATTAACATAGATGTTATTATTTCAGCCATAAAAAAGCCATGACTCCACCCATAACAGGAGGAGTTTCTATGGTTCTTACAGTGTCAATAGCATGTCATTCATACTTGTCAGCTGTACTTATTTCCATTTTTCCAGGAAATACACCAGAAAATGGTCTAAGTACTAGGAAAACACAAATGAAATCTGGTAGTGTAGACCACAGCATGCATTCATCCATTACTTGTATTTTTTCCATATTATTAATACTTGTGATACTATCTGGTTTACTAAATTTGTTTTAATTTCACATGTAAAATGATATGTTCATGTGTACGCATGTGCGTGTGTGTGCTTGTGTGTTTATGTTTATTTATATGTATTTATACAATGGTAGCTCGTTAGCATGCAAAAACATGCAGACTGATTGGTCAGCCCAACCAGCATGCCCATTGTAAAATCGAGCATATACCAATAGAAAAAAGTCAGGCTACTGAAGTTCAACTGGACTTTAGTCTATTAATATACATTATGCTATGGAACTCAATGCCCGATAGCATAAATCCTATTATTCTAGCAGCTTTCTAAATTTATAAGAGCAGCATTTGCAGTAAGGACCTTTGTTCCCCTTATTTAAGGTTTTGTAGTTTTCTTGAGCTAAGAGGTTGAGAGGTACACATGGAGGGCAGAGGAAATACAAGGAAAATCAGGTACATTACACAAAACTAAAGAAACATACCTGATTTTCCTTGTATTTTGCCCTGTCTCTCTTGTACCTCTAAACTGTCTGGATTTCACAGTTTCTATTTTTCCAAAACAAAAAAAAAAAAAGCAACAGAGATCTTCCTTTCTCCTTTGCTTGCTTTCCAAAGCACTGATGTACTGTGTAAGTGTGGGAATGCAAGTCTCATTCACATGCACACTACATCAACAAAGAGGAAACAACGCAGAAGAATATCACGGTGCTATTATACAAAGACATTATTAAAGAAAAGTGAGTCATTTCTTTCTTAAATAATGTCATTATATAATAGCAATAACCGACTCGTGGGTGTGGGCATATTGAACAATTACTCACTGTTGCCTTTTTTAATCGGGTTTCGTCCTTGTAATCAAACCCTACCAACCATGGGTAAATCTTCAGTATACAACACCCACTTATCAGTAATTGTTAAAATATACACACACAAACACACACACACACACACACACACACACACACACACACACACACACACACACACACGCATATTTATATCTATACAATGACCAGAAATCAGAGTGAAAAATCATCAGTATGATTATTTGATTTCATCTCATAAAAATATGGAATTTCTAGATTTTGAAAACTATAAACCATTGCCCCTTGTTCTTATTGATAACATGGTCAGAGTATTACAGTCAACATGCTGTACAGGGTTCATACTGAATTGTCAGGTACTGCACCATTAGGCCACATACCATAATTTATATATTACAGCAAATGGATTGTTTATCTTAGAATCAAAATGATGAGTAGATATTTGTTAGCAGCCATAGGAGTGAAAAATAGTCTTCATGCAAAATATGGTAAAGAATGGATGTATACTCATACCATATAATAAAATGTGCAACTGATATACTGAATGATGCACAAAAACATGTGCCTTCCATACTTGCAATCACAGAAACATATGGAGGGACAGCCTATACAGTATGGAATCATATCCTACCCTCGTCCAAAAGCTGCCAAACTATGTAGGCAAATATCAGACAGCAACATGCATGCTGGTGTAATAGAAGGTTTACTATCAAAATGTTGATGGGAAAAACATTTTTCCCATCACAACATCGAAGAAAAGGGTGAATGTGACAATAACTGGCTGCACACAATGTCGAATCTGCTGAATGAATTCAGCAGATTCGACATTGTTGTCGAACATGGCAAGTGACTTCCATATAGAAGCACACTTACATGAAACTCCTATACTTTACATAATGGTTTTGCAGGGGGCAAGTCCCCCTGCACCTGCCATGCCCCCTGCTAACTATATATTCAAACTCTGAGATCGCACTAAAGTGAGGAAAGGGATGAATATCCCAAACCACACTGTACTGCAATCTCTGTGCAGTTTTTCGAGTTTATATCAGCGAATGCACAGTAGCATTCACTGATAGGAATTTCAAACATGGAATGCTAGGCAAGACAGAAATTCAGACATCTGCCTTTCGTTTTTCCAACTGTGGAGCAACCACATTTGATATTTTGATCGTAAACCATAATAGAAATGCTATATTCAGTGTCCTAGCACCCCACCAAAAAAAAAAAAGGAAAAAAAAGGGCTGTGCAACTACAAGGAGAGAGATTTCACTTTTTTCATTGTCATTAGAAAGACAGGGGAGCATCTCTTAAGTGCAAAAGTCTAAGCGGCATGCATCCATGTGAGCTTCATTAGAGAGAGAGCATAAAAGCAAATATATCCTGTGATTATGAAACATTTTTGGCAGTGCCCCAACACCAACAGATATATCTACAGAGATAGATCAGAAAGCAAGTTACATTGCTAGGTACCCGAATAACAAGGAGTGTTTTGCAAAACTAAGACTCACATGTGCTGCAATAGAAATTTTTTTTCGCAGATTTAAGGGAAAGGCTATTACTGTACCATGCCCAGAGGAGGGATCAGTTCCTGAAGTGTAAAGTCCATGATCACCCCCTTAGTTCCACCAGCGAAGAGGTTTCCAATACTGCTGAGAAGATCTAGCAACATACTATCAAGGAGAGATCTGTCAAGTGAGGTAATCCAGAATATTCCTAACAAATGATCACTGTACCATCATATGACAATGCAATGGAAGGCACAATAGATCACAGTTACAAACACACTGCCCAGTATGTACAACACTGATAACGAGATATTACTTCTGCAAGTCAAAAAGTCCTGTCCCTATAGTTCAGTGCATATGCAATCCTTATGGTTATGAGCAATTGCAAAGCACTACTGAGGGACGAAGCATTGCCTGCTAAAATTAATGTGGCATAACAGCTGTATTCTGTATATAGTTTCATGGGCTTGGAAGGCAACAAAAAGATTATGCTTCCTGTTTCATTTGACTGACCAAGTAAAATCAGTCTGTGTATATCTTCATGCTGTGAGAGCTCTCCTGGTAGTGGCAGAAGAACTCTGTCTGCACATATCAACAACAATTGTAACCAATAATTCTGAGCAGGCTAAACTCTATGCCTCCATGCATGCATTTCCAGATGCATACTTTGAAGACTGTACATTTCACCACAGATTAATTATCTGGCAAGAGGTGCAGTTGCAGATTCTGACTATAATGTATGGTACAGGTGCTTAGTTTTAACTTCAGGTATAGAATCTGGTTTTGCTGTGAGTTTTAATAAGTCTGTATAGGCACAGGAGACATACCATCTTAGTCAGCCTAAGCTACCTAACAGCACTGCTCACATTTCTTGAGGAAAGTTGTCTTACAGGGAATTGCAGAAAGTATGACATGAAAAAGTTCAAGACACTGACGGTATCATCATGCTGGCATTTTGAACCCATTATGATTTCTCTTATGTCAGTTTTCCTTTGTGAACAGAATGCTGTTGTGGGGCTGCTGGCTAAACACATTGTTGTGCTGTAAGCCAACACCAGTGCCTGCTTTCCTTTGTTCCTGTATACACTTCAACAGGAGCAAGATAGTGTTAGAGACAGGTATGAGGAGCTCTTACATCATAGGCCACCATCCACAAAACAGTTATTGCAAATTATGATGGGTCAGGAGAGAGTGTGCTGGCCAAATATACACAAACAAAGGGCAAACGTCCAGTCTGGTGGACCCCAGCCATTAACAAACTTTACAATAAGAGGAGGAAGCTATTACATGATAGAACAAAATCCATATAAGGGAAGTCACCCCTGATCATTATTAGTAAAAAAATACGAGCACTCATAAAATCAACTAAGGCCAATTTTGAGAGAGAAATTGCCATGGATTCAAAGGACAATCATAAGGCCTTTTTCAGCTATGTTAGGAACCTGGGTGGAAACTCCCAGATATGCTCAGAATTAGTCCAAAATGATACAAAAATCACTGAACTCACAGACATTGCCAACATACTGGCAGACAGGTTCAGTGCAAACTTCACCCCCCTCTCCCCACCTAAACGAGAGATAATTATCCCAGCGGAGTGTAGCCTCCCAGACATCTCAAATGCGCAGGTGAAAGCTGCTCTCTCTAAAGCTAAAAACACAGCATCAATGGGACCAGATGGTGTCCCCGGCTGTGTGCTACACGAGCTAAATGAGGAATTAAACCCGCACATAAGGCAGCTGTTTAATCTCAGCCTTACCACAGGATACGTGCCCAAGGAGTGGTGTACGGCAACTGTGGTCCCACTCCACAAAGGCGGTGCCTCTACGGACCCTGGTAATTACGCCCCATAAGCTTAACAAGTCTAGTCTGCAAAGCTATGGAGAGGATCATAATGGAGCTCATAAACAAAGATATAGGGACTTGCAGACATTGGACCCGACCCAGTTTGGCTTCGTCAAGGGCAGATCATGCCTTTTGAACTTGGTCGACTTCTTCGAAACAGTCACCAAGGCCATTGATGAGGGAAAGGCAGTCCATACAGCCTACCTTGATCTTGCAAAGGCTTTCGACACAATACCCCACTCGGGTATTGTAGAAAAACTTACCAGCTTAAATGTAAACCCATATGTCACAAGATGGGTTGCAAACTGGCTTAAGGACAGAATCCACAGGGTTAGAGTTTCTGGCGCTATGTCAGACTCCAAAGCGGTCACAAGTGGTGTCCCACAGGGCTCGGTCCTTGGCCCCCTATTGTTCGGCATCTACTTCTCAGAAGTACAGGCCAACATGGGAGGACTTTGGCTGACAAAGTTTGCAGACGACTGCAAACTGGGCCATAGTGGAAAGTGCATCGGACATGGATATCCTTCAGAAGGGACTCACGGAAACAGATAGCTGGTGCCAGAGCCATGGTCTGAAGTTAAACGCCAAAAAATGTATAGTCATACCCTTCGGGAAAAACAAGGTAACCCCAAGCTACCATATAGGTGGCAATCCACTGAGCACAGAAGAGGTTATCAGGGACCTGGGGACCCAGGTTGACAGTGGCCTTTCTTTTGACACTCACATTGCTAAAGTGGTTAGAAAGACCTTCTACATTGCCCACCTGATCATGAAGGGATTCACATCCTGATCTAGTGAGGTCATTGTTCCCCTGTACTCTTCACTTATCAGACCAATGATCGAGTACAATGCCCCATTCAGGATGTATCTCACCCGACATCTGCAGCAATTGGAGAGACCCCAAAAGTTCCTCACCAAAAGGATAAAGGGACTCCAAAATCTGTCATATGCTGCCAGATTGAAGAAACTCCAGCTCTATTCAGTCGCATACCGTCTGCTCAGAGGTGACATGTGCCTGACATACAAGGCCATGTCCAACCCAGAATTAATGGACATGCTCCACCTCAAAAAATCCAAATCCACCAAAACCTCTAGAGCAAGTGACTTAAACCTTAGCACGGATATAAATAGGATGTGCTGGAGGGATAGATTTATCACTCAGAGACTCCCTATACTGTGGAATAAAATCTCGGTCCATGTGAGGCAGAGCACCTCGCTGGCTCTGTTCAAGAGAAATCTTGACCTGTGGATGGGAGATCGTAGGTTTACCCCGGGAATCATCTCTGTGTCACTGCTGGACAGAGGCACAACAAACTAATGGGCACAGTATTTTTTCATATAAGGGGTGGCATAAGCCACAAAACTTTGGGCTAGGCTTATAAATGCCTTAGGGCAGATAGCCTAGTATAAACCTATGAACCTATGAACCTATGAACCTATGAACAACCTTGCCAGAAGTGTGATGGCTACTGCCTATTATTTACAGGTATTTCCCCTGGCAAACCTGACATTTTTGGCAAGCTATTCCCCTTCTCCTCACCAGTCACATTCACCCTGCAAACAGTTTTCAAAACTCTCAATATATTTTTCCTATTTTCCATTAATTTTGTTGTACCTCTGCTTGCAATAAATCGTTTTCAATGAAATATCTCTCTTGAAGCTACCTCATCAGTCCTTCCCTCTTGAAGGCTCAACAGTAGTCTATTCCATGTCCATCACTAATTCCCTGTCCATCAGGCAGGTCCTTTGTCTTCTGTAAGTAAATCCCCAGCAATGCTAGCCATGTGTGGCTGCACTCTATGTTGATGTTTTTATGATGCTCAGCTATTTGCTAAGTGTTCATTTTGACATTCTTCTTCAGCTCCACTGTTAAGTTAGAGGGTAAATTCATCAGATTCTGCAGATTAGGATGTTTATGTTAGTCATCTTAGACATTCTGATGCTTCAGTGTTCAACTGCGAGAGACAGAACTTTATGAGACAGAACGCAGCAGAGGTTTGACTGTTACATATTATATGTTTGGTTAATCCACTTGTTTTGAGTAAAATATCATTGCTATCTCAAAATATTTTCTTCCTAATTTGTGTTGTTTTAAAGTTCTACTTATTGCAATGAACACAGTAATAGACTAGAATACTTCTTTGCTGAGTGTGCATTAGATTAGAAGTAAAAATTCTGTAGGTTTTACCAAATATATATCTTTTTTCAGTTGTAAAATGCTGTATCCACAATGTCATGCTTTCAAGATACTGAAGATGAGAGGTCACATTCAGAAGTGTGCTGAACCAGAAGCTCTAAGGGTAAAATAGCAGTTTTTTTTTCTTTTGGTTCTTCTGCTGCTTCATTCTTTATGGCTTACCCTAGTATCCCATCCATTGATGGATCTAACAGCCTCACCTACAACTCTGAGACTATCTCTGTTCTAAGGCTAGGGCCAGTATGGAACCTAAAGGTATCCGGGGGGGGGGGTTGCCATGTCATTGACTGCTTCTACTGGATGATTTTTTTAATTTATGGCCTACTCCTTGATTCCTCCTTGCCTACGTTCACTTATTATGCCTGAAGAATCCTCCCCTCTGCGAACTTCACCCCCCCGCCCCACAAACAACAGCAAGATGAATATCCCCCAGGGTGGAGAATATCCATCCCTTCCTGCCAATACCTCATCTGCCTGAATTGCTGATCAAACCAGGGTCACTTGGGCCATAGTTAAGTCTTTATCCCACTAAGCTATGATGCTTACAGGGAGAATTTTAGTCTTATATGTGTTTTGTAACTAAACAGCCTGTCATTCGCCTGAACGTTTCATAATGAAACCTCAAAGACAGGCCACAGTAACTTTAGTTTATTTGCCTTTGCTGCCACAATCTGTAGGTGCTGAGCTAAACTTCTGCTCAGTGCACTGGGTTCAATAATAGAGCAGAATACATTTTATTTTTACTGAAATTTACTTACAGAAAATATAAAAATTCAGTTTATTCACCAGAATTCTTTGTCAGTGTGTATATGAAAGTTTTTACGTGTCTTTAAGAGCTGCAATGACCATTTAAGTGCATTATGTGGCTGATGGTCATTATATATTATTCTGATAAATTTGCTGAGATAATTCATAAGGTCACAAATAAATTCTCTTTCATTGGTAGGAGCTACCAGTAGTCTTATATAACTATTTGGGTGCTCTGATGTACCCATTTCCAAAACACATCAATATTTTGCATTTTCAGGGTGACAAACTCATTACTTATCTGAGTCAAATAAATGGAGTGATTTTTATGAAATGAGAACAAAAACAAAATACAGTTTTCTATGAAAAAAGCAATATTGTCTGTCATTTTCATACGTTGTTGCAAAATATACATATTTTACATGTTCTGGCATTGATGCACATATTTGATATTCTGTTCCCTACAGTTCCTTAAAGTTATAAGGCTGCCCATAAAAGTGAAAGAGGTATTATTAAGAGTTATTATCCCAGAAATTACATAAGAATATCTTGTAGCAGTAGAAAAACATTGCCATTTGAACTTAGGATGGAATTCAGATCTCAATGGGCTTTGGTAACTGAAGGGATGTAGTATTTTCGAAGGCTAAGCATTAAAATGTATAGTCTTCAGTTCATTTAAGAGGCAAATTAATAAATATTCCAAAAATATCAACATATAACACTAGTGTAATTTCAGACCTGAAAAGAATGTTTCTGTATAAAATAATCTTTTTGTTCTTTGTCTATGTTGAGATATAAAAATATATAAAAATTTCACACTTTCTTCTTTAAAATTCAAGCTGTAATCATTCCTTGGCTTTGAGAGTTGGAACTCAATCTGGTAACGTTCTACAAATAATTGTGCAATATAATTCCTCGAGTATTTCATGAAAACTGTTGAATCAATTTGGAAATGTAAGAATAAAAAAAAAAAATAGCCCAAAACATGCAGTGATTATGGGACAGTCCTTTGAAAACTAGTTAGCTGTTAAGGGGTTAAAGATGCCTTTACACCTATGATCCATGCCAAAGCCAGAGAATGACATTAATATAAATTCTAACCAAAGACAGATAATTTAATACATTAATACATGACAGAAACAGAATACATTTTATTTATGAGAGCATTACAAAGAAAGGGCTAAACATTCTAGAGTATGCAATGAATAGATATTAGACTTCAGTTACTATCTTGTAGTAAAAAGAAGATGAATAAATTGATGAGTTCATAAGGTTATAATTAGTTGTGTTCTAGTCTACTGGTCTACATAGAATACCAACTTCATATTATTTGTTTCATATACATTACTTCATATGTAGTGATCTTTTTTCTTAAATACCTCTAAAGAGGGAGACTAGATAACTAAGTCTTCTCAATCTTTAGCAGTGACTTCACAACTAAGTCTGTGAGGATAACTGGGCAGGCAGAGTCACTCAAGTCATAATTATTTGGTATAAATGTACAATTTATCCATAAGGTCACATCAGAAAATATTTGATAACAAGTCTTACAAGAAAAGATGGGGTGGAAACCAGCACATAATTCTATGATCTAGCAGGAGTATATGTCTAATTTTGAGAATTAAATATACTTATCTCTTTGTGCTGTATTTTCTTATCCCCAACTCTTCCTCAAATTTCAGTGTAATTGGAGATGTTCCTGTTTTTATTTTTCTAGATGCTACATTTAATTTCCTTTTCTTTCAGTTTTTTTACATGCATCATATCTGTGATTTTCATCCTAACCAGTCTTCTAAGATTAATATTCTATCATAGCTGTGAAGAAGCCTTCTGAACACTGAGTTCTTTCCTTAAGGTATCATCACTCAGTTCTCTAAACTTAGACCACCCCCGTACCACAGCTAGTTCATAAATAATATCAGTTAATGCCATCAATGTAAGTACCGAATTCCTGTAGATTTAAATCATTTTAATCATAAACTGTAGTTTTAGAGTTTACTGTACAATGGTAAATTGTAACGCTCCACTTCAAAGCTACTGAGGGGCAGTAAAGCTTCAATATTTATAAAAAAAATCCATGGGTATTCATGAAAACTAAATCAATGGTCTTTCCACCATGACCAGGGATGGAAAGCAGCAGATAAACAGTATTTGTCTTTATGCAATCAATAAATTCAGGCTCACAGTGAGACTATGTAGAATAACTGACCCAGTTTATTAGAGGATAGTTAAAGTCACCTGGTATAATCAAAGGATCATTTCCTACTTTACTAAAAAAAGTAGCATAAAAAGAGAAGATGTTGGCCCTTGCTGCTCCCTGGTTTTGATAGCAGATAATAAATCTGATTATGGGGAAGTGACCAATATTGTAAATATCAGTGTCCATGGTATCAGTATCTTGGTTAGAAGAAACTAACTGGCTATTGAACAATTGTAAAGAAATACTGCCATTTTGCTCCTGTTTTTAGCAGTTAGAATCAGATAAAATAAGTTGACATGCCCCAAGATTCAGTTAAACTATAGCTTTGTACTGGCTTAAATTTACCAGGGTAAATTATTCATTTTTTTAATTTTATTTAGATGTCTGCCATTTGGATAATAAACTTTCACAGGCTGACCATATCCTACTCTTCCAAGTCATGATGTTATGCAGGTTAAAGTTTCACATTTTGTACATACAGTATGTTTCATGACCATTCATTAAAACTCCTGGACTCATAAAAAAAAGAAATCATAAGGAGCTTAAGATTAAAAATAGTAATAATCACCTTAATATACTACTGCTACTACTACTACTACTACTACTAATAATAATAATAATGGTACCACTCATCTGTTCATCGAATACCCTCATAACATTGATATCCACATAAGCCCAGTAGATGTAGTTGGAGCTTTTTATTAGGCATCTATAGTTTGGTACATTTTGTCTCTCTTATGGCAGACTTCATTTTAGCTTGGATAATTGTACTAAAGCCCCTTCAATCTATTGTTAAGCCAAATGCAGGTCTTTTTATTGACAAATCTCTTTGCTGATAAGAGCAACAGGGTTAATGGTAGGTGCAGACTGACTGTGTTCTTGATAGAGGGAAGTAAGAAGTCAAAGTACAATAGTATGAAGGCAAGGGGAAATAGTATAATTTTGGCTCCATCTGTAATCCTTAGCCAGTTAGCCTTTTTAAGATAAGAAAATTCCTTAAGGTGCAATAGTGCTTAAACTTTCAAATGTTGATGATCATGACTTAAAACAAGGTTACATTATAATATTTTCTGTAGGCCAAATTGCTATTAATTATACAATCTCACTCCTTGATTATTTTGATTGTATCCAGTGATAAATTTTCTATTATTAGTTACACATATTTATAGATAACTATACATGAGTAGAGTTGAGGATAACAAATAAAAATCCATTTTCTAGTTAGGGGATTAGCATATTAATTTCTAGTACTTTCCTGGCTTCTTATGGAAGCAAATTGGAAAGTTATAATGGATTTTTATGCAAATAATATTTGTGCACACTGTTTTATTCATACATACTGTGCAGTCCTCAAGCATGGTGCACTATCTTTATCTACCCCATCTTTGACATCATCTTGTTTTCTTTAAATTCTTAGCATTTTTGAAATAGTGTTCTTATAAGAAGTCAATGTTTACATCACAGTTTTAAGCTGTTTAAATTAACTCTTGTGATTTACTATATATGTGAAGGGAGAAATGAAAATAAAACTAATGAAAAGCTAAACCTTACTAACAGCAACTTAGATTAATACATTGCTAACAATGTGGGTTTCCTGTGGTGGTCTATAGCAAACAATCTGAGATTTCCAGTTCTTTATAAACAACTTTTGTTTGCATGGACCTTCTAAATATCTATTCAGTATGTCCAAAGATGAAGATGCCTTCTCTGGATTTTTACTTTTGCTCCATATTCTCTGTTAGAACTGCTTCCCCCAGTTACCCTCTCCTAATATTATGTCTCCCAATGAATTATTAGTGAGAAGCAGTTTATGTTTAGTCCATATTTATTTTTAATATGCCTACATCTTCTCAGGCTATGTATCTCTCCTGGAAAGCCTTTAATTCTGTGATTCATACTTTACTTTTGTGATTTGTCTAACATACTTTTGTGATTTTTCTAACATACTTTTTAACATACTTTTGTGATTTTTCTAACATAATACACAGACAACCCTCTCCTCCTACCACCCAACACTACAACCTGTGAGAGATGCACTTACACAGCCAAACTGGAAGCAAAGCTCTCTCCAGCCAAGATTGTGCTAGACAGTCAAGAGGAGAAGTTTAACACCTGCACTACACCTCAAGCAACACATAGCCCTTCAAAATCCACACCATCAACACTCACACATAGCAACACTAAACCCACATATGCAGAGGCCCTTAACATTAACCTGCCCAAGCAACAAGGACCTCCAAAGCTGAAACTCAAACAAACACCAGTCACAACCAAAGTGACACATAGCTTCCAACACCAGTGTACCACCCAACAACAGCCCCTAAGGCAAGAAAACGTACCCAACACTTTAGTCATAGGTGACTCTATAGTCAGGTACACTGATGTCCCACTCACCAGGCTGAGCAAGGAGAAAATTACAGTCAGCTGCCTGTTGGGTGCTAGGATCTGCCACATAACACATGCACTCAAGTCACTCCACAACAAGTACAAATATGACTCTGTCATTCTCCATGTTGGAGTGAATGACTTGAAACATATCTCCCTGGACTACATGAAAAGAGACATGGAAGAGCTCTTGGATTATATGGCCCAGGCAGGTATGACCCTAACCCTGAGTAGCATCCTGCCTTCACCCAGAATGACACCACAGTATAAGGACAAAATGATTGACTTCACCAATTGACTAAGCTTCTGGTGTCATTCAAAGGGGATCCAGTATCTGTCTACCTGGGACGACATGATCGACAGACCACAATGCTTTCCCAGAGATGGTTTGCACCTGTCACCCCTGGGATTCAGGTTATTGGCTAAAGCTCTTGCCACCCCTATAGTGCCTTTGTTAGGCAAGGTTCAAAGGACAAAACCACCACCATAACAGATACAAGCATGCAAAATCTGAAGGTAATGCTACTCAATGCTAGAAGTCTAAACCTCAAAATGCACTCTCTCGAGGCACTCCTAAAAATGGAGAACATCGATATCTGTGCAGTAACTGAGACCTTGTTCAAGACTCCAGAGAGCACCCCTGCAATACCAGGCTACAACTCTTACCACACTTTTCGGCCACCAAACCAAGACTGAAACACTAAAGTTGGAGGAGTGTCCATATTCACCAAGGATATTCACACCTCCAGGGTAGTTTCCCAACACAATGCATCTGAAATTCTCCAGGTGCAACTAACACTAGGTAAGACTGCAATCCAAATTGTAGCTTGCTACAGATCCCCCACCATGCCCCAAGATTCTCACTACACCTTTCTAAACATACTGGAAAATATTAAGATACAACCAAACACCCTAATACTGGATGATTTCAACTACCCTGCCATTAACTGGGAAAACTACTTGGGTACCAGCACTTTTTCCAGACGGTTCTTGAAATTCATAAATTCCAATGCCCTGGATCAAATAATCCATTGTTCCACCAGGGGCTCCAATATCCTAGACCTGGTCATTACCAACATGGGAGATAGATGCTCCACACCAGTGATCACCCCCTCATTGGTCAGGTCTGACCATAAGCAAATCACCCTTGACATCCACATCCCACCCCCACCCCCACCCCCCAGTAAGGAAACCTCTGTAAAAACTTCTCCAAAGCCAACTTCATGCTACTTAAGTCAGAAGTGACAAACTTCATGGCACCCATGCAGACGGGAACTGAAAGTTCAACTGCTGAATCCTACACTAAGGCACTGTATGAGCCCATCCACTCGTGCATGAATTGTGCCATCCCAAATAGAACCAAGACACTCTCCTCCAAAAAAAGGAAGCCAATCTGGTGGTCCTCTGCCTTAAACAAACTATAAAACAGAAGGAAGAATCTGTTGCAGAATAGAGGAAAATCCCAGGATGCAAAAAACTCCCTTACCAGTCTCAGTAAAAAGCTGAGATCCCTCATAAAATCCTCCTAAGCTAGTTACGAAAATAAAATTGCCAAAGATTCCAAAGACAACCACAAGGCGTTCTATAGTTATGTCAAGAATCTAAATGCAATGCTCAGATCTGCTCTGAGCTACAACAGAATGGCATTAAATATACTGATCCCAAGGATATTGCCAATATCCTGGCAGATCAATTTAGTGCCAGCTTCACCCCCCTCTCGCTCCCTAAAGGGCCCATCTCAATACCAAAAGATTGCCAAATTCCGGTAATCATGGCCACACAGGTAGAAATCGCACTCTCCAAAGCTAAGAATACAGCATCCATGGGACCAGATTACATCCCAGGCTATGTACTACATGAACTACAAAATGAACTGGCACCTCACCTCAGCGTCATGTTTAATCATAGCCTCACCTCAGGCTTCATGCTCACTGAGTGGAGCACAGCTACAGTTATTCCACTTCACAAGGGGGGATCCACCTTGTATCCCGGGAACTACCATCCCATCAGTCTGACAAGCCTGATCTACGAGGGCATGGAACGCATTATCATGGAACTTATAAACAAAGACATTGGCAACCTTCAAACACTGGACCCCCACCCAGTTTGGGTTTGTGAAAGGCCGATCTTGTCTCCTGAACCTGATTGACTTCTTTGAATCAGTTTCCAGAGCTGTGGATGAGGGTAAGGAGGTCCACGCAGCCTATATGGACCTCGCCAAGGCCTTCAACACCATCCCCCACTCTGGAATCATAGATAAACTTACTAAGCTGGGCATAAATCCCTATGTCACTCGATGGGTTGCCAACTGGCTTACTGACAGAACCCAGACTGTAAAAGTAGTTGACTCCAAATCCAGCTCCAGACAAATGACAAGTGGAGTACCTCAGGGTTCAGTCCTGGGACTGCTCTTGTTTGGCATTTACTTCTCTGAAGTACAGGCCAACACTAAGGGACTCTGGCTAACAAAGTTCACAGATGACTGCAAACTGGGAGCCATTATTGAATACCCAAATGATGTGGATATTCTACAAAAGGGCCTTACAGAAACATATGCTTGGTGCCAGAGCCATAGGCTCAAGCTTAATACCAATAAATGTATAGTTATCCCCTTTGGGAAAAAACATGTACCCATGAATTACCACATAGGTGACAGTACACTAAACACTGAAAGTGTGATGAGAGACTTAGGAACACGGGTGAGCAGTGGTCTCACCTTCGATAAACACATTGCCACAACAGTCTGGAAATCTTGTGATGTGGCACACCTCATCACTAAGGGCTTTACATCCAGAAAAAAGGTCATTGTCCCACTGTACTCATTCCTAATTAGACCCATTATTGAGTACAACGCCTCATTTGGTATGTCCCTCACAAGACATCTACAACAGCTGGAAAGGCCGCAGAAATACCTCACTAAAAGAATCACAGGCCTAAAGCAAATGCCCTATGATGACCATCTAAAACAACTCTAGCTATACTCTGTGGCATATCGTCTACTCAGAGGCAATCTCTGCTTAACATACAAGGCCATGTCAAACCCTGAGCTGTTGGACATGCTCCACTTAAAGAAATCCCAATCCCTCAGAGCCACATGCTCCAGGGATCTAAACCTTGTCATCACAATGAACAAAACATGCTGGAGGGATAGGTTCCTGACTCAGAGACTCCCCATACTCTGGAATAGACTGCCCATACATGTCAAGCAGAGTGCCTCCTTGGCCCTCTTCAAAAGGAACCTTGACGATTAGATGGCAGATAGGAAATTCACCCCAGGGATCATGTCAGTCACCCTGCTAGGCAGGGATCCAGGGAAGTAAATATTGTGGGAAGAAATATCCGGGGAATTGTTTGGCTGGGCTTGCATAGGCCCTAAGGCTGATAGCCTAGTACCAACCTATGAACCTCTTAGCAACCACCCTCTCCATTGGTTTAAATGCCATCTTCATTTTTTCCCTTTTCTTAACCCATTTTATTTCATATATGATAATTATTGCCATCTTAATATTTGGTTGCTCTTTCGATTTCCATCTCTTTGTCATCAATTTTTTTTTGGCTACTGTCACTATTGTAAACAACATAGATGTCTTTACCTTGGATAAGTTGAGTTCAGGTACTGCTCCCAGAAGAAAGAGCTTTTTAGTTAATGCCACCTGATCTCTAAATACTCTTTGTCCCTCATAGTCCTAAAATATATCCCCTATTGTTGGTGTGACATCTCCAACATGTTACCATAGTCTGATAACATATCTGAATTGTTGCTGGTGTATAAAAGTACTTTGTAGATACATTTCCTGGAAAAGAGGTTAAATCTTCTACCTTTTGTTGCATATCTGTTGATTAAGTGTATTCTATTCCATTAATTAATGGAAATCTCAGAACCCGATTCTCTTTCCCGGTTAGCATTCCATGTATTCAGGGTTATTTTATTCTCTAACTGCAATTGCCAATATATTTCAGTTAATAGATGCCTCTTTGTGCTAGAACCCTCTCTGTCTCTAATATATACCTCCACAAACATTCGCTTCTCAGTAAGATATGAGTTCTCTTAGCACATCTTATTAACTCCAGATACTTGAGCCTTAAATTTTCTCTCAAATTAAATTTACTTTGGACTATGTTCCAGTTTATCCAGTTCTTTTCTCATCTCAGCTGGCTCTGGAGTTTTATCTGTATGGTCCACAGCGGATAGTTTCTACCTAATACTGTGTCTACTTTTTTTCCCAAGGGTAATGTCTATTGAAAGATATACTTTAGACAAACTTTCAATTCATACTTCAAGGTATCTCTAACAGCATTACAGATTAATTTAAAAATTCCTCTTCCTCTCTCAACACTCTCAAACTATTCCAGATTTCTATGTCTTGATGTCCTTGCTTTATTCCCAATTGAGTTGAGACCATTAATTTCCATTCAGTTTCACAGTCTGTCCTCTGTATTAGTAAAAATATTCTGATTTGGATTACTTCAACATACTTTTGTGGGTCTGAGATTCCCAACTCTTAGCAATCTTTACCCATACTTAACCTCTCCCATGAAAAAAAACAAGCAAAAAACTTTTCACTATGCTCTGTACTGCTACTAAAAATATTGTTATGAAAGACAAGGAAAGGCCTGAAACACAACCATATTTGTGAGATATACATATCTCCTCCTATTGTTTCTTTGTGAATTGCTTATCAAATCTCTCTTCCCAATCCTTTCTAACCTCCTTTGATTGATTCTTATAGTTATCATACAATATTTTATATGCTCCACTAATTATTCCTTTATTAATGGCAGCTTCTTTTCTATATTCTATTAAAAACTCTACCAGTGCTGGTCTTTTGTTTAGGACCCACCTATTTCTTTCTCTTTGCCTATACTCTGATATCAGTCCCTGATAGGGAAGGCAATCTCTAACCTGCAGTTCAAATAAATTCTTGGCATCTTCCCATTCTATCATATTTCCCTCTCTAGTTATTTGCTCCCAATACCTTGGTTTCTTTGCCAGTTTTCTCCAATAAATTCTGGTCCCCTCTTGCTTATTTTATGTATCCCTAATTGCAGTCATCTCTATCAGCAGCATCTCCTTTCTCGATTCCCGTGTTGGTCAAGTTCTTTCTGCTACTAAACAGATATAATATTCTGCATGATTATTGTTATTCTCCTTAAATGCCTGCATCCACAATCCCAGTCTCTCCTATCTAGAAGATTTAGGATTTTGGCCTGGAAATGTTTACAGAGATATTTGTATACCCCAAGTAGACTCCAGAGAATTTTTTTCCTCAGGCAGATAGTAAGTGTTGGAAGTGTCAAGGTGAAGAAAGAAGAAATTGGGAACATATTTTCTGGGAGTGCAGGAATTGGTGGACTTTGAAGATTCCCTGTGGGATGCACTGTCAGAAATGCTGGGTGGGCAGATTGGTCTGGTAAGGGAGATGATTTTTCTGAGCTATGCTACAGAATTGGAATTGCCTAGACATGGTAAGGCCTTGCTGTGTCTAATAATGGTTGCTACCAAAAAACAACTTACTAGAAAATGGAAATCAAAATCTAAACCAACTATAGTGGAAGTAGTGAATATCGTAACAGAGATACAACAACTAGAACTGAGATCTTTGGAAAAGGGTAGGAGCAAACTACATAGGAAAAATGGGGATTGTGGGAACAACACATACAAGAGAGGAATGAGGTCTAAAATGCAGTAGGACTTAAATGAGTTATGCAATGTTTGAGTGAAAAAGATTTGGTAGATTTTAAGTGATGTATAATGTTTGTATCTGGGAGTACGTTATTATGGTTTGTGATGTAAAATGCTTCTGATTAGGATTGTTTTGGTGTGGTTTATTTTCATTTATATAAATGTATGATTGCCTGTGTAGTAAGTGATGGTTTAATAAATATGTTTCTTGTTTAAAAAAAGCAGGAATTGAGTAATTTATGTAATATTGCTTAGGTTATATGATATATAGCAACAGATATGAAGTATAATGTCTATGTTAATGTAGTTTTATTACTTTCATATGAATGTAAATTTGCCTAGGTCACAAGTGATAATTCAGTGAAAGAGTTGGAAAACATACAACCATAAATGCACACATATAAAGCTATAGCTTACATCTTCTGATCTGTTTCTAGGTTTTACACTTTCCAGTTTTTCATCTCTTTGCATTCTGTCCAAAAACATATATGTTTTCTACACTGATACCTCCAGTGTTGTACTTAATCCAGACTCCCAGATACTTAAACATATCTTCTTTCCACAGCTCTGAATATTTCACTTTCATCTCAAAGTTGGGAGCATCATTTATAATGATACTTTTATAGGCAGCATGTTGTTCAGTCTGTGTGTTATTCTAAACAGTACAATTGCTATTTTGAGTTAATTTATAATTTATTGCTACACACCTATGCCAACAGCGTTCTCTAGTCACATTATATGCCTTCTTGCACTGTGATACTTTGACTTCTTACTTTGAGTATCACAAGACTGATGGCATAAATGACACTTTATAATTGGGGTATATCTGCCATGATATTGTTTATAAATGATGGCATTGGTACGAGTTTACTCCTAAGTCATACACACTTTTTGGTGCAAACTGAGGATTTCCATAGCTCAACAAAATATGTGCAATGCACCAAATAATTGGAGAGCAAATGCTTTAAATCTATCAAATGCAAATAAGCGAAACATGTTTCCAAAGTCAGGTAATATGTGTGAGTTTGTAATATCTGCAGTGCAGTAACATTTTGTCTCCAATCTATTTTTTTACACTAGACTAACATGATTGCAAAGATAGCACATTGTATGTCTTAGATGAAATGATTGTTTTCTTTAAGGAAGGTTTTAATTAAAATGCACATACATTTGACAATGATGAATACTAATAGATTTTATTATGCAAAATACAGCAGTAGTTAACTGAACTATAAGGTTTTCTTGAAATTTTCTACATAAAATGTTATGGAAATAAACATGAGCATCATATCTAATGCTAATATAGCTCACTAAAATTTTGAGTACTGCAGTTTGCAATCTAATATATTATAATGCTATTTTAATTTCCTGAATGCTATCTCAGGAATCAAATATGATGCAATGTGGCCCTCTGTAAAAAAAAAAACTATTCAGTTTATTTTTTATAATGCACAATGTATGTTTCACAACAAAATGCCTACATTTGTATATGATGTGAATACTTCTGGAAAGTAATTGGAAGGAAAAAAAAGCGAGCAAAGCAGGACAACATGTACTATTTTCAAAGATTAAGACAGACATAGCGGTTGATAAATAATAGTGTATGCAATAACTGACGGTATAGTATATAAAGTAAACATTAAAGCAGAAACCAAGAAAGCATACACAAGTTATCTGCAAATAAATATTATTCCAGGAAAAAAGATAGAGAATCACAAACAGTAATGAGCAATATTTGGGTATGTAACACATGCAGCATGCAATTAACGATGAGTGGTCTGCAGGAAATATCAAAAAATAAATAAATAAAATGAAATAGGAAGAGGAGAAGACTGTGGTATTTATTTTTTATTTCTTTTACTTCAATAGGATTTACAAACTATGCACATTTCTCTTTTCTATTGGTAAATGAGGAATGCTGCCTGATTAACTGACATGCTTAAATGGACACAGTTTAAAAGGGCAGAGTGATGGCATCATACTCACCACTAGAGCCTGATGTTCTCTGGCAGTATGTTATTCACAGTATAACCTTGTTTTCTAAGTTACCACAGTAGTTGTTACCATTCTAATTTTACTAACAGACATATTTGAAGAGAAAAGATAATATAAGGCTGCAGGTGGATTAAAATAGAGTGGTAATGGAGGTGTGGAGCCCAAAGACAACACCAGAAAGACAATCATCAGATATGAAAGGGGATCAAGGAAATGTACAGGTTTTTTCAAGAGAAGTTTTAGAATTTAGTTTTAGAAGGAATGGGATGGAGACTCTATAATGAAAGAAAATATTTCTAGGTATAAGGGCAAATATACATACAATAGTTGGTACCAATGTGGTTCTTAATGACAATATTGAATGAGAAGGCTATTTAGGAACTTAAAGTTACTTAGTTCCCTGAAGAACTCTAAAGACAAAGTAAACGCAGAAAAGATTTCCACATTATATGATTTTTGTTAGTAACAAATGAAAAGATTTCTTTCAATGGGTATTCACAGCAGTAGACAAAAGGAGTCCATAAGCCTACTTAGGTTTTAACAACAAAAATGCAGACAACCTTTCATCTGGAATCTGTTTATAACCAATATGCATAAAAAATTAAATTAACCGAAACTACCCCTGTGTAGCTTCAGAATACTAAATATTCCAATACCTATACAATCAGTCTTTAGTTTTTACCTTTCCATGATCATTTTACATAACTTAATTTCTCTTATAGTATTCCTAACTCTTATCACCTACTTTCTTTTTCATTCTAATGGCTATGCCATTATGCACTCATCTGTTTTGATAGTTCAGGTAAATAGTCTGCTTTCTACATTTCATATCTACAGTACATGTGGTTAATAGTATTTTGTATTTTGTGTTACACATTCCTGGGTATTCATGAAAGGGGCTAAAAATACCTGTTCCCACAATGCACTAATTTGCGATTCAAAAATAAGTTAGTCACAATGAGGTAAGACATCATTATTGGCTAATTTACATATCTTGAAATCACAGTTACCACAATGACTTTGTGGGAATAAAATGCTGCTCATGTCGGCATTGATGTTCCCCCACAGTCACCCCTCCACACACACAAGCACACATTCAAACACAGACACAAACATGCACACACACACACACACACACACACACACACACACACACACACACACACACACACACACACACACACACACACACACACACACACACACACACACACACACACACACACACACACACATGCTACAGTCCCTGTACCTGTCCCCCAGAATCTGTCTGCCCTGTGGCTCTTCCCACCCCAACCACCACAATAGTTTAAGTGCTGTTATGGCACATTAAAAGAATTCCTGGTGTCTAGCATTTCCCCTCAACGCCTGATCCCAACAGTGATGTCCATGTGATGAATGCTGGTGCTAGTGTTTTCCCCCCACTCTGATACCCATAGTGATGTCTGTGCCATAAAGTCATTTTATTTATTTACCTTGATGGCTAATGTTTCTCCCCACCCCCTGATCACTCTAGTGATATCTGTGCTGTTAAAGCACTTTATTTATTTGTATCTGGGGTGTGAGTGTTTACCTCCACCCCTGATCCCCACAGTGAAGTTCATACGTGAAGGCATTTTTATTTATTTGTATCTCTGGTGGATAGTATTCCCCCCATCCCCTGATCCCTGTAGTGATCTCTGTCCCATGATGGCACTTTATTTATTTGTATCCCTGGTGGTTAGTGGTTTCCTCACCTCTGATCCCTGTTCTTTTTTATACTTGGTGCCTAGTGGCCCCTGTTTCCCTCAGTTCCAATACTGATATTATCCTTGGTATCTAGTGGCTCCCCCACCCCTAATTCCCATACTGATGTTACCCCTGGTGTCTCGTGACTCTGCTTACTCCCCTGATCCATGTAGCATGGAAGTGGTGGGTATCTGAATGAAGCTTTTTGGCCATGTTCAGTACCCCAATGTGGTGGGGCCAATTATGTTGAGTGATTTCTTGAATCACTTGACATGTAGATGCCTTCTTGGAGACAGTCGGGGGGAAGCACATAGCTAATTAGTACATCCCTCTCCCATGGACTGCCTCGTTAGAATTCAGCATGGCCATGGGACCAGCTTTACATAGTACTACATGTCTAAGTGCTAGAGCATTATATAGCACTATGTTTGGGAAGTTGCTGAATTCCAAAAAGGTACCATGACATGTTTACAAGGGTGTACACATCACAGTACCTTCATTAACTCTGGCCACTATGCAGTGGCAGCTTGTGACTTCAAATCAAAGGGGGGCTGCAGGAGACAGCTGAATGGGTGGGGTCAATAGGAAGGGGTGCGGCCAACTAGAAAGGGGAGAAGCTATGCTCAAAACCACAAAAACTAAATATACTGCCCTGGGTGCCAAACCGTCATTATGAGAGTCCAATCAAGACAAAATGAAGTGTAGAAGAATAAAAATATTTCAATGCATCGGCTGCATGACAGCTTAATATCTAGATGGAAACAAAAAAGGTTGTGAGGCATGAAAAAATAAATTACTTTTTTTTTAATACATTAATGGAATGCCAGTCAAAATCAAGTATAAGAAAAATAAGCAGCACTCAACTCAAACCACTTCTTGCACTGCAGTTCTAATTATAATTTATATTCAGCTTTATTAAAGTACCAAGTAACATGCTGAAAGTAGAAATCTCTGATGCCCCCACTTGTAAAATGTTCCTTATCCAAAAAAGACCTGCTGCCTGACATCTACTTGTTTCATGGGGAAACATGATCAAAGTAAAAATGAAAAGCAAACAAGAAATAAGCTCAAGATACATTGCTTAAAAGGATTACTGTACAGGTTATGGACCACACTAAAAGGATTACTGTACAGGTTATGGACCACATGATTGGCATTCTGTTTATGGGTAAAGCCTGCAGAGATGACTGGAAGTCTCCAAGTGTAATGAGACTCTTAAAATAATGTAATCCTGTCCTTTATTACAAATACTGGCATATGCATTTCAATACCCAAGGCTTATACATTATCTAGTTAAGTATTCTCTACATGGCAACAGAAAGGCTTTCAGTGTTGGCAATTCTTTAACAGTATGCTTATTAAAGCTTACTTGCATCTTGCAATCTCAGCCAAGCTTACCTAATGGTCATTAAAGTATTGCTACTTAAACACAGAGCAACAGGCACTTTGAGTAATATAGATAAATCAACAGTACAAAAAATATGGCAGAAACCAGACCATTCTGTAAAAATCAAGGACAGATGAAAAGCCACTCTAGTACTTGTGTCTACCTTGGATGGGGGGGATACTCTGCACATTTACACTGCATAACTACTCCTTGCCTTGCTTCAACACATCCAGAGTCACTACATGGGGGAGTGGGGTGCAACAAGTATGTCACAGTTTGAAATGTCTCTGGCTGACTTGTGATGGCCCTGACACATTTGTCATACCTCTTAACCTCAGAGCAAGAAATCTGGACAAAGCCATACAAAGAAATGGGACAAAGGCCCAAAAATAAGGACAATTTTTAAAATATTGCTCTTATAAACTTAGAAAGATAATAGAGGTCTTGCATTAGTATGAATTTTCTGAATGGTATGAAATCTGAAACTCAAATGTCTGTCATTATTTTTTAACTTCAGTCTTTAATGATTTGTCACTAATTTGCCAAAAAAAACACAATTTTATGAAAAATGGACCAAAAATGTTATGTAAAAATAGCAACACAATACAGCTGGGAACCTGTCAAAGAAGGGATACTTTAATATTAGTACTGCTAACTTGAGCAGCTGACAAAATAAAATAATCTACATGCATGTCTGAAATAAAAGTAATCTAACTGATTATTACAGTTATTTCTTGATTATAAACCCTCCATGTTTTCTTCCAAAATTGCTATTTTGCGGAGGGATCATTACCGGAAGAGCAACATTTTGAGGCAAAATCAGGGACAGTTGAGAGGTTTGGCTGTGCCTAATTCTATAAAGCAATTTATTTGCCTGTACCTCAACCTGTTAATGCAATAAATCTGGACAAGGCCAAATATATTGGGGCAACATATAAAGTACTAAAATTTGCTCTTGTATAAACTGAGACAGTTGATAGAACAGGTCTTACTTTAGCATGCATTTTTCTGAAGGTTATGAAGTCTGAAACTCAGTGTGTCATTATTTAGTGACTTAATTCCTAAATGATTTTCCAGAAAAACACAAATTTTATGAGGAACAAACCAAAAATAAGAAGCAAAAAATCTATTCATTCTTTGAAAATCTGGACAGTTGGGAGGTATGGCTCAGCTGGGGCTGCCTATGTTTGCTGCCCTTCCCCCTCACAAAACCATGGTCGAATGGAGCCTCCCCCTGCAGCCATTCCAATGATCCATTACTTGGCTAGTTCACTCCATTTACCATAAACACTAACGTGCATACTGATTTACTTCTATGATGATTTGAACTTCATTTGAAAGTTTTATTTTGCATTTTACAGCACAAACACTAAGACATCTGCTAAACAAACTTGGCATTAAAACTTCTCTGCCATTGAAACTCACATTCATTGAAACAACATTGAAACCCACATTCAAAGAAAATACATTTTACCCGTGGCAGATAAAGATTAATTCTGGTCTGTTTTCAAATCATAGGCCCCTTGCATATGAAACATACATGTGCTCTTTGATACACCTTCCTATTGCTTTGAACATTTTTCCAGTAAACAATGAAACAAAACGCATGCACCAATGACAAAACTGGCCAATTCAGAACATTTCCATCATAAAAGTCTACTCAAACTTCTACAGTCCACTATTATCAGTAAATATGCACAATTCTACAATCCACCATTATCAGTAAATATGCACAATCTCTGAAGTAGTAAAAAAGTCATCTAAATAATTCCACATTAAATAAATCTGTAATGAAGAGGTTGTTGCTAGCAATCACCTTTATATTTCATGGTTTCATCGAAAAATAAAGTGTCTGATGCCCCTGAGGAATAAATTGCCTAAATTACATTAAAAATAAGCTAATAATATTGCAATAGGAAATGGATGGCAAACTGATAACAGGCTCATAGTTAGTATCTTAACTTTCAGTACGGCAGCATTCACCCCTTATGGGAGTAGAACCAACATCCTTCTGCATCAAAAGCAAGTACACAACCTGTTGTGCTATTAGTAATGCAAGCTGACTTAGCATAATCAGCACTAAACTTCTCTTCCCATGCAGCTCTCAGCTCCTTGTGAAATGTATTCAATACTCAACTGCATCTCAACTTCGCAGCACAAGAAATCTGGAAAAAGCCAAATTTATTAGGGTGGGTCAAAAGGGCAAAAACCAGGGACACATTAAACATTGCTTGTATAATCTTGGAAAGCTGCTAGAATAAAATGCTGTGTTACCACCATACATTTTACTGCCAAGGTCCCTGTGCAAAAGAGTCAGAACAACATACCACTATGCCGAATCACCTGCTTTGTGAAAGAAAAATGCTGTGTTACCACCATACATTTTACTGCCAAGGTCCCTGTGTGAAACAGTCAGAGCAACATACCACTATGCCAAATCAGCTGCTTTGTGAAAGAGAGTAATACTGAAACTTAAATGGCTATCATTTAATGAATTCAGTTCTCACCATAGCTGTCAACCTCTTAGCACAAAACAACTGGACAAACCCAGTAATGAGGGAATACAGCCCTCAAACATATTCAGTGAATTCAGTTCTTGCCATAGTTGTCAACCTTAGCACAAAAAACCTGGACAAAGCCAATAACAGGGTAATACAGTCCCAAAAATAAGGACAAATTTCAAATAGTCATCTTATAAACTTAGAACATTGCTATAATAAAAGGTTGTGTTACTATATATTTATTGCTAGATTAAAAAATTGTTTTACTATGCATTTTCTGAAGAATATGAAGTCTGAAATTCAAATGCCTGTCAATTTTACTTCTGATGGAACAAAAACAATTTTCAGCAGAGGCCCGGGGAGAAATACTGTAGACACATGTCTTTGTAAAATGGCAGGGCACCAGAGCAAATACACACAAACACAGCGATAAGATGCAGACTCCATACAGAAGGCACCCCAGCCAAGAATCAAACCAGAAAACCTATAGCTGTGAGGCAACAATACTGTCACTGCGCCATCAAATATGTAAGGAGTTAAACATTCAGAAACCTGAAGTCTGAAATTCAAATGCCTGTCAATTATATTTAACATTTGTTAATCAGGACAGTCTGACTTGGAACAAAAAACAATTTTCAGCAGAGGCCCAAGAAGAAATAATGCAGACATGTCTTTGTAACATGGGAGGACACAAAAGCAAACCCACACAAACACAGGGAGGAGATACAGACCCCACAAAGATGGCACCCCAGCCAAGAATCAAACCTGAGAACCTGCAGCTGTTAGGCAACAATGCTACCACTGCACCATCAAATATCAAACATTGCAGCATTTACAAACCACAGATATTATGAGGAATAGATCAGATCAAATATGAGGCAAAAATCTGCAATTTTTTTACAAATGGTGGTGGGTAGGAAATTCACCTCTTTAACACCTGCATACAAGGTACAGATTTCAAGCCTGAGGTATTCCCTACCACACCACCATGAGTCTAACCACCAGTATATTGCACCTGAGGCATTTTCTCACACACACACACACACACACACACACACACACACACACACACACACACACACACACACCATAAATTCAAATCCCTACCAATCTGCGCATGCTCCAGACTGTCTCAGCAGCAGTCCGGACTAGTGCGCATGCACGAAAGTCCACGATTTTTTATTTTTTTTTTATTTTTATTTCTTTATTTTAAGTTGAGGGGGGCTGCAGTCCGGCAGTCCAATAGCACGGGCCGCCCCTGCCACTATGTCTAAGGGAAAATATGCTAATAACTTTATGCTAATACTATGTGTTAATGTAAAACAAGCTGCAATCCATATGCCACCTTTTTACTTTAATCTGTTGTTCATTGCTGTATATCTCTTTAGCTAACTTTGATATAAATATTGGCTGTAAATGCTAATGGTATGCCAAACTTTTCTCTTTGAGACCCTGCTGAAAAGGGGACAAAAGCTCAAACAGACTATCACTGTTAATAAACTGAAAATAAATGGCTGATGTTTAACATATACTTTATCAGATTAATGGACTATGTCTAAAACACAATAAATAAAAAATAAAACGATTTGATACTCTAATGAGAGATTATCTACACTTAACAAATGTTACTTATTTTTGACTTTTTTAAAGATTCAGAACTAACAATTTAGTATCTCATTTACTTTACAATAGCGTCCAAACCCCCCCTTTCTTTTAACAATACATAATGAAAACATAATACCACATCTTCATTTTAGTAAAGCTGCACTAAAAAAATTAAGATTATTATTGAAGTTGCTCTTATTTAGCAGATGCAGCTCTCAGAAAGTGCCAGTGTTTGCTCAGTAGACTTAGATGATAGATAATAGATAATAGATTATCTTAAGTGACTAAAGAAATATGTCTCTGTATTTGCTCAGTATACTGCAAAATAAGTGCCAATACATCAGAGGATTCATATTGTCTCACATATCTTGTTGCTGGGTGTGATGCACTTCGCCTGTGAAATGAAAGGCAAAATAATGTGGCAAGACTGTTGCACTGGGGATTGTCTAAGCATTGCAATATAGAAGTAGCTGAGAAGCATTCAAAGCATGAGCCATAAACATCATTGTGAAGCTATCAGATATTGCTGTCGCTGTTAGCATAACTGGCTGAAATTTTGTAAATACTTGTAAATAATTGTAAATTACCCTGTGTTATATATGCCAGCATGTCTAGTCATAATTTTATAAATAAGTTTATTTTTTTTATTATTATTTTGATTTATGCAAGATGTTTAAATCAAATAGTGTTCTTCTGGCTGACCACATGTACAGTGGATATAAGAGGTTTACATACCCCTGTTAAAATGCCAGGTTTTTGTGATATAAAAATAGAGACCACAATAAATAATTTCTAAACTTTTCCCACCTTTAATGTGACCTATAAGCTGTATAATTCATTTGAAAAACAAGCAAATCTGTTAGGGGAAAAATATAAAAAATAAAAAATGTACAATACGCTGGTTGCATGTGTGCACACCCTTAAACTAATGTTTTGTTGCATGCGCACACCCTTAAACTAATACTTTGTTGACGCACCTTTCGATTTAATTACAGCATTCAGTCTTCTTGAGTACACACCTGTCATCAATTAAAGAGACTCTGATTAACCCATATAAAGTTCAGCTGTCCTAGTAGGATTTTCCTGACATTTACTCAGTTGCCTGCTACAGCAAAAGCCATGGTTCACAGAGAGCTTACAAAGCAACAAAGGGATTTCATTGTTGAAAGGTATTAGTCAGGAGAGGGGTACAAAAAATTTCCACAGCATTGGATATACCATGGAACACAGTGAAGACAGTCATCAAAAAGTGGAGAAAATATGGGACAACAGTGACGTTGCAAAGAACTAGACGTCTCTCCAAAACAGATGAAAAGACAAAACAAAAACTGGTCAGGGAGGCTGCCAAGAGACCTACAGCAACACTGAAGATACTGCAGGAATTTCTGGCAAGTACTGGTTGTGTGCTACATGTGACAACAATTTCCCATATTTTCCATATGTCTGGACTATCGGGTAGGGTTGCAAGATAAAAGCCTTTTCTTACACAGAAAAACATCCAGGTCTGGCTAAAATTTTCAAAACAATACTTCAAGTCTTCCAAAAGTATGTGGGAAAATGTGTTATTGTCTGATGAGACCAAGGTTGAACTTTCTGGCCACAATTCCTAAAGGTACGTTTGGCACAAAAATAACACTTTGAATCACCAAAAGAACACCATCACCGCGGTGAAGCATGGTAGTGGCAGTATCATGCTTTGGGGTTGCTTTACTTCAGCTGGAACTGGGGCTTTAGTCAAGATGGAGGGAATTACGAACAATTCAATTCCAAATACCAGTTACTTTTGGCCCAAAACCTTCAGGTGTCTGCTAGAAAGCTGAATATGAAGAGGAATTTCACCTTTCAACACGACAATGACCCCAAGCATACATCCAAATCAACAAAAGAATGGCTTCACCAGAAGAAAATTAAAGTTTTGGAATGGTCCAGCTGGAGCCCAGACCTAAATCTAATAGAAAATCTGTGGAGTGACCTGAAGAGGACTGTGCACAAGATACGCCCTTGCAATCCAACAGATTTGGAGCACTTTTTCAGGGAAAAGTGGGGAAATATTGCCAAGTCAAGATGTGCCATGCTGATAGACTCCTACCCAAGAAGACTGAATGTTGTAATTATATCAAAAGGTGCTTCAACAAAGTACTAAAGTGTGTGCACACACAACAAAGTATTAGTTTAAGGGTGTGAACATTTATGTAACCTGCATATTGTACGTTTTTTATTTTTTACATTTTTTCCCAAAACATATTTGTTTGTTTGAATTGTACAGGTTATAGGTCACACTAAAGCTGGGAAAATTTTTGAAATGATTTATTGTGGTCTCATTTATTTATATCACAAAAACATGGCATTTTAACAGAGGTGTGTAAACTTTTTATATCCACTGTACATGTTTTTTTTTTAAAAATTGGAATGTAGGTTATGCCAGTCAGCTGGCCTAGATGTGATGCCATCATGTGCCAGAGCTGAAAGGAATAAAATCTCCACAGCAGATGTTTTGTTTACTTTTTAAAGTTTGATAGGAGAAAGTAGAATTCACATAACAGCTTTCTGTGAATTTAAAAAATTCTGCTATAAAAGCAGGTGCTGTCAGTTAAAGTTCAGTAGTTGTTGTAGTTGTTCAGTTATTATTCTGTTGTCAGTTGTTGTTTTCCAGATCAGTAGTTATCACACAGTTTGTTATCCAGAGCTGTTCATCAATAATAGTAGGAGTTGTTATTTTAGTTGCTGAAGACCAGACAACAGCCTGTGGAGCAGGCATAAATTCTTATCTTGCCTGGCAGAAGTAAGAGTATCATATTGCCTTGCTGAATTAATTAGATAAGACAGGGACACTTAATCTTTAGATAGTAAGGGAACTATAGTTAGATAGTTACAGTTTTTCTACAATCAATTTGAAATCTATTCTACAGTGTTATTGTCATAACTCCTGTGTGTGAAACTCTATGGTTTATTAGAATCAGTTATTCAGTGTATACATGTTTTAAATCATTTTATTTATAATTAAATATTTTACTACCTTTTATAGTGGCTGGTTATTTAGAAAGTACTTTTAGTAACCTGAGAGTGTTTATGCTTATTGTGATAATACCAGGTCCACTCCAAAAAACCTTACTGCTTGGATTACATGCTACCATTTATATCAATATTTATTTTACCTAATATAATTGAACACCCCTTTTGAAGGGTATTGTGGTAAATGACTGGTGGCAGCTGTTACATTGTAATTTGAGAAAGAGGACATAGCAGATAAATATGTGCCAGTCTTTCCCAAGAGTATTTGAAAGTGTGAATATCAAATATTTAAGAGTGAGTATGTCAAATACCTAGAACGGGGACACAGTGCTCTGCAGTGGTTAGTGTGAAGACTCATTTGGGGACCTGGAGTGAAGCATATAGTCCAGTCCCAGGTTTGGAGCCTGTTCCCAGTGTACTCTTAGGGGAAATTGTGTGTTTCTATATCTGCTGTCAGTGATGCTCCCTCTGCAGAGACAGTGGTGAGGATTGAGGCTCCTTAGTTACTGTCCTGGGTTTAAGTGGGGTATTCACAATCATAAGGAATTATGAAGTTCATATCACATGGGATCATCCACTTCAAAAATAAATGCAGGAAAATCAGATAAAATAGTGCATCCAGAAAGAAATGTCAGCAATATGGAATACAGATGCCCACACAGTTCCAATAGTACTAGGAGCAACAGGACTAATAAAAAAGAATTTACAATCATACTTAGATATCCTACAAATACATGTAACCCCATATGAATTAAAGAAGGAGGCTAGTCTGGGCACATTGCCAGTGCTGAGAAAAGCACTCTTGGCTAACATCAAAGACTGAAATAATACCAATTTCAAAGACTTTAACTGTACTCTGATTCAGGAATGATGTCTACTCCCATCATGGTATTAGAAATCTAAAACATTTGGAGAAATTAAAACCTATAAAAATGCACCAGTATTTACAGATTAGGATATGCTATGTTCCTTATGTCTAATTGTTGGTTCTTGAACTAGATTATTGATAGGAGTTACAACTAGAACATGATCAAGTTCTGCAAAACAAAATATTTCAAGAGGATAGTATACATTTGGCAAATAAAAGTCAGTGAATTAACTTCTGAAAGTGTGAATTTGAATAATGAATTCAACGAATGTGAATTTGAATGAGGTGGTTGATGGATTTTGATTTAGTCTGATGAAGCAATCAGTGAATCATGAAAGCGCTTATGTTTTATTGTGCAGTTCTCTAATAAATAGTTTCCCACAGCTGTATTGGTCGAGCATTGTATGTGTCTGAGTTGGACTTATTTTTCAGTGCAAGCCCTTTATCTGTCAGTATACTTACTGAAAATGTACCTAGTAACCTAGATGTGCTGGGACTCAGTCAAACAATATATAGAGAAGGATGCAGGAATTTAAAAGATAAATGTACAGCATATTTGCTAAAGTGTGAGACACCCCACTGCATGCAAGGATTCCTCTACAAGGGCAGCCTAGGAGCACTGTCTGGTGAAATGACTTGGTCAGAGTCACACAGACAGCAAATGAATGTTGAGGGAATCAAATCTTACACTATGGAAGCCACTCATAGGCTTACTCACCTGCACTAATATCAGACAGCCAGACTTCTCTAGCCCTATAGAAATGTGCCAGCGAAATCAATCAATGTTAATTAAAAATGCATTCACAGTTAAAATATAAGCATTAAATTCACAGACTTCATCATGTTCAGTTTATTCACAGCCAAATAATAAGCACATCATCAACAGTTAGCAAAACAAGGAAACCAAGGCTTGTATCTAAACAATATGTTTCATATAGTGATAATCCAGTTTGCTACAGTCAGTTCTTTACGTCATAACTCCTGCGGGTCACAGGAACTATGTATTTACACACACACACACACACACACACACACACACACACACACACACACACACACACACACACACACACACACACACACACACACAAAAACATAATTTACACCCACTTACATGACTGTAGGCCTGAGACATCTGTTTGAGAACAAGAAAATGAATACATTTATAAATTATGACACAGAAATGTGTATCACCTTGCCTCTGTCAAAAACAACCCTTTGTAACCTACCTCTGCCTTTTCAAACTCTTAACTCAAATCTGAGACAAAGACCCCAAAATCAGAACACATTTTAAATACTTCTCTTGTATACTTTGAACGTTGCTCGGATAAAAAAAAACTTTGCTTTAGCAAGCATTTTGTAAAGGATACATAGTCTGAAACCATGCCTATAATTATTTTATAACTTCAATTCACAACAATTTGTCAGAAAGCCATAAATTTTACCAGGAACAGACAAAAATATCTCTAAGCTTCTTTGCTCAGCAATTCTGGACAACGCCAAAAAGAATAAGGGGACAAAGCCTGACATTTTAAATACTATTTTCTTTTATCTGTTTGCTGAACAGCAAAACTCATGGTAATTGTACAGGGATGACCCAGAAGCACTGTCTGAGTAACTTGCATAAAGGCACATACTAGGCAAATGAAGGAATAATTCAAATTTTGTACTTTTGAGTACAGTAAGCAGTTTATTAATACCTCAGAGCCTTAAATGCCAGATAACTCTAATTAACTTGAAATGCATTTTCTGAACAATGGCTATGAAACACTAATGGCTAGCAATTTTGACTAACTGTTATCCTCAGCAATTTATCAGAAAATGAGGAAGATAAGGACGATCTAGCAGTTATTGCAGTCAGTTATGGCTCTACATTCTTGATGAGCTGCTTCCTATAGTTAATGATACAGGGTTTAAATTATTGTAGCCCCATTTGCCTATTGTGTGACTCTGAAGAAGTCACTTAACCAGACAGTGCTCATGGGACTCTTTTCTGAGCAAGCATAACACTGATTTACCTGAAATTGTTTTCTGTAATTCTTCTGTAAATGAAGCAGTTGTAATCTATCCAGGCAGTTTTCAGTATGCAGCCTGTAGTACATAGATCCTGGGAAATGCACTCTTGAGAAACTTCCTGTAGAGCTTATATCCGTAAGGGGAATATGCCCTAGAGAATCTTCCTTGGATTCATGTGCACGCACACACACACACACACACACACACACACACACACACACACACACACACACACACACACACACACACACACACGCGCACGCACACACACATACCAGCAGCTGCATCTCCCCTCAACTATCTCCAAGTTTCCATCATCATCAAAAAATAAATAAAACAGTGCTGCCATCATCATCAAAAACAATGCTGCTGAAAAGAAGGCTCCCAACATGTTGAGAAGGCAAAACAAATCAATCCTGAAGCATCGTCCATGCATATAGCACCCACTCTGTAATAACACAACACCAAAACAAATCATCCACAAAGTGCTACTAATGCTGAAAAGATTGCTGCTGCTACTTCTTCGGATGCAGTGGTGTCAAAAAGCAAAACAAATCTCCTACCCCTATCCAGTAGTGATGGCTAAACAAATCTCCTGCTTAGAGCTACTTTTGCCAAAAATGTTGCTGGGACTACTTCCTCTGATGTGACTACTGGGGCTGACATAACTGATACTGAAGGTGGAGAATGTGGAATTAGAGTTTTTTAAAGGTAAAGAGCAGAATTTCTGTACAGAACAGTGGAATTATTTTTTAAGACCAGGCACCCCAAACCAGCACAGATCCTACACAGTTGCCTAAGTCACTTTCTACTGAATCTGGCCTTGGTCAGAACGCTACCAATATGAACCTGTTTCAGCCCCACTCTGTAATAGTATGCTAATCAATAGTTGCGGTACTCAGAGTGAGCTTTTAAGCAATTTAAGCCAACTATGTAATTAAACTGATCACTCAGTTGAATATCAAAGTAAAATAAAGCAAGTGGATTCTGATACTCTAAATTTGATGTGCAGTCTTTTAATGGTGAGCAGAACAATACAAAATCATGACTGCTCAGTCCAACATAATCTTTCTGATTCCCTTCCATGTTAATGTCACGTGGAGATAAAACATGGCTTTTCTATTTTTGTATCACTTGGAGGCATAAGTATTGCTTCTATTTTATGTGATAATGGCTAGAAATATGGCTGTACAGTAGAACTTAAAAATACATCAAAATTGGAAGCATGAACATTTTCTCCTGAAATTTGATGATACAACTCTTTCTAAATGATCTATGACAATTATTGTTTGCAAGTTATTGTTGAACTGCTTTAATTATATGAAAGTAACTTACTGTTTTTAAGAAGGGTATGAAGTATGTGTAGCAGACTGTGTAACTGGGATAAGATATTCATTTTTAAAGTTTGGTTCTTCCTATTAGTGACAGTGGAAGATTAAGCCATCTATTTAAGTCCAAAATTACTTCTACTCTTAGATTATAAAAAAAAAAAAACATTCCCAGGATCTAATAAACTCTGTCTAGACTCTTTGTAGAGCCTACATGGAATGTGCCTGTGTAGGCCTGGGATTGATTGGCCAGGGATCTTACCAGTGCTACTGGTATCCCCCACACTGGTGAACAGTGTCATCACCACAATGATGACCTGAAGTGGAGAAAAAGGGTTACATTGGACACCTGGGTCCAAGAGACTAGCGCTGGGCATGTCCCACAAATATGTAAGTATTATTCTACTGTTTTATCAAAATGCAAGATGAATGTGTGCAAAAATGGTATGAATAATGACGTGCTTCTCTCCCAACAGCTGAAGCTGGGAGGACTTGCAATATTCAGTCCCATGCTGGGCGCCTGGCCAGGTTGCACTGTGAGTGTGGTAAGTATAGATATATTATGTTACCTGTAGTGCAATAAGCAATAAAGAATAAAAACATGTACTGCAATAAAGAATAAACAATAAAAAACTGTAGTGCAATAAATGGGGAATTAGAAATGCAGTGCAATAAATGGACAATTTGAACTGTATTGCAATAAATGAACAATAACAACTGTATTCTAATAAACAAGAAAATTATCATCAATACCAATAAACAGTTAAGCAGCATTGTGGTTTCCTAAATAAATCTAGAGGTAAAACCAAGGAGGTGGTAGACATAGCAGTTAAAAGATAACTTGAGTTTAATAAAGTATGAGCACTTTCACATTGCTTCTACAATGCTTTGTCAGATGCAATAAAATAACATCTCAAAATATTTGTATTTAAGTCTCCATGAACCAATAAAAATACTAGGAGTAGTCACATGACAGATAAAACAATCAGCTGACTCTTCAGTTATACTAATCACCTGACCTAAACTCCAGCTTGCAAAATCCCAAATAGCACATTCATCATAAAAAAAAATATAAAACATTCAGCCTATAATACAAAGCTGAAACATTGGTCAAATTAACATATTAAGTATCTAAATAAAATATATTTGCATGTTTATATATAACAAACAGTTCTCATACTATCAAAGGCATAATCATATTAATGTCACTCAGACACCCCATGACAAGATATGCTTAGTAAAGCCATGGGGGTGTCCATATAAGTATTTTTTACTTATTTTGCTGTTCTTTATATACACAAGACTGTTGTTGATTAGATTTACTTGCACAGACTGTTTAACTTGATTTTGAAACGGCATGTGTATGCAGACTCATTTGAAATATACATATTTGTTGATTAGTTATAAGTTGTGTGAAGTGGAAGCCATGGGGGTGGGAATATAAGTATTTTTTACGGAATGTTATAGAAATTTAAACATAAATGACACAGTGATGCAGGCCTTATGTTTACATCTTGAAAGGTTATTGAGCAGTTTTGTATGTGTTTATTTGCTAGTTCTTATGGCTTCCATCATGGGTGTCTGAGTGCCATTAATATGATTATGCCTTTGATAGTATGAGAACTGTTTGCTATATATAAACATGCAAGTATATTTTATTTAGATACTTAATATGTTAATTTTATCAGCTTTTCAGCTTTGCAATATAGGCTGAATGTTTTATATTTGTTTTTTTGATGAATGTGTTATTTGGGATTTTGCAAGCTGGAGTTTAGGTCAAGTGATTAGTATAACTGAAGAGTCAACCGATTGTTTTATATGTCATGTGACTACTCCTAGTATTTTTATTGGTTTATGGAGACTGAAATACAAGTATTTTGAGATGTTATTTTAATTTATCTGAAGAAGCATTGTGGAAGCAACATGAAATCACTCATACTTTATTAAACTCAAATTATCTTTTAACTGCAGTGTCTACCACCTCCTTGGTTTTGCGTCTTGATTACATTTTGTACTAGGAATTGGTTTCATACATTGACGTAGTGAGATTTTTGTGACTCCTAAAGAAATCTGTCTTAATATTTGCAGCATGCTGTATTCATTGCATGTATGTTTTACTGTCACTGCAGTCAGTTGTAAAACTGTAATAGTTCTACAATGCAAAAGGAATGTCCTGTAAAATGTTTTTTTCTCAACTAATAGTATGGTTCAAGTTTTTCTCCAGGCCAATTTCAGTCACATAATGCTCACATTTCTTCCACTCCAGTAACAAAAGGTATATGCCTGAAGTAGCCCACTTTATGAGCAGATAGCGTGTGTAGATTTCACAGAAAATTATCAGTAATAACAATAAAGTGTTAAGCAGTATTGTGGTTTCCTAAATAAATCTGTCTTAATATTTACAGTATGTCTATATTAATTCCATGTGTGTTCTACTGTCACTGCAGTCAATGTAAAACTGTAATAGATCTACAATGCAAAAGGAATGTCCATTAAAATGTTTTTCTCAACTAATAGTATGGTTCAAGGTTGTCTCCAGGCCAGTTTCAGTCACATAATGCTCACATTTTCTTCCACTCCTGGAACAAAAGGTATATGGCTGAAGTAGCCCATTTTATGAGCAGATAGCGTGTGCAGATTTCACAGAACATTTATTAGCAATACCAATAAAGTGTTAAGTAGTATTTTGGGTTCCTAAATACATCTGCCTTAATATTTGCAATAGGGCTGTAATCATTGCATGTCTGTTCTACATTGCTGCAGTCAATTGTGACATTATTTGCAGATGTTCCCTGCAGTCACAGCTATTGGGTTCTACTGCCATGCCTGGCAACTAAGGTATGACACCTGTCTAGTTTACTTAATGTACACAAATATGCCCCTCAAATATCACAATTTTTCATAATGTAATTACAACTGCCTAATATGTTCCATGATTACAAAATAAATGATTACCTGGAATGCTATATATTTTCACTTCCATTTACATAACACCTTGGTAGTTATGTAAATCCACATTATGTCAAACTGCTCTGTGTAGTTGTGTACCTGCATTTATTACTGCTTGGCCCATACTGTCCCATGCTAACAGCTTGAGAGGTATGTATGTGCTACATCAGCTACAGAAGAATTGTAGTCACTGTGCTCACAACTGACACTGCACACCTGTAGAAGTTTGTAGTTGTACTCTGTGTAGTAATATTACCTGTGAGGTAACTAATGGTATGTCTTTCTCACTCTCCCCACCCCTTATCTTCTTTAATTTATTATTGTTATTTATTATTATGATTTAATATTAACATATGTTGTTACACTAATTGTTTTACTGGCCTTATGGTTTAATTCATACTGGTTTGCTTTTAACATATTTACTGATAACAGTAAATAATAAATAACAATAATAAATTAAAGAAGATAAGGGGGTGGGAAGAGTGAGAAAGTCATACCATTAGTTACCTCACAGGTAATATTACTACACAGAGTACATATTTACTGTTATGTTACTTAACACTGCGGTGGTGGTGCTGCGGTAGCATTGTCGCCTCACAGTAAGATGTTGTCCTGTTCGATTCTCAGCTAGAGCGTCTTCTGTGTGGAGACATGCATGAATGGGCATACCTTCGTTGAAGGTTGTGCATCAGGGGTGGCAACTCGGCACATAAAAATCTACTGCCAATCATTAGCGGACTGGAGTTCCGCTGTGGCGATACCTAACTGGGAAAAGCTGAAAGACACAACAACAACTGTTATGTTACTTAATGTTGTTTTACACATAATATACCTTAATATGTATTTGGATTAGCAAATATTATGTTCCATTCTGTTAATACTAACATTGGTTTGGTTAAAACTAACTTTAACTTATTGTTATTACTACAGCAAGTCAAGGTCAGCAGGTTCCTCGTGATCCACCTACTTTGCCTCCTCCGGTGGCTCTTCTGCACTGACAGTGGCTGTGACTGCAGAGAGGGAATGGCTAGAAGGGGTATGACATCAATGATGTCTGGGGAAATCTATTGGTGACTGGTGTCATTGCAACTTAGGTCTCCCAATGCTATCTTCCTAGGTTATGGCTGTCAGACACTTGCCTACCCACCAGCTGTCATAACACTCGCCTGATAACCTACACAGTTTCCTGGCCTAATATTGTCAAGCACCTTGTTGGGCCATGGTAGATAGAGTGAGTAACATTCCTGTCATCCATTGCATAGTGTAACACTCAATGGGGTCAAGCAGTTAGAGTCAGTAGGCATGATTTGGCCTTGAGCATAACAAATGGTGTGTTTTCCAGTGTCAGTAGATGTCCGACAGTGTTACTGCTCATAGCCATGATAACTTCTTTCATGGCATTTCATGTCACATGACTCAGAGATCTGGAGACACTGCTTGGCACTACATGCTAGTTGTCCTTTGTGCAACTAAGTATTACAGTTGCTTCCAGCATGTTCCACGAAGACAGTCATCCAAGGTGTATGTACAGACTGCAGACAAACACATTAGGAAAGTCTAATATGTATAACCTTTGAAGGTAAGATGGAGGTTTTACACAGGTATTCTACAATTGGACACTACCCAATCGGTGTGTACTGGAAAGGATACAATTACCTTGTGAAGACTGTGGAAAGCAGTGGAGTCCACAGAATTGCCAGTGTCTGGCAACTACTAATGCTCGCCTCATCAACACCAATCTCACATAGGATACCATGCTCTAATACATTTTCTGTCATCACACACAAAACAATACTACAAAGCCCATGATGACAAGCAGGACACAGCCTGTTTGTAAGTCCACATAGCTGTCCCACAGCCTGAAAGCCTCTGTAAGCTTCACATACCCTTTTCCAAGTAGATGCCTTAATTAGCAACCAGGGCAATCAGTTGGCTTTTGCATGTGTTATGCCATCTATGCTAGGGCTGGTGGTATGTCACTAGGGAACTGACAAGAGGGGGAGTATTAGCACTGCTGTAGCACCATAATATAATACACAATGTCCACTGACATAGATGTCCAGTCTTGCTGTAACCATCAGCACACTGATGGTGAGCCATCATAGGTGCCAATTTCACAGCACATCATGCATCTTGCCCTTCAACACATTACTGGTGCATATCTGCATGACATGGCTGTGAAGTCTACTGCAGCGGAATGGCCACCTTTGGCCAATATGTGTCCACCTGCTACATATCCTAGGCATGTCATACTGTACAGTTATATACCTGACACAATCATATCACACAACAACCAGTGTGCTGTCTAGTTGCTTGACAGACATTGTACACTTGCGAGGCCAACATAATGTCAGCAAAGCTGAACAAGTCCGCTATGCATGCATGGGCATCCACATCTTCACTGCAAGATGTGCCTTCAAACACTGTATATCAGGCTGTCAACCCTAAGGGTGTGGCATCATAACCCTACCTTTGCAGGACCTGCTGCTGAGGTGTTGGGAATGTCCCCACCCCTCTACTCCTATGACACACAAACACAAGATGTGATAGATGTGACTGTATTTCAAACGCTGTTGCCATGGTGTCTCCAACAGAAGTCATTACATATAGCAATGAGCATTATGTCAACATGCACGGCTCACATCCTGCACCTCCTACACCCACATCACACACACCTGCATGTGTGCAGCTCCATACCACATTGCCAGACAGACAACTCAGAACATCCTGAATCTGGAGTGCACAGTATGCATAATACTGCATGCACCTCTCTCTTACTGGTCAAACATCTGAGGCAAAACACAAAATCGCAACTCTTAGAGGTGATTACATTGTGAGACACAGTGATGTCTGTGTCAAGTGGGTACATATGGGACAGGTGACAGATAGCTGTCTGTGGGTTGAAACAATAGACCTTACCACACACTGCTGCAAATCAAGGGATATCAGTTAACATAATATTGACATCAAATTAACTACTACCCTGTAAATATAAAAAAAAAAGTCTCATCATGTATATTAAATTTGAATTTTTTTTTTTCATTTTTGAATTTATAACCTACATTTTGTAACTTTTTGTTTTTCTTTTGTATTTTGTACTTCTTCTACAACATTTTGTAACCTTTGTATTTTGTAACCAACACTGTATTGTATTGCACATGGAGCTTTTCTCCCCGGGCCTCCACTGAAAATGGGCACTTCTTGGCCCAGTGGACTTCCCCGGTAATCAAACTGAAATAAATAAATAAAATCATAGTTCCTGCAGGTGTGTACAACTAGGGACATACATCACTAGCCTGTATGCAGACACATAACTGTGCTTAGCCAGTCTGTGTCTCTCATGGGTATACATATACCTTGTGGCTGCAATTGACACTCACCTAGGATGATGGCTCCATACACACAGAAATTGATGAAAGTCAATAATTGTCAACATGTGGTGTCATTGTCATGGGATCTACTACATGTCTGCCTGGGATGCCTTGCTCAACAACATCAATACTTCACCAGTGATGGTGTTCATATCTCACTCCTGAGATTTGGAATAACAGCCATCACTACTGACACTCCCACAATGCAACTTACATGCACTGTTCAGGGAAAAGTTGGCAATGAGCACATCAACTGTATACAACATCATGGTTATGCTGCTACACTGTGAGTATGGCAACACTGAACCCCACTCTGTGGAATGTGTCCCCTCCCTGGGGTATGCAGACGTGTGCAATCAAGGACATCTGGTTCAAGGCTATGGACAGCACCACAGCCATACCAGACTACATGTCCACCCACATCTTTACACTTCAAAATGACAGTGTTCAAGATTATGCAGGTGGTGTATACATACTCATTAAGGATAGATACACATGCAGATTTTATTTAACACTGTGATTTCCCAGAGACACTGCAGGTGCCATTCAGTACTGGAAGGGCACATAATCAAGCAATAGCCAGATACAGAAGCAGCTCCATGTATCCAGACACCCATTGTGCATATTTGTATGTACGTGTCTACCAAGATATATGAATACACCATGTTGTGAGGTGGCATTAAGTGACCACCAACTGTGTTGCTTAGTCATGCTGCAGGTCACTTATCCAAAGGTTAGTCTATTTCCTTAACTACAATGTCTTGGAGCAGTGCTGTGGCATATCCCCAAGGAGAACCAACGTACTGCCACATGTTTTTACCAATATGGGTAACCACTGCAGCCTCCCATTGTGAGGTCCTCCCTAGTGGGATCTGACCATAAATCAGTGTCATTAAAACTACCAGTAGTAACCCACACTTGCGGACAATATAGACATATATTTCAAAAAAGCCATTTATTACCTCCTGTGGGATAGTTTACTTATCTTGAATGCACCTCGCCCTCTGATAGGACAGCATGTATGCTTAGCTGTATACTCATGCATTATGCCAGCAGCATTACAACTGCATGGACTCAGCTGTACCTGACAGGAGGAACACAGGCTCCTCATGGCACATTAGACTTGCCTGGTGGACAACTGCTATTATCAGGCTGTACATTAGGAGGTGGACATTGCTGTGTGACAGTTGGGATGAGGGTGCCCCCCCCCCCTAAAATGGTGACACAACCTCCTCAGCTACAACAACCACATAGTGTTGTGATGTTGGGTAGACACAGTGAGTGACAAAATTAGCCACTAGCACAAAGCAGTACCACAATGCACAGTGTAGTTACATGTGTAACCTCAAAGCACAGGCCCAGTTTGTCAGTGAACTAACACTTGATGATGCCACATATAATGGTCTGTACCCATAGCTAAACTGTAGTCCCACATGTTCTGTGTCAACTTTACTACCCTATCTCCACCACATGTGAAGCATGACATTCCTACAACCTGTCCCATAACTTCCATATCTACAGAGCAGGTCATAAATAGTCTCTCTATGGAGGATACACAGCATCTATTGGACATGCTAACATCCCAGGATGCATCCTACATGGCATGTATCATGAATTATTAACACCATTGGGAACACCTTGCAATCATACTGAAACCACTGGCTGAACCCCACTTGACTGGACAATGGCAACTGTTATACCCTTGCACAGAGGTGGTGCATGCAGCTGTACATCATTTTGTTGATCGCACTTCATATGATTTACATTTGTGTGAAAGTGCCATTTCACACAACAAAAACATGAATGCCACAATGTCAAACCTTACAACAGCAAGTGCAATACAGCATTTGCTGTTGTAAGGTTTGACATTGTGATGCAGATTGCACTATAGCGGGGATCGGGAAATGTATCATTTCCCTCACTATAGTGCAATCCTGGAGTTTGTATATTTAAGTAGCAGGGGGTATGGGGGCTGCAGGGGTGCTTGTCCCCCACAAACACATTTTTTACTGTGCAAGTCACAGTAATACTGTTCCCGGAAGTGTGGTGTATGTTAAAATTATGTCCAATTCAAACATTCACTACTAGGAGTTTGACTTTATTTGTGTTCAACATTATAAATTTTGTGTTTTTGTTTTGAATTAGTTGCAATTCACCATTGTTTAATTCAGTGAAATAATAGTAAACTGATGTACGCACTGAACACCTGAACTGTAGACCTCTTTGCCTGAGTATCCATAACTGTATGGCCATAGGTTCTACCACAAGATCACAGAGTAGTGAGGGAAAGGAAAGGGAGAAATCGAATACCATCATGGAAGTATCAAAGAGAAAACTATAAAGCAATTAAGAGAAGTGTCACTGCTACTAGATTATAGAAGAGGGAAGAGATCAACAAAAATGCTAAGAAAGATAGATGTGATTAAAGCAATGCACAGTATTAGAACAGACCAGGATATATCATGCACTATCATATATAACAAACTAAAATTTTCAGCACAGGCGGAAAAACTTAGAAGATACACAGACAAATATAAGGGAAAAGTACAAAATAAGGAATTTATTGATGACTCAAAAAAGTTTTATAGAGAAATGGGAAAGAAGGTAAAAGGAATTGAAAAGTACAAAATAAGGAATTTATTGATGACTCAAAAAAGTTTTATAGAGAAATGGGAAAGAAGGTAAAAGGAATTGAAAGACCACCAAAAAAGAGGAAGTAGATACATTTTGGAAAAGTATCTATGAAGATCTTGTGGAACATAACAAAGATGCTAAATGGATAGAACAAGTAAAAGAAAATAAGTTTAAAGGTACAGGATATGAAATGGGATGAAGTAACAGCCAGAGAGATTGAAACAAAGTTAAGAATAGCCTCTAAATGGAAAACCCCAGGCCCAGATGCAGTATCTAACTTTTGGTTAAAAGTATTAACATCTTTGCACAAGAATTTAGCCATGAATATGAATTATTTATATGCACACCCCAGAAGATACCACACTGGCTAACAACAGGCAAAACAATGCTCTTACTTAAGAGTGAACCTGCAAACTACCTTAAAAATTATAGACCGATAACTTGCCTTCTGACATCTTATAAACTATACATAGGAACTGACGCCAACAGAGTTGACAACATAGTCATTTAGAAGAAAACTCAATTATGGCAGTAGAACAAAAGGTCAATAAAAGAAAGTCATATGGAACAAATGATCATTTGTTGTTAAAGTTATAGTGGAGAACTGTAAAAAGGGGAAGAATCTAAGTATAGCATGGACTGACTACAAAAAAAGCATTTGATAGTATCCCACATTCATGGATAAAAGAGTGCTTAAAATGTATAAGATACACCCTACACTGACTGACTACATTACAGTAACTATGAAACAATGGCAGACCACTTTGCAATTAAGCCATGATAAAGGACAGATTATTATCACAGGGATAAAAATTGAAAGGGGGATATTCCAAGGTGACTCTCTGTCACCGCTGTTATTCTGCCTTGCCATGAACCCATTAAGGTGTTTACTTAATAGCTTAGGTCATGGCTACAATTCGGCTCCTAGAAAACAGCAAAGTCTAATGACTTCTCATCTTCTCTTTGTCAATGATTTAAAATTGTATAGCTCATCAGATGAACTTGAAAGTTCAGCTGCAGGTTGTCTAAACTTTTTCAGATGATATTAGAATGCCATTTGGTCTTGATAAATGTGCAAAAGTAACCTTTAAAGCAGGAAAACTGCAGCACTGGGAAAACATCAGTTTGGGACAAGAATGTGGTATAAAATAACTTGAGCAAGAGGGAGTGTATAAATACTTGGGAATTGAAGGATCGGCAATAAAACATGAACAAAAGCAAATAAAACTCATTAAGGAATACTTTAGAAGACTTGAACAGCATTGACATCTAGGAACTAGATCCATGCTATAAATCAATCTGCTCTTCCTGTCCTAATGTACAGTTTGGAGTGATTGACTGGCCCCAAAAAGTGTTGGATAGATTAGATATTAAAACAAGAAGGAAGCTTCATGCTCACCAAATGATTTATAAAAATCAGTGTATACCAAGATGATATATTCCCCATTCCGAAGGAGGGATGGGCCTCATCTAAATTAATTACATGTATAGATCTGCAATTGTGAGACTCCACACATTTCTACTGACCTGACAAGTTCCAAATGTAGTTAAAGTTTTGAAACATGAGGAGAATAAAGCTAAGATGACTTCTATGCTTAATTTGGAAATCAAACCAGAAGTAGATGAAAACCAGGCAGCAACTAAATGTGCCAAAAAACAAAAGAAAGAATATAAGGTGAAAGACCAGATGAGAAGGCAAGAAATGTGGAAAAAACATAAATATAGTTGCAAGTATAGAAAACTTCTGGAAGAACCTCATGTTAATCAGGAATGAATGCAGGAATGGTTAAGGAGAGGTGAATTCAAACCAATAAATAAAAGGTTAATATTGGCAGCCCAAGATAGTGGGCTACATACACACATTTACAAAGTCCATTGAGCATGTGGGAGAAACAGACAAATGTAGGTTTTGTAAAACAGAATTGGAAACAGTCACACACCTTGTTCTGATTGCAACACACTAATGGCAGAAGGACTGTATACTGAAAGGCATAAAAATGTGGTGAGACTGTTACACTGGGGATTGTGCAAACATTATGGTAATGAAGTGGCTGAAAGACACTAGAAACATGAGCCACAAAGCATCATAGAAAATGATGAAATTTATATCACATGGGATCACCCATTACCAACCGTTTAAAAGAAAGATGCTAGAAAACTGGATATAGTGGTCCAAGAAAACAAGACAAAAGTAGCACTGATCATTGAAATCACCACACCCAGTGACTACAGTGTCTTGTGTACAGTGAGACACAAAGTCATAAAATACCAGGATCTGCAGGTAGAAATGAGAGCAATGTGGAAGAAAGGTACCCAGATAGTTCCAATAGTATTAGGAGCAATGGGTCTTATAAAAAGATAATCTACAGTCATATTTAAATATGTTACTAATCCATGTAACCTTGTATAAATTGCAGAAGGAGTCATTACTGGGCACATTGCAGGTGCTGCGAAGAGCACTTTTGGCTGACATCAAAGATTGAAACAATACTAATTTTATGAATTTTAATTGTATTTTGACTTAGGAATGGGGTCCATTCCCGTCATGGTATTAGAAACCCAAACAATTTGTAGAAATTAGAAAAAGAGCAATCATCATGGAACTGATCAGCACACATATATGTGATCCGCACACAGTTGACTGTACACAGTTTGGATGTCTGACAGGGAGATCATGACTGTTAAATATGGTGGACATTTCCAAGACAGTCGCCAAGGACCTGGGTGAGGGGACATCAAGCCATACAACCCCCTGGACTGAGCCAAGCCATCTGACTACATCCCCCTCTCAGGCATCATGTACAAAGCACCCACTTAGGCATCCATGCTAGTATCATTGTAGGGGTCACTTAGTAGCCCATTGATGACACACATACTCAACATAAGGACATCTGCCTCCAATAGCTGATCTGTAAACAACAGTGTTCAACAGGCTAAATTCTGGGTCCTCTACTAATTGGAATCCATCTAACCACAGTACAAGAGAATACTGACTGTCTGTGGCTAACAAAGTTGGCCGATGCCTGCAAAATGTGAGCACTCATGGAGTCTGAGAGTTATGTCAATATCCTTAAAGATGGTATTGATGAGCCTGTTGACATAGTAACGTCCATACACTCCTTGCAAATATATATGTAGTATCATTTCTATCACTACCACTTATGTACCTGGTAAGTAGGACATCAGTCGCAAAATGTGATTTACATACTCAGGGGTGAAAGAAGTGGACACACAGACCTGGCCACACAGGTTTACACCTAATGTGCCTAAGATCACCAAGTCTCCCCAGTGGTATGATAGGAATCATGTTTCATAGCTGAAGGCACAATCACCCATAACTGACATACTCATAACCTCCATGTACTTTTCCCTCTGCATGCCAGTGTATGAGTGCAATGGCCATTTGGTAATGAACCTTTCCAAGCAGCATTGGCACTTGCACACAACAGTATCATTCCTCACAAGGGAACTTCACGTCTTCAGCATGTGTTCAATGGGGATCATCTGAAATGAGTGTCATTTTAGCCTGTGTCATATAGACTACTCAGAGGTGATCTCTGCCTTGCATATGGAGCAATGTGTGACCGTGCTTGATTGTAAATGCTGCATATCTGTAGGTGGCATAGTACATGGATTTATCACTGTAAGGACATTAACCTAGTATGTGACGTTAATAATACATGCTGGGGAGAGATTTGTCTAGCAAACTTTAACCCACCTTTGCAACAGAGCCCTGGCTAATGGCAAGCAGAGCACCTCAGTACACCTCAGCACATGCCATCTGTATGACTGCCTGGGTGACCATCATTTCAGCATAGGGTTTCTGACTGTGTCCCTCTTGGACTAGGGCAATATGTGCTAATGATGTAAATAAGGGTATAAAGTTGTCTATGATTGTGATGGCTGTATGGTCAAAATGCTAGTGAGGTTCAAATGTCCTATGGTACCATAAGCTGATGTAATTGCTCTAACAGCCACACACACAAACATGACTACATTGAGGATATCACCACTTCCAATTACTACTTACAGGACATGGCACGGTACACACATAGTGCAAGTTGGCTGTATGTAAATTAGAACACTTACCTATGTAATGGTACACACTACAGATAACAGTACGTGATGCACGTAACACACCTCATGTCTGATAGCACTGTCAGTTTAGGAATGGTCTATATTAGTCGAACGAAAATTGGAATGCACAAATCCACTTTGAGCGACAAAAAATGTGCGAATATCTCAAACATTGAACCACAAAAATAAAAAAGTAACACATGAAAGCATTTATTAACTGTTTTATCCAGGGGGCAAGCGCCCCTGCACCCCCACACCTCCGCTACTTAAATATACCAACTCCGAGATCGCACTCCATTGAAGTACAGGGAAGAATGAAGAATTCCCAATGGCAATTTCCGTTCATTCCTTCAATATTTTGGACATTCGCTCATTTTGTGTCGCTCAAAGTGGATTCGTGCATTCCAGTTTTCGTTCGGATAATATAGACCCATTTTGAACATATTATGCTTGACATCAGGAGGTCAAGTTGTGGTCAGGTATTTGGACAGCCACATCACCAGCTACAACTAAAATTCTGCATAACCCTACCTCTTTATAAGTTACTGAGGTGATCATATTTATGCCATATAGACATACATGCACTCACCAAAAGGCTTGCAGTGAGATTAGACCCCCTACTTACCTAGTCTTACACCCTACAGACCACAGTACTTACTGCACGAGCCATGGCTTAAGTCGGAAGCTATAATGGTAGCTGGTAATCTTAAGGTAGATGGCATCATCAGGCCTTGTAGAAGAGAGCAGTTTGGAAACCAGAAGCAAATTACGGGGCCGAAAAGTGCATAACCATTGCACTTTGTTCGCAAATGAGGGCTTTTTAACTGTTTGACAGGGTGATATACACACACACACACACACACACACACACACACACACACACACACACACACACACACACACACACACCAAGTGGCCTGCAGTGAGATTAGAACCCCTATCTATCTAGTCTTACACACTACAGATCGCAGTACTTATTGTACATGCCATGGCTTATGTTGGATGCTACAATGGCAGCTGGTAGTTTTAAGGTAGATGATATCACCAGGCCTTGTAGAAGAGGGCAGTTTGTAGGCCAGCAGCAACTTATAGGGCCAGAAATTGCATAACCATTGCACTTTGTTAGCCAATGAGGGTTTTTCAGCTGTTTGGCAGGAGAATATACAAACATGCACACACCAAGTGACGAGCAGTGACATATGAACCCCTACCCATGTGTTGAACAGCATCTGTGACCTGCAGAGTGATATTGCTTCATACTGTTATCTGCATCTAGTATTCTAGCAGTGAGATAACTGTTATTATCCTAGCTATGTGTCTACAGTAACCAGTATGGCGATATGTGATGGTATGCACTTGGATGGAAACACCTGTGAGCAGGGACAATGTGCCCTGTCCATGAGTGCGTAGACAACATTATACATTACACCACCTGCTTACCTATTTTATATATATATATATATATATATATATATATATATATATATATATATATATATATATATATAATATATTTAGACATATTTTTGTAGATAAGTGCATGATGTACTGTTGAGCCCTTACTTTGGATCCTTTGAGCAACATTATAGATGTGTGATAGAGCAACTTTACTTACCAGTAACAGGGTATGTAGGACAATACAGACATCCACACACATATTTCTGTATATAACAGGGATGTATATGTAAATGTAGCTGTGTGTGTGTATGATATATATGTATTATGTAGATAAATGAGGAGATACTGTGATGTATGTTTTTATATATGTATATAGCTCTATATATATATATATATATATATATATATATATATATATATATATATATATATATATATATATACACACACACACACACACACACACACACACATATATATATATATATATATATATATATTTCTTTGAAGCTATAAAGAGAGACATATAATATTTATGTGAGAGAGAGATAGTGACAGACAAATATGCATGCATATATGTATGCATGTATAAACATATATATACATAACAGATCATTTTGATCAAAGTGCAACATGATTGCACTCAGTTTAAGTGTATGGGCATGCCCAGTGGGGCTGTCAGTACTTATAAAGTAACTCCAGGCCACACCTACTTGCACTCCAGTCTGGGATTTTGTATGTTACAGACACTGACATTTATCCCTGTTTCTGCAGTACTGTACTTCACTCAAAATGTCCATGGCATTCTACAGCTTTCTGATGTAATTAATATGTGACAGAGGTTCACAATGTTACACCACACACCGAAAGACAGTGTGTGACAACACCAACATTCTAATACCTCACATACTAAAGATGTGGATACCTCTAGATTTGAACCATCTATGACATCATCCATACTCATTTCCCTGGTCTACTGAGCCACACAAGCTGCCAGCCCAAGAGTAGTCATTCATCACACAATCAAAATCATGCATATGTACGTTGTTATTCCTGCATTGAGACATACAATGTGTGCTTGATTTCTATGTAAGTGCCCTGTGTTTGCCTGGACTGCTGATATACCATGGATGACCTACTGTTACAGTGGTTATATTGGGAAACTGCTTTGTTAGGTGTGGGAGAGCAACACCACATGTCCTGTAGGGATACACAGTAGTGGAATTATTGCATGACCCCACTGTTTAACATCTCCCTTACCTGATGTAGTGCATATTCCAACCATGAGACCTAGTGAATATTAAGGAACACATATATTTGTGGACTAGGTAACTGTAGTGCAATATGGATGTTACTTGTGTCCAAATAGCCCACTATATTTCCTTGCATAAATGCAGCAAATCCATACATACAATATCATATTATAATAATACTTACAATAAGTGTGTAGGTTAGGGACTTGCCATGCAAATACAGTGGTTGACAGAACTGTAGTTCTGGGCTGACTCTTTCTGATGTAAGTGGTACAGCCAATACATGTATAGGTATAAGTTTTGTGGGTTACCAGTCATCAATTTTTCTATATGCATGTGAGTTGGAGTAAGGTGTCAGTCCCTAGGGCCCTAATTTGTCAATGAATGTGCTATGCCTTGTCTCTTAGCCAAAGCCGGGGCATACTGGGCACACCTACATCTGCCTACAGGGACATCATCAGGGGGATCCTCGTCTGAGTCCTCCTGTGACTGTGGCTATGGTGTCCTAGGCAGCGGTGGTAGGCTGTGTATCCCTTCCCTTTGCTGCTCCTGCTACAGCTGTTTCCGCAGGATCATATTGTGCAGCATAGCACATACTGTGAACATATGTGCACATGTGGCTGGAGAGTACTGCAGGGCTCCACTAGATATATTGAGGCACCAGAACCGTGACTTCAGAATACCAAACACATGTTCTATGATGTTCCTAGTTTGTGCGTGTGCCTCATTATGGCATTCTTTGGTGGGTGGGTGTGCATTTCTGATGAGTGTCATCATCTATCTGTGGTTCCAGGGTATAGCCAGCATCCCCCAGTAAATGTGGGATGTGCCCCCTAGCAAACATCTGGTACAGCTGTGATGTGTGCCAGATATGGGAGTCATGATAACTTCCAGGTCTGCCAGCACACATTCATGATAATCCTCTGAGCATTGCACATGGCCTGGCAGTTGATGGAGTGGTACCTCTTGCAGTTGATGTAGGTTCTACCTTCTTCACCAGGTGGTGCCTTGATGTGTACATGAGTGCAATCTATGGCACTCAGTACTTTAGGAGAGTGTGCAACATGGTAGAATTGTTGCATATTGCTGGCCCTCATCTCAGCAGTGAGGGGAACAGAAATGTACTCATTGGCAATGTGGTAGCATGGCATCCAGGAAATGGTGGAGTACCCTGGATGCTGGTGCCTGTAAGACTCCCATCATGTCCCCATTTGGTCTTTGGAAAGTACCTGTAGCTGGTATCCTAAGGGCTACACATACATTTGTTTCACTGGGAAGGGTTCTCCTCTGTTGGCTCTGGGTCTGTGTTGAGGGCAGCAAAACTCAGTGAGTTCTTGTAGTATGTCCCTGTCCACCCTGTAGAGCTCTACAGTCTCCAGCTGGAAAGTTACCCTGGACCTGAGCACTCTTCTCCTTCTCTGTCTAGGCCTATTGTCACCAGCAGACCTGCAGCAGCCCCTAGTATTCTCTCAGTTAAAATTCCCACATCTGTACTCCAACGGTGCGCAGTACTGGGGAAAAATCAGAATGTAGGGTGTATGCATACTTTATAGAGCTCTGTTGTAGGTGTAGAATGTGTGACTGGGTGACTATGATGCATTGCACCTGCCTAAAATATAATTAACATCATTTCATGGCCCTATTTTAAGTTAAACAAGGGTCAAAACCAATTAAATACATTTATTTATTTTAAAACACACTAAGCACGGAGACATGCCACACAAACAAAGCTCAAAAGTTACTGGACACACCCCCCCAGATTGGACACGCTCAACCAGGCAGTGCGCCACGCAAACACATGCACCTAAACTGAAATGAGCTTAGAAGTCAGTAGACACACCCCCTCTAGTGTCAGCTATCTCCTGTGTAAACAGCAACATGGGTCTAAGCCTACATGAAGGGGACGAGGATGCAATTACTCCTTTCTGCTACTCAGTACCTCTACCTCATTTGCATAGGTCTCCTTGCTCACAGCCTGGAAGTTACACACTTCAGAGCCCAACCACGTTAGCAACAGTACCAATACACCATTGTAGGGACTTCAAGTACAGCCCTGTAATACATTTCTGTTACTAATTAATTTCTTTTTTTCCAGTTTTTTTATTTTTCTATAAAGTATGTTTGCACACTATGGCACACCATGCAAACATGCCCAAATTATTAGAACAAAAAATATTAATTTATTTACTTCAATTTTTCTGACATACAGGATAAACGTTTCAGTCAAATGTGTATGTGGTATGGCATTTCTGTCCAAATATCTACATTTTTACAACCCCCTTTGTCTGTCTACACTCCTGTACATGGAATTTTTCTCTGTACACTACAAACACTGACATGGGGTCTGAACAGATGCCTGTCTGCTTGCTGGATCATTCTACCTGCCTCATTTGCATGAGCTTTACCTGCTTATGAGGGGATTTGCATGCCACAGAAGATTCTGTGGTGGCACATGCGTGCGCTTCACTCAGCACTGGTTACTGAATCTAAAAATGTTCACGGCCTTGTAAGCAGTGTGGTGCGATGCTTACATGGAAAATAATGTGTAGGCTTTATTAAATTCCCCATTCTATTTTTATGATCTTAAAATTTAGTCCCAAGTAGACACTATTTAAGTGTACTGTTACACTTCTCATACATTTGTGTATTACAATTAATTTCATTTCAAGACACACCCCCGGATTCATGAAGCCTTACACGGAGTGTCAGAATAGTGCAGGACCTGCTGCATGCAATATGTCCGCCAAGCGATCCAGGATCAAGCTCCCAGGACATGCATGAGCACTCCTACACTATTCCAGCACGGACACCACTGCTATATGTTAATTACCTCATTTGCTGGTGAAAACTATTCAAATGAGGTGAATTAGTGATCCAGGAAGCAGGCAGGTGTCTGTGCCTGAACAGTGTACAAACCAGAAATGTATTCAGCTAGTAGCTGAATACACTTCTGCAAATTAAAAAATGGAGGCATGACAGCTCGAAAGAAAGCATGTATTATAGTTAGTAGGCATGCCAGTGGCCAACCATATTTCCATTGGCATGAAAAATAATTTACTTTTTATAAAGTAAAACTTTTTTTTTTGGCCGATCTCAGCCATTTAAGCATAGGGCAGTGGGGCACAAACAGGATTGTGCCAAAAAAAAATGTAAAAAAGCAATTTTCAGTGAAATCTGCATTTTGCGGTTTACTATCAAAAACAAGAAAATCACTTACCCGAACAGTGATTTCCGCGACAAATAACATCGACTCATACATATCAATTAGGTTGTATGGTCGACACAACAAAGTTGACAATTTCTGTCGATCGTACTTTGTAAATCCCCCATTTACATCCATGCTGTGAGTCCCTGCCCTGTGTACGTCCTTCTAAATGGATGTACACATGAACATCGACATTCCGACAGTCGCTCCTACCATGTTTGAGGAGGAGGCCATTGTGCATGTCAATGTCAGCCTTTTGACTGTAAACAGCATTTTGCTATTATAGTTAAAGGCATGCAGAATGAAAACAATACCAGGAAACAGTGATTGCTAAGGCTCAGTGTGAGTGCAGTAACTACGGAGTAAGGCAATGGGGTATGCAAATGAGGGGAATCTTACTGAATCACAAATTTTTTCTAAGTGGCAGACTGCACCTAACCATGTAGGTGCTCTAATATGGCCATATAAGCATGAGAAGTAAATGACATCAAAAGGGGGTGTGTCATGCTTGCTGTAAGCACATTGGAGCTCTGTTGCTTGGGTTTGTGCATAGCTAAGCATAGCTAAGTGGGAGGGTGTCCTACTTTGCTTAGTTGTACTTAGCTAAGCATGTTCGCGGCCAGGCCATTTCCTTTTCAGTAGTGTTTACACTCACTGAATGGGTTTGCATGGCGCCCACTGGGACTTAAGCAAACCAGAAAAAAAAAACACAGGAAATGGCAGCAGTGTGTATATGTAAGCAAGGGGGTGTGTCTGAGGCTGTATAGCCTTGTTTACCTTGCCTAAACAGGTGTGCACAGCCTGCACAGGGATTTAAACCACAAAAAAAATAAATAAAAGAAATGGTAAGTGTAACAAGAAAAAAAGAGAAATAGCAGAATAGAGGCACTCAAATACAAGTAATAGAGCTGGCAGGTGGAACATATCATACTCAGCCAATCACACAGACAGCATCTGCAACACACTACTATAAACTGTGCAAACACCTTTTAGTCTGTTTTTTCCCACAAATTCTACACCACTGATGGGGAAATTTTACCTGACAAAACTGACAAAATGTTAGGGGCTGCTGTTGCTCTATACATCAGTATGTGCAAGAGGCTAAGGGTGGTGAAGAGGGCAATGCTGACAACCGCCCCAAACTTATGATGAGGAGGAGAAGAGTGTTCAGGCCCAGGGTAACCTACCAGAGGCTACATGCTCTGGAGATAGTAGAGCACTACAGTGTGGACAGTGACATACTGCAGAAAATTGTGGAGCTGTGCCAGCCTCGGCTCACATTTAGAACAAACAGAGGGGAATCCATCCCAGTGGAAACCAAGGTATGTGTACCTCTAAGAATACTAGCTACAGGTACTTTCCAAAGATTAACTGGGGATATCATGGGGGGGTCTCACAGGCATCTGGGTCCAGGATACTCCACCAGTACCTGGATGCCATGCCAACACATGCCAAGGAGCACATTACATTCCCCAGTACCTGTGAGGAGCTAACTGGCAATATGCATCTTTTTCACTGTATAGCAGACAACCTGGAGGTACTGGGTGTCATAGACTGCACATACATCCACATCAAAGCACCACCTGGTGACCGGGGAAGGGTCTACATAAACTGCAGGGGGTTCAACTCCATCAAATGCCAGGTCATGTCTGATGCCCAGGGCATTATCATGAATGTGTGTGCTGGCTGCCCTGGTACCTGGCATGACTCACACATCTGGCATTCCTCACAGATGTATCAGTGGTTTGCCAGGGGGGGGGCAATATGATCCTGTGGTAACAGCTGCAGCAGGAATAAAAAATGAGGAAGGGCCACACAGTCCCCCACCATTGCCAAGGCCTCCACAGGCACAGAGGGACTCAGAGGAAGAACATCCTGTCCCTACCCCTGTAGGCAGATGGAGGCATGCCCAGTATGCCCTGGCCTTGGCAAAGAGGCAACGCATAGCACATACACTGACACTGTAGGGCCCCAGAGACTGATCTTTTTCTCTCTCTGACTTGCACATACAGTAAAATGGATTCCAAACATCACGCCACTTATACCTGACCATGTATAGGCAGTGTATTATGTGCATCTGGCATAGTCAGCCCTCAAGCACCACCCTCACAACAGCTGCAGGCACAAGGTAAGCCAGTTTCTGTAACAATTTAAAATAATGGGGTGGACATTTCTGATAGCATATTTATGGTATTAATCAAGCATGTAAGGGAATGGGTTGGCTAACTGGGATAGCAGCAGACAACTGACAGCTCTGTGGGACAGTAGGATGCGTATCCCCAGTACTGCCCTACCCACACCATGTAGTACCACCCTTGTCGACAAATACCACTGCAGTATATGTGGTGAGCCAAATAACTGGGGGTGCCATAGCTCACATGCATGGATGTCAAAGTGGGGGTCCCATACCCACCACCATCCCTACACAGCAGATCAGCTGTAGACAACCATACAGAAATGCTCGGTAAAGCCCCCCACATGGCGACACCCATGAAATCCCCACTCACAGACTTTTACACAGTGACATCACAGCAGGTCTGGCAGTGGCAGTTTGCCTTTGATAGGTAAGAAGTCTGAAACTACAAATGTCTATGCCAGAACAATCTGACCTGTGGTTGATACTGTTATGCCTGTAGTCTGAAAGATAGGGCACACCACCATGCTACATGGGACCAAAATATTAAGCAAATTTCAGCACAGTCTGTGCAGATGTATAACATGTACAGTCATGTCACCACCCCATAGTCCCATAGAAATGCAGTAACATGTTCCTAGACTTAAGCAGCATCTAGCTGTCACCCAGACTGATGGCACAATAGCAACAGAAAGCAATTGTCAGTAACATCCACAGTCAACTTACTGGTGCCATCCCAGGGGTGTCTCCTGACGGCAGCTTGGGAACATATGATCATCAGAATGCACTGCCCTGTTACAGATGACCTGCATCTGTCACACCTGGCATATAGGCCTCTGGCAAATGCCTATGCCTCACCCACAGTGCCCTTTAGGGAGTTTCATGGGGTCCATAACACCAACATAACACAGTCCACAAAATGCAAAGAAAGGCCATGCTGACAACTGCTAGGAGCAAACCTGCCAGCCTCAGAGAGCCAGATATCGGGACAAAGCCATGAATAATGGGGTGGTGAAAGTCCAAAGAGAAGGACACCTGTGAAATACTGCTCTAATAATATTACAAAAGTTGATGGAATGATTTGTAGTAGCATGAAATGTCTGATGGGTATGAAGTCTGAAACTGCAGTGTCAACTGTCTGTAATATCTGACTTCAACCCTGAGTGACATGCAAAACACTTTTGCTGGAAAACCACACTTGTTTGGGTAACCAACAAGATATATGTGTCATGGATGTGGACATTCTGTAATACTCTGTAATGTCGGCAGGAAGGGCTAGGAGTTTAAACATGGGAATGCACCCACTGCAGGCAGGCCTAACCCTGGAAGATGGTGACATGTCTGCACCCACAGAACCCTGGGCCACAGCCATGGGGAGTAACACACCCCTCCCTGATCAGTCATCCTATGCAACATCCTGACCCCAACATGTGGCCATCCAAGCAAAATGAGGTGGGCCATACATATATATGTGACAAACACACACCTCCAGGCTGGTCAAACAATGTGACCCACACAAGACCCTCCAAGTGTAGTCAACCATTGAGGAGACCCCAATGTAAAGTACTGGTAGCTATAGCCAAACATATCTACCCAGGACACACACACCCCACATATCCTATTCCCTACAAATATATCTGAAGTCTGCCTGTCACCCTGATCCTGTCTGATTTATATTACCCAACTGTGGACTGGAAATCAGACCAGACCAGAACATAAATGCACAAAGATTCCACCATTGTAATATATCACCAAGGTGCTGGACCATTTCCACAGCACCAGCAGTCAATTGCTTGTAGGCACACCTCTCAACAGGCTGAATAGTGCAAGGATGCAGAGCATTTGGTCCATAAACCTTGTGTGTGCATCATCCATCCTGTATTCCTCTGGTAAATCACTGTGATGATCTGAGGTGGTATATCAGCAGGTACCGAAACAGTACATGACAGTGTCAAATTGCATATATGATAGATGTCTGCTAAAACCAGCCCTGTAACCCTTGCAATCCATACATTACTGAGAGAAATTGTCACAATCATTGTATGGCCCATGTCCCCACATTTTGATAGGCTATCTACAGATATCATTCACCAACAGGTTGACAGGTATGGCTGTAGCACAAAATAAACAGGACTGGAGTACAACAATCCCTGGAATGGAGTCCCACATGTGCTATAGAAGGATGCACTGGGCATGCTCATACACTTTGAAAAAATGTCAGTAGGATGTAGCAATAAACAGGCCTTCCCCACCCACTGTACTTCCCATTGCCCCACCTTAGCAATCCTGAAAATGTCTGTCACCATAGAAGTCACTTTTGTTAGGCCCAGCCCCCTAAGCTCTGTGGCATGTGCGATAACTGCATAACAAGATAGTACAAATAAATAGTTAGGCAGGAGGTCTAATCTCAGTCCTGGCAAATGTAAAAGAGAGTGTGTGTGTGTGTGTGTGTGTGTGTGTGTGTGTGTGTGTGTGTTCACAACTAAATGTTTTTAGGTCCATTCAAACCCAGTACACCTCCCCTTTCCCCACTTTGGCAGTCCTGCAGATATCAGTCATCTTAGAAGTGCCTTCTGTCAGGCCTCAGCCCTGTAAGCTCTTTGGTGCGTACTATAACTGCATAACACAATACTACAAATAATTAGTTAGATAGGCGTCCTGGCAAATGTAGAAGTGTGTGTGTGTGTGTGTGTGTGTGTGTGTGTGTGTGTGTGTGTGTGTGTGTGTGTGTGTGTGTGTGTGTGTGTGACAGTTGTGTCCACAAGACTGAGGGAGTTGTGTGTTTGTTTATAGGTGAAACAGTTTTATGCCATTCCCACCCACGACACTTCACAGTACCCCACCTTATCAGTCCAGACAATGTCAGTCCCTTATCAGCAATCTTAGCCAGCTATCAGCCCTGTAAGCTCAGTAGTGCATGTGATAAATGCTTAACACTATAGTACAAATGACTAGTTTTGCAGGGGTTCTACTTTTCCAGCAAATGTGTGCATGGGTATGTATGTTTGTAAGTAGAAGTATTTTGATATGTTTCCCACCCACTGCCCTACTTTATCAGTCATGGCAATGTCATTTCCCATAACAGCACCTTCGGTCAACTCTCAGCCCAGTAAGCTCTGTAGCATTTGTGGTAACTGTGTAACACTATGATACAAATCACTAGTTAGGTAGGGGTTCTCTTCTCACATCTGGCAAATGTGTGCCTGTTTGCAAGACAAAGTATTTTGATAGGCTAAACACCCACTGCACTACTTTATCAGTCCTGCTGATGTCATTCCATTTATAGGTTCACAAGTGTGTAGAAGGTAATGGCCCAGGTGTCTTAACAAGCCTAGCACATAGAAGGGCCCTGCCATCCTGCCAGCTGATGTTACATCCCAGTGCCTGTATTAAATATAGCCACTGCAGTGATCCTTGGGTTGAACTGTCTATTACCCATCCAATCATCAAGATTTGTCTGGAACAGGGTCAGCTAGGTGCTTTGCATGACATGTATGGGAAGTGTATTCCAGGGCATGTGCAGTCTCTTTATGAGGGACCTGTCCTACCAGCATGTTGTTGTGATTGTGGTACTGAGGTGGAGGTCTCTACAGTGTGTGGTGTGTGGATGGATTTATATGTAGCATTTCTAAACCAGCTGGGTCAGACTTGGCTTTGTAAATCAAGCACAGATAGCTGCTAATTAGGTGATATGACACAGAGAATAGCTTGGGTCTGCTGAGTCTGTCTGTGTAGGATGTGTGTTTAATACATAGGGACCCCTTTATGAGGTGCGTTTGTGGCTTTCCCAGCTGTAGCAGGTGTCTAGTGAGGTACATGGCAAATGGGCCATAATACTTGAGGAGTGGTCTAATGAGGGAATAGTAGACAGAGATCATTACCTCTGTCTTCTTGGATGCAAAACCCTTGGTAATGCAATGTACCATATAGAAGGACTTCCTGACCACAGTAGCAATGTGGTGCTTGAAGGAGAAGTTGCTGCCAACCTATGTCCCCAGATCTGTTATAATGCATACAGTGTTCATTGGGCTTCCATCGGTGTGGTACTTACTGGGAACTGAGTGTTTTACCAAGGGGGATGATGATGCATATTGTGGTGTTAAGCTTCTGGGCATGGTTTTCACACTGCTCAGTGGTCTTAGTGAGGCCATACTGTGGGATGTGTGCATCACTTCTGGAGTTAATGATAGCTCCCAGCTTGCAGTCCTCTGTGAACTTGGTCAGCCAGAGTTCCTCTGTGTTGGGATGGACTCCTGATAAGTAGATGCTGGACAGGACACTACCCAGTACTGATCTCTGTGGGACTCCATGTGTGACTGCTTGCCAATCTGACCTAGAATTTGCCACTGTCATACATGTGTGTTCTGTGAACCAATTTGCAAAACAAACAATTATATATGGGTTGATGTCTAGTTTGTGGGGTTTATCAATAGTCCCTCACTGAGGGATGGAATCACAAGCTTTGGACAGATTGATGTAGGCTGTATGCAGTGCCTTACTCTCATACACAGCCCTGGTGATTCAGTCAAAGATGTCAACCAGGATGAACAGGCATGATTTGCCATTCACAAAGCTAAACTGTGTGGGTCCAAATTTAGGAGATCACCTATATCTTGGTCAATCAGGTCCCTGATGATGCGGTCCATACCTCTACATAGTAGACTTGTCAGGCTAAGAGGCCAATAATCCCCAGGGTCTGTAGATGCTACCCCTTTATGGAGAGGATGACTGTAGCATTGTGCCATGTTTGAGGGACAAAGCCTGAGGTGAGGCTGTGGCTGACCAGGGCACACAGGTTTGGTCTAAGATCACTTCATATGTCATGTAGAACACAGACATGGATATGTTGGTGTCCAATGGAAGCTGTATTATTGCCTGTGGACAATGCAGGTCTAACATGGCCTGCAGTACTGCTGGGTGCCTGCCATTCTGATTGTACACTTTTGGGGGGAGAGAGGGGTAAAGCTGCCACTGAATGTGTTGCCAAGACTGTGGCCAATATCTGTTGTCTCAGGATAGGAATTAGCATTGTGCAGTAACTCACAACACTTGTGTTGAATGCTGTGGAGATTGTTGATGTAACTATCAAAGGCTTTTGTGATTGTTGTCAGTGTCTGTTGCATTTCTGCCTTCATAGATGCCTATAGGGGATTCCATGAGGGATCCCAAGTTGTGTCTGAGGCTAATAAGTGGTTCCAACCATCATGGGACACCACCTTTTTCTGCAACAGTGTCCTCCATCTGTTGTATACTTTAGTAATGGCAGGGGACCATCACATTGTCTCCCAATGATTGGAGGACACTGTCTGGGTTCTGTTGGCTATGGCTAGTACCATGCATTCATGTACCTGTTTGCACAGTGCATATGTGTATGATTCTACAGTCATGCAGCTGTTTCCCATTCCTGTGGGTACAGTGAAGTCATCCACCTCTGTTTTTATGGCTGCAAAGTCTGCTTTGGAGAGGTTTTGTGAGGTGGTTACCTTTGTGGGGCTTGTGGCTGACATGTTGAGTTGCATGCTGATTTCAGCCTGTGTGGATCTCACCAGGTAGGGATTGACAACTGTGTATGAGCAACAGTCCTATATTTACGTAGTCAACACAAGTCAAGGTTGTTTCATCCTCTACCGGGGGTCAGTATGAGCCAATCCAGGGCATTGAAAATTATGAATTCCAGGAAGTGTTAGGCCACTGTACTGGCACTTGGCTACTTTCCCCAAGTGACGGAGGGGTAGTTGAAGTCTCCCACTATGTCAGTGTTGCGTTGGACCTTCATAGATGGCAGGGTGCTGTGGAATGTGCATTGACAGTCTACGGACACAGATGTGGACCCATAGCAGGCTATGGTCTGGATTGCACTATTACCCCAAGGCAGTTGTACCTGAAATATCTCCAATGCATTATGCTAGGATACTAGTCTGGATGTGTTCCTATCCATAATGAATATGGAGACACCACCATGTGTTGAGGTGTGGTGTGGGTCATGTTTGGGGGCTGATAGCTGTGGAATGTGTTATAGCCTGTTACTGCATGGCTGTTGTCTGCTGCTGTGAACCACCTCTCTGTTACAGCAGAAATGTTAATGTCCTCCACTCCGAGAAGTGCTTTGAGTGACTGCATCCTGACAGTTAGATGTCTACTGTTGAGCAGATGGCCCTCAGATCGCATACATGTCTAGCTGTTATGGTGGTAATTACATTTGGAACACTGCCTAATATAGCATTATAGGGGTGGCAAGACACTTAGCCAGTACCTGGAAACCCAGGGCTGACAGATGTAGGACATCTGTGGCAAGTCATTGAGGTCTGTCTATCATGTTATCCCAAGCAGAGAGATACTGGATCGCCTGAGAATGAGACAAAACACATATGCCAATGTTGTAGTCAATCATCTGTTGATAATACTGCAGCATCATTCTGGGTGATGGCAGTATACTGCTCAGGGCTACTGTCACACCTGCCTGGACCACATAATCAGAGAGTTCAACCATTTCTCTTGTCATGTAGTCCAGGGAAGTGTGTCCCAGATTATTCACACCCAGATGGATACAGAGTGATACTTGCAGTTGTTGTGGAGTGCCATGACTGGCTGTGATAAATAGTTGGCTGTTACCTGCTCCATATTCAACTTAGTGAGTGGGATATGTGTGTGCCTCAGTATTGAGTTACCCATGATCACTGTATTGTGCAAGGTGGTTAGCCTTAGGAGCTTAGGTTGAGGGGCAAACTGTGTAGGTGAAATATGTGTCCCTTGGCATGTGCCATGTCATGGTGTCTGAGTGGGTGTCTGCCTTGCTAATCTGTGCTGTTTGGGAAAATGTCCATTGAGTGTCTCTGTGAAGGTGGGTGTGTGGCTTTTCATTGTATGTCATGGCTGTCAAAGTGGGTGTCATGGTGAGCTATGTGTTCCACATGGTGTGGTGCAGGTGTTGATCTTATCCTGTTAACCTGCTAGTCCAGTCTTTGTTGGAGAGTGCATATGTCCACATTGGGTGATATACATGTAACTCTCACAGGTCTGAGTGTTTGGAGTTTAGAGGGGAGGGTTGTCTGTGTACATGAGGCAGTTGCAACAGTACCTCAGAGTAAACAAGTGCACCAGGTTAATGGTAAAAGCACAGAAAACTGCACTTCAATCATGCCAGGAGGGGTGGACATAACTAGTAAGTACTGGGGCTACTTCTGTGATGAACGAGTACTGCTGACAGCTCCCAGGTGTGCGATACATTGATACAATAACCTGGTGAAGTGCCAAACTATAATGCTATTTGATGTGCAAGACAGACAGAACTAGCACAATCTAAGGGAGAAACTGAAGGCAGACTTTCTGTCACCTGTAATACTTTATCTCAGCTGTGCAGTTATCAGCAGCTTTGGCCATGTGGAAGTTCAGTATGTTCTGTAGCGTGTGTGGTAACTGTATAACACTATAGTAGACATAACTAGATAGACAGCAGTTCTAATTCCAGTGCTGGCAAGTGTGTGTGTCTGTGTCAGAAACATGTACTGTCTGGCTTATACCATTTTTGACTTGTGTACTACCCTTCACACTTCCCCTCGCCCCAATTTAGTAGTCCTGTTGATGTCATCCACCATAGAAGTACCTTTGGATGAGGTGAAACCGTGTAAGCTCTGTGGCACATCTGATAACTGCGTAGCACTATAGCAGAAATGTTTTGATAGGTAGGAGTTCTAATCTCACTACTGGCAACTGTTTGGATGTGTGTGCATGGGAGTTTGTGTGAGAATCATGTGTATGGGTTATACTATTTTTGACTTCTGTACTACCCTTTACACTTCCCCTCACTCCAATTTACTAGTCCTGTTGATGTTATCCAACTTAGAAGTACCTTTGGAGTAGGTGAAAATGTATAAGATCTTTGGCGCATCTGATAACTGTGTAGCACTATAGTAGAAATAATTAGATAGGCAGGAGTTTTAATCTCACTACTGGCAACTGTTTGGATGTGTGTGAGAGAATCATGTAGTGTGTGGGTTACATTTTCAACTTCTGTACCACCCTTTACACTTTCCCTCACTCCACTTTAGTAGTCCAGTTGATGTTATTCACCATAGAAGTACTTTTGGATGAGATAGAAATGTATAAGCTTTGTGGCATGTCTGATAATCATGTAGCACTGTTGTAGAAATAACTAGAAAAGCAGGGGTTCTAATCTCACTACTGACAACTGTTTGGATGAGTGTGTGTTTGTGTGAGAATCATATACAGTGTGGGTTACACTATTTTTGACCTGTGTACTACCCTTTACACTTCCTCTCACTCCAATTTAGTAGTCCTGTTGATGTCATCCACCTTAGAAGTACCTTTGGATTGGTGAAAATGTATAAGATCTGTGGCACATCTGATAACTGTGTAGCACTATAGTATAAATAACTAGGAAGGCATGAGTTCTAATCTCACTACTGGCAACTGTTTGGATGTGTGTGTGTGTGTGGGGGAGTTTGTGTGAGAATCATATTTGTGTGGGTTATACTATTGCTGACTTCTGTACCACTGTTTACACTTCCCCTCACTCCAGTTTAGGAGTTCTGTTGATGTCATCCACCTTAGAAGTACCTTTGGACTAGGTGAAAATGTAAAAGTTCTGTGGCGCATCTGATAACTGTGTAGCACTATAGTAGAAATAACCAGAAAGATAGGAGTTCTAATCCCAATTCTGGCAACTGTCTGTGTGTGAGGAACATATCTTTTGTGGCTTATACCATTTTGATGTGTGTACCATACACAGCTGGTGACCACCTCCTGCTGCCATTACTTTATAAAGTGTGGTAACAGCATCTGCCTCACATGCAGCAAGTTAAACCATTGTATAGTCCTTTGTACAGATATGTCTGGAATATCCGGATGTTTGCAACCTATACGTGGTAAGAAGTGATCTGTGTGCCTTAACAATGCCCATGTATGTGATATTGTAGCCAAATAGACCACAGTGAGTGCACTGACACATATGGCAGCATCAGGTATCATACCTAACTGAAACATCATGCTGATATGACATCTGCCACCCTCTCAGGCGGCCAGCCTTGTAGGTGCAATACATGAGTCCAGATGTTTGGTTTTACAAGTGAACTGTTCATGTTATGGGTCACATTACAGGTTGGAAGAGGTATGGACTGACATATTGTGGTCCCAATTTGTATGTATCAGAAACACCTTGCATCTTAACAGGGGTGTGTACACAATTTATATACACTGTATACCAATAATGTGTCACACATGTCCCTACCTTAGGCCATTTGTCCAACCCATTTTGCTAGCCTCTGTCCAGACATCTTGCACTGACAAGTTATGAAGTATACTACAGGAATGTTGAATTCACCTCAGATATGCTCCAGTTGTGACTACTGTGATGCAATGCAGTTAAACCCACCACAATTGAACATGCACATAAAGGAATATAGCTATCACTGATAGTTGTGTGCATGGTAAATTGCATGCCCTTCACATGCCTGAGGTATTGCCAGGCCACAACAGAGCAATGTCATACTCACCAGCTTCAGGCTACTGTTTCATATGCAGACCAGAGGGTCCTAGGTAGTTGTGGGAGGGACGTATTGTCAGCAGACTTACATGTGGCCTTGGTACAGGATGGATACAGCATGTCTGCACATTGACAGTACAAACCCCAATAATACACAATATTCTGTCATCACCATAGATGCGCACCTCTGTGCGTTAGAAAACCCCATCCACAATTGCAATCGGACCTGATACATGGATGTAGATACAATACAGATACAAATATGTCTGATACATTAGTGTACTAATCCCACTGGGCCCTTACCTGCACACTCCCTGTCCATTGTGTGGGTGCCACCCAACTCCAGCATGTTGGCCTCTGTACCTTGGTATTGTACTGGGGTGTGAGCCTCAAGGTTGGTGGGGGCTCAAATGCTACACAGCTTGGTTGTGTGATGGATGACAAAGAGAAATGTGAAGTCATGTGTATGATGTGGTGATAACTGTACCCAAGTGTGACAGAGTGGTCATTGCAGCAGATGTCAATGGGCATGTTGGTGAAGGGAACAGAGGGTCTGTGGAAGTGATGGGTATGCATGGTGTTATAAGGAAATCAGATGGTGAGATGGTAGTGGAGTATGCAAAACAGATGGACATGGCTGTGGTGAATATGTACTATAACACGATGGAGGAGCATAGGGTAAATTACAAGACTGTAGTAAGATGCACACACATGGAATATATCCAATGTAGGAGGGCCAGTTTGAAGGAGATTGGAGACTGTAAAGTGGTGAAGGGAAAAGTGTATTTAGGCAGCATAGAATGTTGGTCTGCAGGATGATGGTGATCAAGAAAAGGGGAAGTGTGACTTCAGCAGCAAGGATCACATGTTGTGAATTGGAAAAGGGTGAATGTGAGGTGGAGTTCAAGGATGAGTTAACACAGACACTGGGTGGCACGGTCAATTTACCACATATCTGGTTAAGTACAGCAGAGCTACTAAGGGAGATGGCTAGAAAGATGCTTGGTGTGACATGTGGATGGAGGAAGTAGTACAAGGAGACCTGGTGGTGGACTGAGGAAGTACAAGGCAGTATACAGAAAAAGAGGATGGGGAAGAAGGAGTGAGACTGTCAGAGAGATGAGGAAAGTAGACAGAAGTGTGAGGAGATGAGATTTACGGCAAAGAGAGATGTGGCAAAGGCTGAGGATGAGGCATATGAAGAGTTGTATGACAGTTTGTGAATTACTGGCTGGTTGTGTTTTTCTTGGATAGCTTCGGTCATTTTAGTTGTTTTGCTAAGAGGTTGTTTTATGTCTGGCCATTGTGTATGGCCTATCATGATTTTGTAGCAGCGTACTCTTCACTTATTTATATGGACTGTGGGGGACAGATGTGAGTGTCATGGGTCCTTTTGTATCCAAATGTGCATGCTGCCCCAGTTATGGTTGGTCTATCAGCAGCATATGTTTGTATGGGCATTTTCAGACATGTATGCATACATATTTTGAGACATGTATGCACACACATATATATATATATATATATATATATATATATATATATATATATATATATACACACACACACACACACACACACACACACACCTCAGTATTCATTGGTAATATATCTATATATTGTTATACACATATATGTATCTCCATACATCTCTCTCTCTCTCTCTCTCTCTATGTATATGTTTCTTTTCAGATATATATATATATATATTTGTAGATACCAATCCTTCCTAATTGCACAGTGTCTCTTCCGTATTGTAAACTAGCTGTAAAGTAGGGTATATTTCAGAAAACATCCTAAAACTATACATCTCAGCTGGCTTACTGGTAAATTGCTGTGACTATGATGTGCAGGGCCCTGGGTTCAAGACTTGCAAGGGCTATTTATTTTGTTGCTAGGCAGAACAAGGACTGTTGGATACAGAGTGAGTGAGTAAGGCAGTTTTGAGCAGATTTAACTGTCTTTGCACATGTTTGTTTGGGTTTGCATGACAGTAAGTGTTGCTAACATATGGTTAAACGAATAGGTGCTTACACTGTGTAGGCTTCACTTACCAGTGCACATATCTGCTTAGCATTTATATTTCAGCAATGCTGAAAGCTGCTAAGCATAGCTCAGCCCTGGTAACCATTGATTGCATTCTAGTCAGATAAAATAGCAGGGTAATGACATCTGACACCTCCAACTGTTGTCAGAACACTGGCCTTAGTCTCAATGGCAAGAAATGTGTCACAATCCCCTGTTGAATCAATGTGTTGTTCACAAATGACCACATCAGTAGTAGTCCAATCAACACAGCTTGACAGCAACCTCTCTTCTGACCACCACATTGCCACTGTGGACAGAAAGTCCTTCCATGTGGCACATTGCATAACTAAGGGTGTGTCATCCAGGAATGACAAGGTCAATGTCTCCCTCCACTCCCCGCTAATTAGGCTAGTCAGCAGGTACAATGGCCCATTTGCCATGTAACTCACTAGACACCTTCAACAACTGGGTAGGCTGCAAGTGTACCTCACAGTGTAGGACACAAGTCATGAAACAACTGTCTGATACGGAAAGAGATCAAAACCTCCAAGTGGTCCCGGTCACATCAAAGCTACTTACAGGCAATCTCTGCTTGAGTGACAATGCCATGTCTGCCCAGCTGTGTTATACATGCCACAGCTAGGAAACCCCAATCTGTATGTCTATGTAAGCTATGTCAAACCCAGAGCTGTTGGACATGCTACACCTAAAGAAATCCCAATCTCTCCAAGCTACACGCTCTAGGGACATAAACATTGTCACCACAATAAAGAGAACATGCTGGAGGGATAGATTCCTGTCCCAGAGACTTCCCATACTCTGGAACAGGCTACCTATCTATGTCAAGCAAAGTTCATCATTAGCATTCTTCAAGAAAAATCTTGAGTGGATGGGAAATAGGAAATACACCCCGGGGATCACTTCTGTGTCTCTGCTCGACAGTGGCACAGGAAAATAACTTTCTTGGGTGGCATAAGCCAGGGAACCTTGCTGGCTAGGCTTACGTAGGCCCTTGGGCTAATAGCCTAGTACCTACCTATGAACCTCTGAACCTATGTATAAACCACATGCCATGAATACCTCAACCACATTACCACATTCAACAGGGCATGCTTGGTGACAGGTCCATAACCCAGATACTGGCCATGTTATGCGATATATGCTGCGTATATGTCAAAGCACTTCAATGGCCCTCTTCAAGAGAAATTCAGATGACTGGATGGTCAATATAACTGTCACCCTAATGATTACTCATGTGGCAGTATTTCATAGATGCACTGCTGACAAATGTCAGGTGGCATGATGCCAGGGTACTCCCATGGGCTAGGCTTGTAATGACTCCATGGCCATTAGTGTGGTACACACATATGAGCACATGGACCCATGACACTCAGTACTGGAAAATATATGTGTGTGCATTACTGTGTATACAACTGTATGTGAGCATGTAAACCTGGAAGTGACATTACTTTGTGGACCTTCCACCCACTCCACCTCCTATTGCCATAATTTGCAGTGCTGGTGATGTTATTCACTGTAAGGGTACCGTGTGACACTCTTCACCCTATAGGCTCCATGGATCATGTGGTAACTGCAGTACACAATGCTAACAGTGACTACGCAGGTGGGGGTTCCATCCTGAGTCCTGGGAAATGTGAATATGTGTGTGTGAGTCTCTGAAAGTGAGCATATTTGTATGAGACAGTATTTTGAGGCTTACTCTCCACACACACTGCACATTGCCATACTGTACAAGGGCTGGTGATGTTGGCCACATTACAGAAGTTATGGAACAGTCATTACCTTACAGTCTGTGTTGAGTGCAGTAAATACGTGTCACTGTAGTAGCAACAACTACATAGCCAGGGATTCTAATCTGAGGACGCTCAAATCTGTGAACATTTTTGTGTCAGTACGGTATCCTATGTTTGAGTGAGTACTATGTCCATTTGGAGGGTGGCTCTCACATTTTAGACAGTGGTATTCCCACTACATGTCCCAAGGTCCACTGTATGTGATCTGCTGTCTCCATCAACCTTACAATTATCTGACAACAATTTTCAGTCCAATAAGGTCTGTGCTGTGTGCATGAACTATGAAACAGTATGCCCTGACTGACAAGATAGTCAGGGCTGCTAAACCCAGATGTGTCAAATGTGCCCATAACTGTATGTGTTTCTCAATGTGCATATGTCAGTATGTTATAGTATGTTGTGTCCATTCATACCCAGTACATCTCCCATTGCCATACTATACAAGGCCTAGTAATGGTGTTCACTTTACAGGAACCTCATAACACACCTCACCCTACAAGCTCTGTGGTATGTGCAATTAAGGCAGAACACATTAGTAGCAATAACTACATAGGTAGGAGTTCTAATCTCAGTGTTGGCAAGTGTGTGTGTGTGTGTGTGTGTGTGTGTGTGTGTGTGTGTGTGTGTGTGTGTGTGTGTGTGTGTGTGCATGTGTGTGTATGTGAAGGGATCTACTTCAGTTTGCAGAAAAAACATTTCCCAGCAGTTCATTTGACCGAGACCAAATTGGCAAAACTGAAATTGCAAATGAATTATCTTGTGGTAATTCATTTCACCATTACTAGTATTGGAAGTGTAAATGCCCTTTTCCCCACTGTACAGTTGTACAGCAATACTGGAGTTAGTATATATAGTTGGTGGTGGTCGTTGGGGACACAGACCCCCACATTGGGGGTAGTGCTGTGCATATCCCCACGCATAGTATGCTGTTATACTGTCGGGTCTATGTTAAGAGGGTAAGTAATTGTTAATCTAACTAGGTGTGGGTCTATACCACTCCACACCCTCCAATGTGGGGGGCTGTGCCCCCACACCATTAGAGCAATTTATACCAACTCCAGGATTGCACTACAGTGGGGAAAAAGACATATACCCTGCCACTACTATTTTCAGTGAAATAAAATTTGGCGGACTGATTATTTAGTGATGTGAGGTATTGGCAATTCGGTCTTGGTGGAATTACATTTGCAAAAATGAATTCCCTGCAAAGTGAAGTACATCCATGTGAACAGTACTCTCTGTGTGTTGCATCAATATAAATGCCTTTGTGTGTGTGTTATTCACAACCCTTTGGTGTGTGCCACCCAGTATACTTACCATTGTCCACTGTATAAGAGCTGCCTGTACACAGCCCTAGATGGTGTTTCTTCTGGGGAAATTCTTCCTACCCCATAGGCCACACTTATGCATAATACAGGTGATTGTTGCCACAGGTACTACACAGACAGTACTTGCTAGACATTCCTGCAACTTCCTTGGTGTTGCTGCATGTCTCCTGGCAGCCTCCTTGACCAGTTTTCTATATGTTTTGTCATCTGTTTTGGATGGACATCTGGTTCTTTTCAACATCACTGTTGTCCCATATTTAATACACTTCTAGATGACTGTCTGAACTGTTTTCCATGATATATGCAATGGTGAGGTAATTTTCTTCCCTACTCCTGACTGCTACATTTCAGTTATGGGATCCCTTTGATGCATTGTAAGATGTGTGCAAGCCATGGCTGTTTCTGTTGCAGGAAACTGAGGAAATGTCATGAACATACGTCTTGGACAGCAGACCGTTACTTGTACACCCCTCAGACCTATCAGCCATGTGGCACATGCAATAATTGTTATACAGACCTGTTACTTGTGTTCAGCTGTACCCTGGATATGACACAGTCAAGGTGTTACCACACTGCCACACCCCTTGTAGGAAAGGACAGCAGGCCAACATCCTCCTGACACACAGACACCTCGAACACAAAGAGAATACATTATGGGGCCACATTTGGTCAGTGTTAATAACAGCAATAATGCATCATGGTTGGACAGCTACACACCCTCACACCCTGACATGCAAGCATTAAACATGCCAGCTGACAGCACTTTAAACAGCATTACATTGTTAAACTGTAGTACATTCACCCTGTGTATCAGAGCCATATTAGCATGTCCATGCATCGACGGTATGGATGACATGTTTGTGGCACAGGTATCATATATGCACAGGGTGTGGTGTGGGTTTGCCAGAGGCTTAGGCTGAGCCATTTGGTTGACATCATGTGTGTGATTTAGGGGGTTGTTTATTAAATGAGCCGTGTAAAGGTGGTGTGTGCAATTATGGAGGTTCCTTAGCTGTGATGGTAATTTGTGTGTGTGTGTGTGTGTGTGTGTGTGTGTGTGTGTGTGTGTGTGTGTGTGTGTGTGTGTGTGTGTGTGTGTGTGTGTGTGTCTATGGATGCACACAGTTCTATCATGTGGCTGCCCTATACAGGGGTATGTTGGACAGCTGTGGACCATACCTGGCAGGGTGCACAGTTCACTGTCTCCGACCACAGAGACGGGAACTGGGCCTGCCAGGGGTTGCATGGGCACCACCGGGAAGAAGTCAAGATGTCTGCCCTGTTGATCACAATTATCTGCTGGATATGCATCCCTGTTAGGTCCAGCCAGGACCATGTTCCCATGGCCTGCTGCATCATGGTGTGGACAGCAACCCCCCTGCAGTGGAGCTCCTGGTACTGGCACTATGGAAGTGGAAGTGAGATGTTGCATATCCACGTAGACCTTCAGCTGTTTGTGGTGCTGTCCTACATCCATGTGGCTGACACCCTACTCCCACCACATGCTCTAGCACAGACATCCCACAGTTGAGGATTGCCACCATCTCACCCAACTGTCTATCCATGACCTAAGCATAATAACGGTGGGCATCTGCAAGATCATGAATGTTGTCATGTACAGCAGGAAGAGTAGCCCTCTGGAGCCTCTGACCATCTCTGGTGTAATATTCAATATGTGCCTGTGCCTCCATGATGGTCCAAAACATCTGTCTGGTGACACCAGCTGTGGCACTTGTGGCTGGGGCATGATGGGCAACAGTCCTCCTACAAGCGCCCCTGTTCATCCACCTGTGTGGGACCTCACCTGTTATCCAGCTATGGCTGGTGTCTACAGATACACTTGCCATAGTCCCCACACTTTCCTGTCCCATGCCACCACTCACCAGTTATCCCTCATCTATGGCCACTGATAATGGGATATATGTGGGCATTGTGACTGGGTGTAGGGATGGCATGGAAAAAGTGGGATGCTAACCAATGACACAGATTCAGCCCCTAACAATCCTGCCTGTGCCTCACTATGCCTATCATCATTGTCAGAGTCTGCAGAGACACTGACATCAGTTTCCCCGCAGGAGGGACTCCGACCCACATCAACACCTGTTAGGGGAAGACAATATATGTAAATGAATACCTGTACATTATGGTTTACTTACACACACACACACACACACACACACACATACACACACACACACACACTTACAGGTGAGGTGGCACAAAGATATTACACAGACCTCACATTACTCAACAGTTGACATGCATGATACATGGCACTCAACATCATGCATTGCAGCCATTCTTAATCCTTGTTACTAAAAATATACATCTCTGGGATGTATGAGTCATGTTATTAGGTAATGTCCCTTCCCCTGGAACACACCGCATCCATGTGCACATTATTGCTGTGTACCTGTATAACACACTGGCAGCTACTGTAGACCATACCTCACAACTGTACAAATCATTGCTGAATGTATAGATGTCTGGCAGTTATGTTTTCTCTGTTCCCCACAATCCCTATGTGTTTGCCTGACACATAACTGGGATGATATGAGGACTGATGTCTCTAATTAATGACACATTTGATTTGCAGATCTCATCATCAGCAGTGCATGTATGTGCAATAAAATCAGGTTACACCAATGACCTTCAAAGCTTAATGTGGATATAAGGAGTACACACACCTGTTGTCATGCCAGCCTCTTCTACAATATGAAATGAGGACACACTACCACATTGAAAACATTACACACACTTGATATGTGACATATGACCTGTGCAATCCAATCAAGAATCAAACAACTTTATTAGTCGTGAAGATACTGAATGAGATGTGTACAATATGGGGGTTGCATAAGTGTGAACACCCTTAAACCAATGATTTGTTGAAGCACTTGTTAAGTGAACTACAGCAGTCACTATTCCTGGGAAGGGGTATACTAGCATGGCACATCTTGACTTGACATTATTTGGTCTGTCTTCCCTACAAAGGTCCCCCAACTCTGCCAGATTGCAAGTCCAGCTCATGTGCATAGCCCTTGGAGGTCACACAGGGGCTTTACTATTGCTGTTGAGTCTAGGTTATGTCTGGCCCAATTCATAACCTTGAATGTGTTCAGATACAGCCATTCTTAGCTAGCTTTGGATGTATGCTTCAGTTCACTGTTGTGTTTGAAGCTGAAACCCCTCCCCACCCTCAGCCTTATTGCAGATGCTTGACAACTGTGGGTCACACGTGAGTGTTATTTTGCAGTGTTCCAAATTCCCTCCACCATGTCTACAGGCCTAATTTCAGCTAATGAACAGCAACCCTAAAGGTGTACACTGGCACCAGCAAGCTTCAAGTTGGGGATGGTGGCCCTGAGGTGAAGTGAGGTGCTGCTTGTGCACCACATATATCTTTGTGAATACTGTCTGTAGGTTTGAACCTTGGTCTCATGACACCATTACACATTGCAACACATCCCTTTGAGATACTTGATGTTATGCCTTTGCTACCCGTACACAGCCCTAGATGGTGTTTCTTCTGGGGAAATTCTTCCTACCCCATAGGCCACACTTATGCATAATACAGGTGATTGTTGCCACAGGTACTACACAGACAGTACTTGCTAGACATTCCTGCAACTTCCTTGGTGTTGCTGCATGTCTCCTGGCAGCCTCCCTGACCAGTTTTCTATATGTTTTGTCATCTGTTTTGGATGAACATCTGGTTCTTTTCAACATCACTGTTGTTCCATATTTAATACACTTCTAGATGACTGTCTGAACTGTTTTCCATGATATATGCAATGGTGAGGTAATTTTCTTCCCTACTCCTGACTGCTACATTTCAGTTATGGGATCCCTTTGATGCATTGTAAGATGTGTGCAAGCCATGGCTGTTTCTGTTGCAGGAAACTGAGGAAATGTCATGAACATACGTCTTGGACAGCAGACCGTTACTTGTTGTGACACTGAGGCCCTGTACTTGATGGCAGGTATGTACTCAAGTAGAGTGCATGCTGTCAGTACATCACAAGCTGCCTCCACAATATGTTATTTTGAATGTGTGCACACATATGCATCCAGTGTTTTGTAAGGTTTGTATACCCCATATCTGTTGCCCTAACATATAATTCTATTTTACATGTTAATTGTTCATGTTAGGATCACATTACAGGTTTTAAAAGGTGTGGAATGTATTATTGTGGTCTGTCATTGTATATATCAGGAACAGTTGCCATCTTAATAGGTATGTGTATACTGCTGTATCTACTATATAAGGGTAATGTTTCATACATGTCCCTACTGTAGCCCATTTGTCCCACCATTTTGTTTGTCTCTGTCCACACATCTTGCACTGACAGGTTGTGAGGTATACTGCAGGAATCTTACATACCCTTCAGATATGACACCATGGTGACCACTGTGATGCATTGCAGTTAACGCCAACAAAACTGAACATGTACAGCATGCGTTATGGGTAGGTGTGATAAATGTGTGCATGGCAAATAGCATGTCCTTAACATGGCCAGTGTATTGTCAAACCTCAACAAAACAATTCCATACTTACCAGCTACAGGCTGATGTCCCAGTTGTATACCAGAGGCACCTAAATAGTTATGGGAGAGGTAATGTCAGTAGCCTATGCTGGCCATCACCATAGATGTACATGTCTGTGCATTACTAAACACCAGCAAGACCTATTATCTCATCTGACATATGCATGTAGATACTATACAGATAGAAATGGAAAAGCAACAGTGTTCTAGTAATGTGCACTGGGGCCTTACCTGCATGCTCCTCATCGATCATGTGAGTGCAACCCACCTCCACAACGCTTTCTTCACCTTCATGGGTTGTGCGTTGGATGGGTGCCCCAAGATTGGTGAGGAGCTCCTCGGTGGGTGTCAGTGGGGGCTGGATGGCTGGGTCCCCACCTGTGGCTAGCTGGTTCCTCCCTACAGCAGCAGCCCATTGATGGGAATGGTGAATGAGGTCACTGGCCTGTTGACAGACCTGCTCATAGGTTCTGCTGTGCAGGCCAACATCATTTATCCTGTGGACCAGATTGTTCCACAAGGCAGTCCTCTCCCGTGCATCTTGTGCTCTCCTCCCAAATAATAGCCCATAATGTTCTATCACAAACTGGGTGATTATGTCATTTTCACCATCAGAGAATGCTGGGAGGTGAGGCCTCTGCATGTTACCTGTAAGACATAAGCAGGAAAAGAGATCACAGGACCTCATACAGTTGACAAATTGCACATCAACAGTGGATATTACTTGCAAATAACCCAAACTACACCATAACCCTCTAATCTATCTTGGCTATAGTAACTTGCATTAGACTCCTGGCCCTGAGCTATCTTATTCCCCCCAATGTTGGACACTAATTTGCATAATCCTCTATTCTACATTAATTTCTGTGTAGAGGGATGACACTGGCCATCTTCCATGTGGATGGTGTGTGGATGTGGCAAGTCTGTGTTTGACTGTAGTGTGTGATGAAGCTCTGAGTACATTCCTGAATTCATGTAGGAGGCAGACAGTGATGTTATGCCCCATAGAGACTTGTTGTTGCCATCAGTAGGCAATATGTACATGCTCACCATTGCTGAGGGAAGGAGTGTGGTTGATGTGCATATTCCCTGTACAATGGGGTGGACAGGGTGGCATTGCTCCCACCTAACCTGTCTGGTGCAAGTTGCCTACATCCATGGCATGTGTGTATGAGGTGTGCTTTACCCCATGTACAGGGTGAATTGTGTTGTTGCCTCTGAAACTGACAATATATGTGGAGACAATGTTGCAATTGTCCTTGGTGGTGTGGATATGTCTGATTATTTGTAGTCATAGTCAGCCTTACAGGAAGTCACCTGTGAACATACATGCTTGCTCAGATAAAGGCGGACTTGCTTCCAAGTTGTTGCCTGCACCTATGTGTCCCTGTACAGCCAATATAGCAAACTATTATGAGGTTTGTGTATTGTTGCTGTCCACCAAAGGGGTTTCTCTACTTTGGTGGAGGCTGGTTTTACAGGTCAGGTACTGCTGTGTTCATATAGCTACAGTGGATATAAAGTGTACACACCCCTCTTGCAATGCCTGGTATTTGTGCACTTGAAACATGATACCACAATAACTCATTTCAAAACAATCCCCACCTTTAATGTGACCTATAGCCTATACAATTCAATTGAATACATAACAGTCTGGTCTATGAAAACATATGGAAACAATAATCAGTACAATAAGCCATTTGAATGAGTGTGCACACCCTTAAACTGATATACTGTGTGAGCACCTGTTGAGATGGTTACAGCATTCATTCATCTTGGTTTGGACTCTAACATCATGGCACATCTTCACTTGGCAATAGTTGCTCACCTTCCTTGAAACAGCTTTGTCTGTTTTTCAATAGAATTGTACAGGTTAGAGTCACATTCAAGATGAGAAACATTTTGAAATTATTTTATGTGGTTTCATTGTCATACAGTATACAAACCTAGCATTCCACCAGGGGTGTGTACACTTTTGATATCCACTGTATATAGGTGCTGATATAGCTGTTAGTGGTAGGCATGGACAGAGGGTCATAACACAGTTGGACACTTCTCCGATTACTACCTGATAATCCTACCTATTCTAGTACCCATATCAGTGTAAGGGCAATGCAACAACTAGCAGCTGTACACATTTATGTCTGTTGTATGCATTGACACTAATATTACACACATGTGCAACATGCGCAACCTATTTACCTGACTGCTTGAAACCCATGTTATTAGTGTTGTGCCTTCCAGTTGAACATATGCATACATACATGTGCTCAGGGGATACCTGGTATACATTTCTGTTCTATGTTAGTATGGCACAATGTATTTACAGTCCTGCTCTCAATCATACTTCTCAACCTGTTATAGCAGGACATCTGGACAATGGCACACATACATGGGTGACAAAAGAGAAATCAATATTGATACTGTATTAATATAGCTGCACCATTTAGTAAGTTGATTGCACAGTAGGCATTGACATCACTGTGATAACCTGGAAGATGTCAAACAGTCAAAAGTAGGTTATTATGTTACACTGCCATTGTTCACAGACTTGCCAATGGTTTGGCTGACATAACACAAGTATATGTGTATGTGATTACAGATATCAGTCACAAATGTGCTTATTGTCCAGCAGAACACTGTACAGTTGAATGTTATTAATTCAATATATCACATGCAGTTCAACACACATGTCTGCAACAGTACTTTACTATGCACATGCCCTGTATAGGTCTCTTAGATTTACAAGACAAACATGTATCATACTTATATTCACAGGTAACATATGAATATGGACAACATCCCATTAACTGGATTAGCAGTGGCACAATCACAACTGTTTGACAGACACCCCACTGGTTGTCATGTGTGAGCTGTCCTTTCCCAGGGTGAGACAGGCTCCTGAGCAGTGATCCTACCTTGCAACCTCTTAGAGCATTACATGTGGACAAAGCCTAAAATGATAGGGGGATAAATAGGGACAGATTTTAAATATTCCTATCACAAACACAGGAAGTGTGTAGAATAATACATTTTGCATTACCGTGAATATTCTTAAGGACGTGGAGTCTTAAACTCAAGTGTTTGTCATTACTTGATTACTTCAATTCTCAGCTATTTGCCAGACAAGTACAGATTTCAGGAGGAACAGACAAAAAACTATGATGGGAAAATCTGGACATTCTGTGAAGATCTGTACAGTTGAGAGGTATGGCTGTGATCTCTCCTACTGCAGAGAGGGCCCGATGCTATGGCCATAGCAGCTGTTCAGCAGGACATTAGTACAGCAAGTCTTGTTGGGACATATATTCTTCCAAATCATATTTCCCATTATTATAGACCAAGTACTACATTCAGTTACATTCTTACGTTTCACATACCTTTTTTGTTCTCTTTTCTGATTTCCAGTTTTTGTTTTTATTCTCTCTCTCTCTCTCTCTCTCTCTCTCTCTCTCTCCTCCAGGGTCACACTACATTGGGGAGGGGGACAAATCCCAGTTTTATGTCTTGAATACTGGTTCAACAAAATGAGTTTCGATCACATGGCCTGTTGATCAAATGAAGTAGATCCATATATATGTATATATATATATATATATATATATATATATATATATATATATATATATGTGTGTGTGTGTGTGTGTGTGTGTGTGTGTGTGTGTGTGTGTGTTTGTATATGTATGTATATATATATATTTTTTTGTATACATATATATACATATATATATATATATATATATATATATATATATATACACACACACACACACACACACACACACACACCTCAGTGTTTATTGGTAATATATCTATATATTGTTATACACAGTTTACCGACATAATGTTGAATGCTAAATAGTTGAAAATTAATTGGTTGAACACACTATATTCAATGATCAAAATGTTGAAATAAAATTAGTCTAAACACACAATGTCAAAATTATCAAATTTGCTCATTTCTACACTGTAGTGTGATCTCGGAGTTGATATATTTAAGTAGGGGGTGGGGGGCACAGCCCCCCACATAGGGGGTGCAGGGGACATAGCCCCCCCCTGCAAAATAGTAAAGTTGATCTCATTGCTTTTTCAGTTAAATGATTGTAGACATTTTGATAATTCAATATTTTGGGTGGAGAGTCCTGTATTGTTTGATAATTCAATGTTTTGGGTTGAGATGTTATTTTTCAACCAAATGACTATTAGACATTATGACATTCAACATTATATCGGTAAACCGTTATACACATGTATGTATCTCCATACATATCTATCCCTCTCGCTTTTTGTATATGTTTCTTTTTAGATATATGTATTGGTAGATACCAATCCTTTCTAATTTCACAGTGTCTCTTCCCTGTTGTAAACTGGCTGTAAAGTAGGGTTGTTGTTGTTGTGTCTTTTGGCTTTTCCCGGTTAGGGGTCGCCACAGCGGTACTCCGGTCCGCTTATGATTGACAGTAGATTTTTATGTGCCGAGTTGCCAGCCCTGATGCACAACCTTCAATGAAGGTACGCCCATTCACACATGTCTCCACACAGAAGACGCTCTAGCTGAGAATCGAACAGGACAACATCTTACTGTGAGGTGACAACACTACCACAGCACCTCCACCGCAGTTAAAGTAGGGTATGTTTGAGAAATCCTAAAATCATGCATCTTAAATGGCTTACTGGTAAATTGCTGTGACTGGTGTGCAGGGTCCTGGGTTCAAGGGCTGTTTATTTTGTTGCTAGGCAGAACAAGGACTGTTGGCTACAGAGTGATTAAGCCAGTTTTGAGCAGCATTAAGCTTGTTTGCATGAGTTTTCACGATGTTAACCAGTGCTAATGTACGGTTAAACAAATAGGCGCTTACTCCACGTGGGCTAATCTCCTTAGCATTTACATTTAAGCAATGCTTAAACCTGTTAAACTTAGCTCTGCCCTGGTAAACATTGATCACATTCCAGTCTGATAAAATAGCAGGGTAATGACATCTTTAATAAGTGTATTTAATTTCCTGTACATAACATGCTTCTATGTTCTGTCATTACAGTAGCAAGGGGTCTAACTATACTGTATGGGGCACTTGGGTATACATGGGTAGTACCACAATCTTTTTTTTTGTATTTGTTTTATACATGGGTAGTATTCCAGGTTCTATGCAGTCACACTTGCATGTTATGCCAGCTACAGTGTACTGGTTGACAAAAATAGTTCAACACATATTGCATTATTAAGTTAATACTTTTAACAGTGCTTTTCCAAGTAAAAGTAGATTGCAGATTGTAGTACTTGAACTATACACCCATGCATGCAAAGCTGGGGCTCTGAGTACTAACTATCTTGTTCTTGGTGTTTAAGCTGTATGTTTTTATGTATCTCCTATTGGATCTTGATATATTATGATATTAACTGTAGACTACTATGTTTTTTGGACATGTCATTGAGGACTGCTGTCATGTAGTAATGGCATACCTTTCAGTTTCAGGCTTCTATCCTTCAAAACATTCTTCTTAATGCATAACCTGTTGGCTATCTACTTTATGTCTGTCCTCTGTACAGATGTGCAGATGTCTTGTATTGCTAAGGCCATACAACTATGTAGGTACCCACATAGTATTGTGCTGTAGGCCTGGACACTGCTGCTAGTTCCAACATATGGGACATTCCTTAATGTGGTCCTTGCCCCTTTTCCTTGCCTGTGTGAGGGACATTACAGAGGTGGTGAGCTACAGATTCACATACAGTAGGTGGCAATACATCACAGGACAGGACATGTGGAGACAGCCCAACAACATGGGGGACATATCCCCAGAATTGTAAACAGATTTTCCTTGAGATTCAGGAAGCCAATATTTCCATGCAGGAATAGTGTAAGAGCTCCTGCATGAAAAATGGCCACCAAGCAATTCAGGATAGTGCTGTTTTCACGTGCACGAATGGTCCTACACTGCTATAGCATGAAAAAACAGCAAATATGCAAATCATCTAATTTGTTGGTGAAACCATGCAAATGAGGTGATTTTTGTGATCCAGAAAGCTGCTAGGTCTCCCTGCTAGAACAGTGTCAGTACAGAAATGTATTCAGAAAATAACTGATAAATTTCTGCAACGGACAACATGGAGGCATGACAGCACGTGGAAAAGCATGTATTATGTGTAATACATATGCCACTGGCCAAATATAAGGCCAATGGCATTAAAAACAGTTTATCTTTTTATAAAATTAAACTGTTTTTGGCCAATCTCGGCTGTTTAAGCTTAGGGCAGCAGCGTACAAATGGGATTGTTCCGAAAATAAAAAAAAGAGCGAGAAAAGTCAAATGTAAGTTACATTTGCATTATGCCATTATAGTCAATAGCACGCAGAATGTAAATACCAGGGAGCACAGGTTGTCAAGGGGAAAGGGTGAATTTTAGTGCAGTAACTAATGACCTACACACTGGGGTATGCAAATGAGGGGAGTTATACTGAATTACAGGTTTATCAAAGTGTCAGCTTGTACCTAACCGTGTAGTTGCAGCAATACAATAGTGCAAGTGTAAGAGCTGAGTGACTACATAAGGGTGTGTGTCATGTTTACTGTAAGTTCATTGGAGCTCTGTGGCCCATGTTTGCCCTTAGCTAAGCAAAGCTAAGGAAAGGGGTGTGTCAGATGTGCTTGAGCATTGTGTACATAGCCTAAATGGGTCTGCACACCACGGACCGGGATTTAAACCAAAAAAAGGGAAAAAAAGAGGAAATAGCAGCACTGTTTACATTTGAGGATTGGGTATGCACGGCACACCTCAGACTTAAATAGGGTGGAAGTGGGAAGGGGAAACAGCAGTAGGAAGGCAATCAAGGAGAACTAGCATAGCTAGCAGGTGGAATGTATCATAATCAGCCAATTATACATGCAGCAGCCCAGCACACTACTATAAACTATGCAAACACCCTACAGACTGTTTTTTTCCCACTAACTCTACACCATCAGTGTACACAGATGGGCGATTTTTAACAGGCAAAACTAACTAGAAATGCTAGAGGCTGCTGCTGCTTTACTCCATCAATTACTGCTAGAGACTGAGACTGGTGAGGAGGAGAATGCTGACAAACGATTCCACAGGGAGGAGGAGGAGAAGAGTGTACAGACCCTGGGTAACCTACCAGGGGCTACATGAGCTGGAGATAGTAGAGCACTACAGGGTGGACAGGGACATTCTATGGAAAATCATTGACCTGTGCCAGCCATGCCTCACACACCGAACTAATAGAAGGGAACCCATCCCAGTTGATACCAAGGTATGTGTTGGCCTAAGAATACTAGCCACAGGTACCTTCCAATGACCAACTGGGGATATCATGGGTATCTCATAGGCATCAGCATCTGGGATACTCCACCAGTTCCTGAATGCCATGTCAGCACATGTCACTGACCACATATATTTCCCCAGCACCCGTGAGGCATTGACCAGAAATATGCATCTCTTCCACTGTATAGCAGAATACCCTGAGGTAGTTGGTGTTATAGAATGCATGCACATACACATCAAAGCACTACCTGCTGAGCAGGGTAGGGTCTACATAAACTGCAAGGGCTTCCCTTCCATCAACTGCCAGGTCATGTGCAATGCCCAAGGCACTATCATGAATGTGTGTGCTGGCAGCCCTGGAAACTATCATGATTCCCACATCTGGCATTGCTCACAGCTGTATCAGGCATTTGCTAGGGGGGACATCCCATATGGCCATCTAGTGGGGGATGCTGGCTATGCACTGGACCCATGGCTGATGACACCCATCAGAAATGCACACACCTGAATAAGAACACCATAATGAGGCACACGCACAAACCAGGATCATTGTAGAGTGTGTGTTTATGATGCTCAAGTCACGGTTCCACTGCCTTGACATATCTGGTGAAGCCTTGCCATACTCTCCAGCTACATGTACACAAATGTTCCTAGTATGTGCCATGCTACATAATATGATCCTGTGGAAACAGATGCAGCAGGAACAGCATGCGGTAGGGCCACACAGCCCCCCACCAGTGCCAAGGCCAGCACAGGCACAGAGGGACTTGGAGGAGGAACATCCTGAGCCTGCCCTGGTAGGCAGAAGGAGGTGTGCCCAGTATGCCCTGGCCTTGGCACACACACAATGACACTTTAGGGACCCAGGGTCTGACACCTCTCTCTGACTCGCACATACAGTAAGAGAGATGCCAAACATGACACTACCTGAGATTTACCATGTATAGGGAGTGTACTATGTGCATCCAACATAGTTAGCCCACCAGTACCGTCCCCAATACTGGCCCAGCAACAAGGTAATTGACGCTTCCTATCAATTACTGAATGGAGTAGTATGTTCTCATACTTGTATGTATGATATGGATGCAAGCATGCAAGAGAATTGGGTGGCTGAATGGGATAGCAGCAGACAGCTATATGGGGCAGCAGAAAATTCATAATAAATACTGGTGTCAACATACTAGGCAGCACTACAAAAGGTGACAATGAGTGTCACATACTCACCACCAGCCTCACCCAGTAGGACAAATGTAGAGGACCATAAAGAAAAGCCAGGCTAAGGCTCCCAAATGATGGCAATGGGGGACAGCCCCCACCAGACCTATACAGACATACTACAACAGGTCTGGCAGTTGCATCCTAGTTCTGAAGGGTAAGATGTCTGAAACTGAAATTTATGCCATTAAGATCCAACATGTGTACTCTACTGATATGCCTCCTTTCTGCATGATAGGTCACAATACAAATGAAATGGAAGCCAACAGAGTAACTGAAATACCAGTACAGTCATTGCAAATGTTTAAATCATGCAGGTGTGGACCCCCCACAATCCCATGTAGAAATGCAGTAACAGATGGTATGCAGCACTTGCGAATGGTCTTCAGTCCTCTGGCAAAGGCCCATACCTCACCCATAGTTCCAATGTATGGAATGCCACAGAGTCCTAACCACCAACCTAACACAGTAAACAGAAAACAAATGCAAGGTCATGTTGACAAATGCCAGTAGCATGCCTCCCCATGCCTTACTGCAAGGACTGTACACCAGGCCATAAATGCAACTGAAATAAAGGCCCAACTATAGGGATACCTCTGAAATATTGCTTACATAGTGTTGGGAAGAGGAGGAAATAACAGAGGAGGGTGTAGAAGCATGGATGTCATGGAGTATGTGAAGTCTGAAACTCTAATGTCTGCCCATACTACTCTCTGACTGCAAACCCATGAATGAATAGCCACAAAACTGCTTGTAAACTACAATGTGAAGGTAAAATGACCAGATATATGAGTCCTGCCTCTGGATAACTTGGGTGTATCTGTACAGCTGAGAGGTATGGCCCCAGCAGGATATGGCCATTCTGTGAAGTTGAGAAAAGCACAAGGAGGGGATCCACAGCCAGCATACTAACAAGGTGCCAGACCATTTACACAGAACCAGCAGTCTAGTGTCTATAGGTACCCCTCCACAATGGCAGGTGTGTGCCAGAATATGTAGTCTATAAACCTCAGAATATTGGTCTCAGCTTCATTCATCCTGTATGCCCCTGATAAATAATTGTGACCAAAAATGATAACTGTCAGTAGTTGATGAGGTGATACATCACAGTGTCAAACAGTACCATATGTCAGAAAATGTATGCTGCAACCAAATATGTCACACAAGCAGCACAGACAGCAATAGTTAAAATATGCCCTATATGTTACACGCATTGTGACACCATATTGGCAACCTATCTACAGATATCCTGCAGAAACAGTTTGCTAGGTGTAGCTGTAGCACACAAAACCCTGAAATGGAGTCCAACCCTCTATGGAATGGATGCACACACTCAATATAGAAGGTCATACTGGGCATGCTCCTAAACTTAAATAAATGAAGCCCATGTCTCACAGCACAGTGGACTACAGATATCGGTCATTTGTAGCTGTCTGTGCACACACACCAAATTGTACACCATTGATACTTCACACACACATTGGATAGGAATACTCACACATATATAAGGCTAACATAATATAATATGTCAAACATACACACACAGAGACGTGGGAAAGATAAAGACAGACAGCAACAGAGAGAATCCCAATATGAGGCCTTTCCCAACCAGTACACATCCCATTGGCCTATATCACATGATGTGCTGATGTCAGTCTCTGTAGAAATCCCTTTGGTTAGCCCTCAGTCCTATAGTCTCAGTGGTGCTTGTGACAAATATGTAACACCACAGTACAAATAAGTATCCATGCAGCAGTTGTAATCTCAGTCCTGTCAAATATAAAGTTATCTGTGTGTGTGTGTGTGTGTGTGTGTGTGTGTGTGTGTGTGTGTGTGTGTGTGTGTGTGTGTGTGTGTGTGTGTGTGTGTGTGTGTGTGTGTGTGTTTCTAGATGAATGTGGCTGAGGCCATTCACACTCACTAAATGTCTCTTACCCCTCCTTCAGCACTGCTGCTGTTGTCAATCACCTTCAAAGATAACTTTGGAGAGCTCTCCAGCATATCAGCTCTGTGGTGCCTGTGATAACTGTGTAACACTGTAGTGTAGCAAACTAGTTAGGTAGGAGTTCTAATCCTGGTCCTGGTAGCTATGCAAATGCGTGTGTTTGTATGAGAGGGTGTGTATGTGTCTTTGTAGAAACCACCAAGTAAAAATGTACGTCCAAAAGCAGCAACCACCTAGACTGGTAGTAAATGGTAAAACAGCTCACGATATGGTAAATCCAAGTTTAGAAACAGTTTATTTAACTGTGTAACACTGTAGTGTAGCAAACTAGTTAGGTAGGAGTTCTAATCCTGGTCCTAGTAGCTATGCAAATGTGTGTGTTTGTATGAGAGAGTGTGTATGTGTCTTTGTAGAAACCACCAAGTAAAAATGTACGTCCAAAAGCAGCAACCACCTAGACTGGTAGTAAATGGTAAAACATCTCACGATAAGGTAAATCCAAGTTTAGAAACAGTTTATTTAACTGTGTAACACTGTAGTGTAGCAAACTAGTTAGGTAGGAGTTCTAATCCTGGTCCTGGTAGCTATGCAAATGTGTGTGTTTGTATGAGAGAGTGTGTATGTGTCTTTGTAGAAACCTGATGTTGTGGTCATTCACACTTACTACACTTCCCTCACCCCTCTTTTAGCACTGCTGCTGTTGTCACTCACCTTCAAAGATACCTTTGGACAGCTCTCCAACATATAAGCTATGTGGAGCATGCGATAAATGTGTAACACTGTAGTAGTAATGGTAGGGGTTTGAAAGCCAGTACAGGCAAGTGCGTCTGTGTTTCTCATCAGTATCCTGTGTGCATGTTGGTGTGGTTGTGTAATAATAGGATCCATTGGGGGATGTGTTTTGCTACATTATTATATTGAGGACCTATTATATATCCCAATGTCCACAGCACAAGGCCAAAAGTTGTCAAACACCTTACAGGTTGGTGTAGACAATCCACAACCCAAAATGTCTAGTGTCATGTACAATGACTATGTGACAGTATGGATTAGTTAACAATATAGGCAACCCTTCTAATACTCAGTGACCACTCTCCACCCACAAATCATACACAAACACACTTGACTAGGAAGTGACCACTATATTGGTAGTTCTCTTGCAAATTGCCTCACAGATAGTACCCACAGTGTGATTGCAGTGGATCACATGCCTGTTGACCACAACAGTGCCACTGACATCAGAAAGTAATTGGATGTATTACATCCCATGACTGTGTGCCATCCAGCAAGTAAAAGGACATGGCACCTTGTTCCATTCCCCTCAGTAGCCCAATCAATGTGTACAGTGGCCCTTTTGCCATATTCCCCACTGGACACCTGCAACAACTGTAGAGCCAGCAAACATACCCCACAAAGGGAATACCATGCCTTATACACATGCCATGTATGGAGAGATGTCATTAACTCCAGTGAATCCCCATATCATACTGTCCTTGTAGGTGCAATCACTATCTCAGTTACATAGCCAGGTCTCACCAAACGAGGTCAGGAATGCTACTTCTGAAGATACCAATCTGTCCATACAACATGCCCCAGAGACCTCAAGCACACTTCCACACTTCAAAGAACATGGATGTGTGACATGTGCACAACCCAGACACTATCCATGTTATGGTATATACATCACATACATGTGAAGCAGTGCACATCACTGGCCACCCACAATAGAAATCTGGATGAGTGGATAGGGAATACAATACCCACCCCAAGGAACCACTCCAGTGACTATACTCCAGAGCCACTCTGGGGACTATTTCCATGTGGCCTGATGCCTGGGTATTCCCTTGGGCTAGCCTTGTAGAGACTTCTGGCCCATTTACCTACTACACACCTATGAAGCAATGACCTATGGATCTCAGTAATGGCAAGTGTGTGTGTGTGTGTGTGTGTGTGTGTGTGTGTGTGTGTGTGTGTGTGTGTGTGTGTGTGTGTGTGTGTGTGTGAATATTAATCTCAGTGTGTTTGGTTGATGAATATCACCTGTGACTGTAGTTATCAGCAAGCGGAGGTGTATCCAAACCACAACACGTACCATTCATCATTCTAAAACAGATGTTGTAAATCAACATATACCTATTTACAACCCTCAGTCCTATAATCTGTGAGGCATATGCATTCACTGTGTTACAGTCTGGGTCTTTCCATGCACATACTGTATCCTGTCTATGACATGGTGGATGTGTCACCACAGCGCCATACACTGTGGTCTTGATGCAGGTCCACATACTGGTGACAAACAGACACCTAGATGGGAAATGGGATACAGCATGTAAGAACACATTCACTCAGCACTTCACTTGTAGGGGGAGAGAGGGGTAAAGCTGGCACTGAATGTATTGCCAAGACTGTGGTCAATATCTATTGTCTCAGGATAGGTACCAGCATCATGCAGTAACTCACAGCACTTGTGTTTAATGCTGTGGAGGTTGTTGATGTAGCTATCAAAGGCTGTTGTGACTGTTGTCAGTGTCTGCTGCATGTCTGTCATCATGGATGCCTGTAGGGGATTTAGTGAGAGATCCAAAGTTGTGTTAGAGGCTAATAAGGGAGTTCAACAGTCACAGGACACCACCTTTCTCCACAACAGTGTCCTCCTTCTGATGTACACTTCAGTAATAGCAGGGGACCATCGCATTGTCACCCATTGTTTGGAGGACAGTGCCATGGCTCTGTTGGCTCTGTCTAGTACCATGCATTCATGTACCTGTTTTTACATTGCCTTTGTATAAGATTCCACAGTCATGCAGCTATTTCTCATTGCCATGAGTGCAGTGAAGACATCAACCCTTGCTTTCATGGTTGCAAAGTCAGCTTTGGAGAGGTTTTACAAGGTGGTTACCTTTGTGGGGGGTGTGGCTGACATGTTGAGTTCCATGTTGATTACAGCCTGTGTGGATCTCACCATGCATGGATTGACATCTGTGGATGTAACAGTCCCATATTCAAGTAGTCAACACAGGTCAAGGTTGTTGCATCCTCTATCAGGGGTCAGTATGAGCTGGTCCAGGGCAATGGAAATGATGTATCCCAGAAGTGATGGGCCACTGTACTGGCACTTGGCTACTTTCCTCAGGCGATGGAGGGGGACTCATACTATGTCAGTGTTGCGTTGGAACATCATAGATAGCAGGGTGTTGAGGAATGTGCATTGCCAGTCTAGGGACATAGATGTGGACCTATAGCAGGCTATGGTCTGGATTGCACTATTAACCCAAGGCAGTTGCACCAGAAGTATCTCCAATGCATTATGATGGGATAATAGTCTGGAGGTGTTCCTAGCCATAATGAATATGGAGATAACACCACCTATGGAGGTGTGATGTGGTCCATGTTTGGGGGCTGACAGCTGTGGAATGCATCATAGCCTGATACTGCAGGTCTGCTGTCTTCTGCTATGAACCACCTCTCCATTACAGCAGACATGTGTCCTGCACTCCAACAACTGCAATGAGTGACCGCATCCTGACAGTTAGATATCTACTGTTCAGCAGCATGACTCACAGATTGCATACATGTGTAGGTGTTATTGTGGTAATAACATTAGGAACACTGGCTAATAACACAACATAGGGGTGGCAAGATACCTAGCCAGTAACTGGAAACCAAGCGCTGAAAGATGTAGGGCATTTGTGGCAAGTCATTGGGTTGTGTCAATCATGTCATCCCAACCAGAGAGGTACTAGATCCCTGAGGATGACACATAACACGTAAGCCAATGTTGCAGTCAATCATCTGTTCATAGTACCACAGCATCATTCTGGGTGACAGTGGTACACTACCCAGGGCTACTGTCACACCTGCCTGGACTACATAATCATTGAGTTCAACCATGTCTCTTGTCATGTCATCCAGGGAGGTGTGTCCCAATCCATTCACACCTACATGGATACAGAGTGATACTCATAGTTGTAGAGAGCCATGACTGGCTGTGTCATGTGTTGAATGCTGGCATGTGATAGATATTTGACTGTTTGAGTTTAGAGGGGAGGGATGTCTGTGTACATGAGGTATTTCCAACAGTGCCCCAGAATGGACACGTGCACCAGATTAATGGGTGAAAGCACAGATAACTGCCCTTAAAACAGTGCCAAGTGGGGTGGACAGAACTAGTAAGTACTCGGGCTACATCTGTGATGAATGAGTACTGCTGATGACTCCCAGGTGTGCCACACCTCTTGATACAATAACCTGGTGAAGTGCCAAGCCATAATGCTAGTTGGAGTGCAAGACAGAAAGAACTAGCATGATGTATAGGTGAAACAGAAGGCAGACTGTTTGCCACCTGTAATACTTTACCACAGCTGTGCAGCTATCAGCATCTGTGGCCAAGTGAAAGTTCAGTAAGGTCTGTAGCGCATATAGTAACTGCATAACACTATAGTAGACATATCAAGATAGGCAGGACTTCTAATCCCAATACTATTAAGTGTGTGTGTGTGTGTGTGTGTGTGTGTGTGTGTGTGTGTGTGTGTGTGTGTGTGTGTGTGTGTGTGAATCATGTACTGTTTGGCTTATACCATTTTTGACATGTATACTACCCTTTACACTTCCCTTCACTCCATAGGTTCATAGGTTCATAGGTAGGTACTAGGCTATTGGCCCAAGGGCCGACATAGGCCTAGCCAACAAGGTTCCCTGGCTTATGCCACCCAAGAAAGTTATTTTCCTGTGCCACTGTCGAGCAGAGACACAGAATTGATCCCTGGGATGTATTTCCTATTTCCCATCCACTCATCAAGATTTTTCTTGAAGAGTGCTAATGAAGAACTTTGCTTGACATAGATGGGTAGCCTGTTCCACAGTATGGGAAGTCTCTGGGACAGGAATCTATCCCTCCAGCATGTCCTGTTTATTGTGGTGACAAGGTTTAGGTCCCTAGAGCATGTAGCTCAGTGGGATTGGGACTTCTTTAGGCATAGCATGTCCAACAGCTCTGGGTTTGACATAGCTTTATATGTTAGGCAGAGATCACCTCAGAGTAGGCTATATGCTATGGAGTAAAGCTGGAGTTTTTTGAGGCAGTCAGTGTAGGGCATTTGTTTGAGGCTAGTAATCCTCTTTGTGAGGTACTTCTGTGGCCTTTCCAGCTGCTGCAGATGTCTTGTGAGGTACATTCCAAAAGGGGCATTGCACTCTATAACGGGTCTAATGAGTATCGAGTAGAGGGGAATAATGACCTCTTTTTTCCTGGATGAGAACCTTTTTATGATGAGGTGTGCCATATAGAAGGACTTCCTGGCTATTGTGGCGATGTGACTGTCAAAGGAGAGACTACTGTCCACCTGGGTCCCAAGGTCTGTTATCACACATTTGGCATTAAGTAGACTGCCACTCATGTGGTAGTTCATGGGTACAGAGTTTTTACCAAATGGGATGACAATGCACTTTTTGGCATTGAGCTTGAGGCCATGGCTCTGACACCAGGCATCTGTCTCAGTGAGGCCCTTCTGTAGGATGTCCACATCATTTGGGGACTCAGCTATGGCTCCTAGTTTGCAGTCATCTGTGAACTTCATTAGCCAAAGGCCTTCTGTGTTAGCCTGTATTTCAGAGAAGTATATAACAGGCATCAGCCCTTTCTTTGCCTGTGAGGAGGTTTTCATGCATGTGTATTACTCACAGAATCACAGAGGGTTGTTGTACTAACAACTTATGACAGAGACTGTGAAGACAGCCCATCTCACCAAGGACAATTGTTCCAGACACAGGGACAGACTGTGAGCATTGCTGTTATACAATTGAAGTAATGCTAGTTTGACAGGGTTTGTGTGGATGTGGCTGTTCTGCATGATTTGCAGTCTTGAGAGTATTATGTGATTGACATAGCTCAGACTGCCCAGAGTTTGTACTCTTATTATCAGTGTGTTACTCACACATTTATTGAATTTGGAAGGTCTGTAGCATGCTCTGTAGGATTGCAGTCAGTAAATGGTAACATCCATGTTTGTTTCTGACTTCATATTGCTCAGAACAGATGTGTTACAATACACTGTGTTACACCAGCTACTTTCTCCATTTATAACAGCAATATCTCCATCTTGGACCTGTGTTTTGGCCTCTGTCCACAAGTATGTCAGACTTTGTCCATATATCATGCAGTAAGAGTCATAGAGATATGGTATATCATTACTTAGTGACATAATTCCTAATATCATTCCAGTTATGTATCAGACTGCCAGACATTTTATGTGTAAGAGGCCTTATATATGATGACAAGACCTGGACATTCTTTAGGAGTGTGTACAGTTGGGAGGTCTTTGTATTTCTGGCTATCGTTGACAGACTAGCAAAAAACTGAGTAGGAAACCAGTATACGTAAAACACTTTATGTAGAACAGCAGAGCTTTCGGATACAATCCTTCATCAATACTAATACATACAGAGTATACTATTACTTTATATAGGTCCAAGTAAATCATATGACCAGGTTTGTCTTTGGCATTTGTGTTTGATCTGGTTTGTCTTTGGCGTTTGTGTTTGATACTGTATTGTTGACAGACTGTCAGGATTGTGTAGCAGTGTATTGTGAATATGTTATTTCTTGGGGGTATGGTAGATGTAAGTGTTATGTTTCCTTTTCTATCTGCCTTTGCATGTGGATCCAGTTTCTGGTGCTCTATCAAGTGTTACATTTTTGTAGGGTAAGACTGTGACATGCCCCATAACACAGTCAGGCATCATACTACACTTGGATTGGGCCAATATATGTAGGGGTAGTGTGTGAGTGTCAAACATGCTGACAGTTTGGTTCACATACTCCTTATACTGTATGCACTTTCACAGTGGTGTCTGTTTCTCAATGGTGTTACATCCCTGGAGTGCCTCGCATATTTGCAATTACATGTGTATTCCCCCATAGCAAGATTGCTTTTTTGTTGTGTAAGTCTGTCTGTAGTTTGGATATTGCTTGATGACATGGCTAGTAGCTCAGTGTATTTTCCCTAATTTTATGTTATGTCCAGATATTTGGCAGATGTAGTATTGCCAAGCCCCCATAAGCGTTGTGTATGTCGGACACATCAGTGGGAAGATGTGAAGATTTATGTGACTAACTCTTGGGAAGTCACTGGGTTTTGGACTTGTGCTATTCCACTCAATAGATGTTGGAACAGATAGGAGGGTGCTACTGCATCAAATGTGTCTTCTCATCTACACCAGTATGTCAGATATGTCCACATTTTCATGCCCCCCCCCTTTGTCAGGCTTGGTTATGCTTTCTTGCACTATGCTGTTCTGAGCATACCTGTCACCAGCTGGATTGTTCCAGACTATCCATGTTTATTGCCCATATTTCTGGTCTGTTGCACAGTATCATTTTATTCCTTCCTGTGGTAAATCACTGTGATCATGTGAGAATGTCTGTCAGTATATGATGACATACAGTACAGTTTCAAAAATGACATCCTTCTGAACATGTATGCTGACACACCCCTGTTCCTGTAGCAACTTTCTACATTTATACCTGCAGGAAATACATTGTGTCCCTATTGTTGGTCCATTCACCTCCCCCCCATTTTTCAGCCTTTGTCCAAATCTGTTGCACTTAGGGGTGGGAAGGTATGGTGCTGGGTATGACTCCAGTGCATGCATGTTATGCACATACATATATATATATATATATATATATATATATATATATATATATATATATATATATATATATATATATATATGTATGTATAATACAACCTCCTCAGATTAATAACTCTGAGATTCTTGTCACCAAATTGCAACTTAATAAAAATAAATGCATTAATATCATCTGTATGTACATTCCCCCAGGTAACAATATATCTACATTTGAAGATATCCTGCACTGGTTATCATGTCACTACCCCCAAGAAACCCTACTACTTGGAGACTTTAACATAGACTGGGGCACCTGTTCCTTAGAATCCCCAACCACCCATATTAACCTGCATGCATTTACACAAATCATATCCACCCCTACCAGGATAGGTAAACCCAACCAAAAAGAAAGTATACTTGACTGGGTACTCATAAACAGTCACCCCAACTGTACACCTCTGGTACCCTCCTTAATGGCCTAAGCGATCACCTTCTCACATATGTAATTAAGCACAAAACCATTAATTCCCAACAACCCTTACTCAGAAAGGTTAGAAACAATAAAAACTTTGACCCTGCCAAATTCCAACAAGAACTAAACTCATGTAATTGGTCTATTCTAAAACACCTCCCCTTAGAGGAAGCAGTAGCATACTTTAACAACAAATTCCTTGAGATCCTTGATTTGCATGCACCTGTTCGTTCAAAGAGAACCAAGGCAAAACTGCACCATGGCTTTCTATAGAGTCTAAACTCAAAATTACCCTTAGAAACAAAGCATGGGCTTTATGGTGTTCTTCTAAAGACCCTCAAGATCACATTAAATAAAGGCAATCCAGGAATGAAACCAAAAAATCAATTTTACAAGACAAAAAACAATACTACTGTAATTTACAGACAGTAAATCAAAATAACCCTCAGAAGTTTTGGGCAGGTTTAAATAATCTACTACATCCTGGACAAACTTCAACCCAATCCCTGCTGCTACTATTGATAAACCCCCTGAAGATGTTTCCGATAGTTTTAACCAATTCTTTACTGAGACAATTCAAGCCCTAGCTAGCCAACTACCTCCTAGCTCCCCTGGTCCTGAAAGTAGCACCCCTAGAAACCTACTTGTGTTCAGCTTCCAACCAGTCGCCACTTCCCTTATCCGTACATTGATCAAAAAGTTAAAACCCACTACACTTTCTGCTGATCAACTCCCTGCCGAGTACCTACAAAAATTAGCTGATGCAATTGCTTACCCCGTCTCAATACTAATCAATCGAACGATAGTAGAAGCTAAAATTCCCACCATATGGAAAATATCCTATCTAATCCCACTTCACAAAGGAGGCAGCTCTACTGAATTCTCCAATTATAGGCCAATAGCTATACTCTCTCCACTTGCAAAGATTATGGAAAAATGTATTCATAGACAACTCATGCACCACCTAATCCAAAATCGCCTTATGGCAGACACTCAGCATGGCTTCCATCCTCATCACAGCACTACTTCAGCCCTCCTAGCCTTTACTAACACCATAAACCATAATCACAACAATAATTATATATCCTCAGCCCTCTTTTGGATCTTTCCAAGGCATTCGATATGGTTGATCACCAACTTTTAATCCACACCCTGCAAACATTCTGTCTAGATACTGGAGCCCTCCAATGGTTTCAATCCTACCTGAATGGTCGACAGCAGGCTGTCCTCTGGCAGAACAAACTCTCTAACCTTCTACCTAACACCCTCAGAGTACCACAAGGCTCTATACTACGGCCCTTGCTGTTCTCCATCTTCATTAACGACCTTTATACTGTCATCCCAAAAGTCAGCTGTATCCAATATGCTGATGACTCTACTCTGATTTGCTCAGCCACATCTCCAGTAGAGTTATGGTCAGCTACCCAGACCACCTTTAATACAATAGAAAACTGTCTTTCTGAACATCGTCTGATCCTAAATCCCAAAAAAACTAAAATGCTGTTATTTTCACCAACACATAGGTCTACCGCTTTCACCTTTACCATAAAATCAAATGATGGCACAATAATCTCCCTGACCCATCTACAAAACTATTAGGTGTCATCATAGACAATAATCTCAAATTTGACCTACATGTTAACCAAACTATCACAACCATCAATAGAAGACTAGGGTCACTTTACAGAATAAGAGCCTTCCTAACCCCTCCAGCTAAAATTGCCATAGCTCACTCTCACCTTCTTTCAACCCTTCTGTATGCATCCCTCTACTCTCGAATTTGAACAAGACTGTCCTTAACAAACTCTCAATTTGCTACAACCACATTGCCAGGTTTGCCACTGGGCTGCCTTTTAGGACACATCATTGCATCAATCTAAATCAGCTTGGTTGGCTTGAACTACCTAGCCTAATCCAGTATAACCAACTGATTATGGCCTATAAAATCCTCTATAATCCGGACAATACTCCTGCACTTAAAAATATTATCACCCCCTATAACAATCCTAGACCACTTCGATCCTCTAACAAACTACTAATTCAGACTAGCAAAATTAATAACACAGCCGGTGATTCTCTCTTTGCAAACTCTGTAAGTAGATCCTGGAACTCTCTTACAGCTGATATTACCTTACTTTCCACCTTAGGTCAATTTAAAGCTAGACTCAAACAACATTTGTCACTTAACTGGTTATGTCAATGTATCAAGCCTGGCTAACTCCAATGTGTAAAAATCTGTTAGCCAGTTTACTGTGTAATTTAATTTAATCCTGACTTGTGCTCAGGACTAACTGTAACCTGTGGAACTTGTTTAACTTGCTTACTTATGTAATCTCTGTAAATAGTCTGTTTGTAATATGTAATGCTGGTATTATGTAATACTGTGTCTGCTTACCCTTGGAGCTTTTCTCCCCGGGCCTCTGCTGAAAATGGACATGCATCCAGTCGGACTATCCCGGTCAACAAATGTAAAATAAAAAATAAAAAAAAATATATACACATTTCTAATGTGTGTATGTATGTATGTGTGTGTATGTATGTGTGTGTGTGTGTATGTGTGTGTGTGTGTGTGTGTGTGTGTGTGTGTATATATATATATATATATATATATATATATATATATATACATATATATATATATATATATATATATATATATATATATATATATATATATATATATATATATATATATATATATATATATATATATATATATGTATGTATATATCAGTATTTATATATATATATATATATATATATATATATGTGTGTGTGTGTGTGTGTGTGTATATGTATATGTATGTATGTATATATATGTATATATATGTATGTATAGATCAGTATATATATATATATATATATATATATATATATATATATATATGTGTGTGTGTGTGTGTGTGTGGGTGTGTGTGTGTACCTAGATATATATTTATATATATGTATATGTTATGTTTATATATATTTATCTGTGTATAGATATATTTCTATATATATGGATATATATTTGTTTACATATATGACTACTGATATATCAGTATATTTTTTTATATCTACACATATATATTATGTTTTGGTATATATGTACATATTCGATATGTCTACTTTCATATGTACAGCTACATATATCTGATGTATACACTTTTCATTTGTATCTATTACCATACACATCCATATTTGTATATGCATATATTATAAACATGACTGGTTCCACAGTGTTTGTTCCACAGTATTCTATACATGTATTGAATGATATATTAAAAAAAAACATTCAGTAGTACAGCTCAGAAGGAGTAGTGGTACATTGTTCTGACTATGGTGTATAAGATCCTGGGTTCAAGACTGGGCAGGGCTGATTATTTTGTTGCTGGGAAAACAGTGGCTGATGGTGACAGTGTGATTAAAACAGTTTTAAGGAGTTGTATGCAGGTTTGCACAGAGCTAAGCACTGCTAAAATACTGTTAAACCAATACTTGCCTAATCTGTGTAGGCTTGGCTTAGCACCACGCAAACATGGTTAAACCCGCTTGTTGCTGATTAAAACAGCTTACTCCCACTTACCCCTGCTCTAATTTATTTGAAAGAAAAGAAAAAAGGGGTGATAGGAAAGTGGTGAAAAAGGGGGCATGCTAAGGAAAACAATAAGAAAAATTGGTAGGCATGTGCAGGACAGGTGTAGGGAAGGCCCATAGCTGTCCATTTCTTCTACAGCAACAGCTGTGAATTTTGAGGTATATTTGTGCACTCAAACCCCTGAGAGAGGGGTGAGGACAACAATAATGTGTTGTGCAGCCAATTAGACCAGATTACATGTGTCCGGTGGACATGTGTGTGAAATGGGCAGCTATGTAGAAGGCAAGGTTTTTTTTACCAGTGCGCAAATCCGTTTAGCAATGCTAAATATTGCTTAGACTTTTAATTTCAGTGACACCTCACATTTGAAGCTGCTACACTACCCTGATTAATTATCATATATATAATATATTCACTACCTATTTATTAAAAATACATTTTAGATGTGTTTCACATATGAAAATGTTTGGATAGCTGTGGGGTGCAAACTGTGCCTGACTGCATGCGAGGTGAACTTTCTAACCACTATACTATTCCAGTTTCAAACCCATGCAGCTACTCTTAAACTTTATTCCAGATTGAGAAAAAAAACCTTATATGTCCACATTTTTGCGTTATATTTTTGGTCTGTTTTTTTATTACATTGTGGCTTTCTGGCTAATTAGTGACACATCTTAAAGACTAAAGTTAGAAAATGCTGACAGACATTTGAGCTTTTGACTTCATACCCTTCAGCAAATAATGCTAACGCATAACCTGTTATTCTATCAACTTTCTTAAGTCTGTATGGGCCAGACTTTTGTTTGCTTTTTAAGAGGTTGAGAGGTATTCCATGGGCACATTGCCGTATGGCATTTATGGAGTGCAGGGCACGTGTGTATTGTGAGAGCACTGTTCTCAGACTCACCCCTTGCACTCGCACACAGACCCGTGTCTGTGTAAGAGTTGAACAGTGTGCCTTTATTAATATGCAAGACATGCTGCTGTTCTAGATGGACATGGAATTCTCCATGCAAGAATAAGCTTATTCTTGCATGGAGATTCATGAATCTGCAGGTTTATGTCATCAGTGCTGCTATACACATGGTGGATTGATAGATTGACAGGGTTTGTGTGGACATGCATTTAGTGAGTGACTTCACAAATGACAGTGATATGTCTCTGACATACCTCTCCGCTGGCACGTTGTCCATAGCCTGGCCACATGTTTGCCTGTTATGTTTTGTCTGTTCCCCAGACAGTTGGTATCCTTGGTAAATCAGTCCTAGACTCTGGGGAATGCAGTCAGTAAATACTTTCATCTATTGGTATTACTGACTTCATATTCCTCATAAAGGATAGGTTACAACAAACCCAGTAACATCTGCAACTGTCTCAATGTATGACAGCAGTATGTCCAATATACCCCTATGTTTGTGCTTCTGGCCCCAAATGATGTTAGGCTTTGTCCAGATGTCAATGAGGCTCAGACATATTTAGCATCATTATTCATTCCTGCTACCATCCCAGTGATGTAGTCGACCCACAGACATGTCAGGGAAGAGGCCATAGAAATGAGTCCTGACCCTGTACATTCTGAGGTGAACTATACATGTGAGAGGCCTGTTATGTCTGGCTATTGCTAACAGACTGTCAGGTTTGTGTACACGTGTCATGTGTACATGTTGTTTGGGGCTGTGTATGGAGGAGGTGGATGTAAGTGTTATGGCTCCTTCTTTATCTAACTGTGCATACTGCTCCAGTTTCTGCTGATCTATTGGCTGTATGTGTTTGTAGGGGCAGACTGAGACATGTCCTGTACCAAGATCAGGATTCAGACTACACTGAGAATTGGGACTGTATATGTAGGACTAGTGTGTGAGTGGCAAACAATGATGTATTTGTTCACACAGTCCGTATACTCCACTGTTCATTTGACTTACCAGTATGTGACTGTGGTGATATTGGTTGTAGGTATGCACTTTCACACTGGTGTCTGTTTGTCAGTGCTGTTACATCCCTGCAGTGCCTGATATATTTGCAAATACATGTGTAATTAACCATAGCAGATTTCCTATTTCAATTACTTGTGCTATTTCTTGACTACAGCAACTGTGTTAGCTTATATGTGCCAGTACTTCAGATACATCCCCATATTCTTGGCTTCCACCCACCTCTTTGTCAGTCTTGGGCCATATTCATTGCAGTAAAGGGTTCTGAGCATACCTCTCAACTGGCTGGATTGTTTCAGGATGTCCAGGTTTATTGCTCATATTTCTGGTCTGTTTTACCGATTATTCTCATTTCTCTGGTAAATCACTGTGATGATATGATTATTGTCAGAAAATGAGGAAATACATTACATTTACCTACCTCACATCCATCATAATATGTATGCTGAAATAAACTGTGTCACTCTGTCAAGAAGAGTACAGGGGAACAATAACCTCTTCCTTCCTCGATGCTAATGTGTTAGTACTGAGATGTGCCACATAGAAGGACTTTCTGACCACAACGGCAATGTGGTGGTCAAAAGAGACATTGCTGTCAACCTGTGTACCCAGATCTGTTATAATGCCTTCTTTGTTCAGGGGACTACCATCAATATGGTAATTCATGTGAACATGATTTTTCCCAAAGGGGATGACAACACATCTTCTGACATTGAGCTTAAGGTCATGGCTCTGACACCGGTCATTGCTGTCAGTAAGGCCTTTCTGTAGGATGCCAACATCACTTGGGTAGTTAATAATAACTTCCAACTTGCAATTGTCTGCAAACTTTGTCAGCTAGAGTTCCTTCATGCTGGCATGGACTTCAGAGAAGTTGATACCACATGGGAGGACCCAGGACAGGACCCTGTGGGACTCCACTTATGACTGTGCAGCAGTCTGACTTGGAGTCAGCTATTTTCACCTTGTGAGTTCTATCTGTGACCCAGTTTACAACCCACCTAGTAATATAGGGGCTGATGCCTAGCTTAGTGAGTTTTTGCATGATTCCTGAGTGGGGAATGTTATCAAAGGCTTTGGTCAGATCAAGGTAGGCTGTATGTGCCACCTTGCCTTCATCCACAGCTCAGGTGACTGACTCCAAGAAGCTGACCAGGTTGATTGAGGAGATATGACCTACCCTTCACAAAACTAAACTGTGTGGGATCCTGAGTCTGCAGATTCCCATATCCCTGTTTATTAGGTGTATGATAATGCATTCCATAGCTTTGCCTAACAGACTTTTCAGGCTATTGGGCCGGTAGTTCCCATGGTCTGTAGTCACACCTCCTTTGTGGAGAGGGGTGACTGTAACAGTACACAATTCAGTAGGGACAAAGCTTGAGGTGATGCTGTGATTGAACAGGGCACACAGGTGAGGTGCCAGGTCACTCTGTAGTTCATGTAGAACACAGCCAAGGATATTGTTAGGTCCCATAGAAGCTGTATTCATGGCCTTGGACAGTGGTGTTTTAACCTGTTCAGCAGTAATACTGGGTGCCTGGCAGTGTACTGGTATTGTGATTGGTCCTTTGGGGGGGTAAGATTTGCAGTCAATATGTCAGTCATTATATTGTCAATATTTGTTGGCTCAGTCTAGGAGGTGCCATTGTCCAGTAGCTCAGAGCAAATATTGGTATTGCCAAGGAGATTCTTTATATGATTGTATGAGGCCTTGTGGTTGTCTTTACTATGTGCTCCAAATTTGTTTTCACAGCTTTGTAGTATTTGATGAGGGATTTCAACTTTTAATTGGGGCTGATAAGGTTTTTTTTTTCCAGTCTTGGGACTTCACCTTATTCTGTATCAGTTTCCTCCTTCTGTTGTACAGTTTCCTTATGGCCAGGGACCACCAGATTGGCTTCCTTTTTTTGGAGGTGAGGGTCTTGGTTCTATTGGGTATGGCGGTATCCATACATTAGTGTATGTGTTCATAGTGCATTGCTGTTTGATTCAGCAGTCATGCAACTAGTCTCCATTTGCATGGCTGCTGTGAGGTTAACCACCTCTATTTTTAGGAGGCCAAAGTTAGCTTTAGAAAGGCTTTTCATGGTGGTTACCCTGTGCAGGGAGGGGTGGGAGGGCTGTGGATTTCCAAAGGTGATTACTTTGTGGTCAGAGCTAACAAGGGAGGAGTTGACTGTTGGTGTACAGCAACAGTCGCCCATGTTAGTAAGGACCAGGTCGATGGGTGATGGGCAAGTGCATCGGTACATGAGTAGTTTTCCTAGTTAATGGTGGAGTAGTTGAAGTCAACCAGTATGAGAGTGCTAGGTTGGACACTAATATTCTCCAGGGTGTTTAGGGACATGGAGTGTGAGTCTTGGGACATATTTGGGGACATATAGCAGGCTACAACCTGAACCACTGTCTTACTCAATGTTAGCTACACAAACAGGATCTGTGATGCATAATGATGGGCTACCACTCTGGAGGTGTGTGCATCTTTATAAATATAGAAATGCCACCACCTTTGGAGCATCAGTCCAAGTTCTGCAGCCAAAAGGTGTGGAATGAGTTATAGGGTGGTAATGCAGGGATGCTTCCTGTTGCCTTTAACCAGGTCTCTGTTACAGGACCAATGTCATTGTTCCCCATTTTAAGGAATACTTCCAGTGAGTGCATTTTCAGATTTAGACTTCTAGGGTGCAGCAGCATGACCCTCAGATTGCATATGCTTATAGCTGTTATATATTTATATATATATTTCTGTATACATATATATATATATATATATATATATATATATATATATATATATATATATATATATATATATATATATATATATATATATATATATATATAAGAGAAACTGTTGAAGTGAAGCAAAACAACCAAAAACAAAAGCAGGAGGTGAGGCAGTCAGAAATAGCACCAAAACTCCAAGTCCAATGGTAAGTTGAACGCAGCTTTATTAAAATCCAGTAGCGTTTTTGCTGCTAAAAAAGAGTTGCAGCTTCTTCAGAACAAACAAACAAAGTGAATATTAGCGCCAAATATTTAAGAGGAAATCAGAGGTGTGGCAATGACATCACTTCCTCTAGTGTGCTATTTCACTTTAAATTCACAATCAGCAAAATAAAATATAGCGTTTACATCAACATAAAAATAAAAAAACATCAAGTTATAAGCACAATGTTACAACCTTCATATTAAAAATTGAAAATTGAAATCTACTTTAGATTTAAATGAATTATAAAATTAAAAGTTGTCAAGTTGTATGGATATATATATATATTCTAACTTGCAACTAATATAAAATAACTTCTTTTGTAACTTAAAATTCTTTCACTAGATCACACTAAAGAAATAATAGACTTGTCTGGTGACATATACATATAAATCAGTGTTATGAAAATTATGAAAGTATAAAAAACATATTCTGAAAATACTATCTCATGTAACTTTTTAACTTTAGGATTGCTGCTATGTTGCAGTTCTCATTTAAACCTGGGTCACTGAATGCATTGAGCCTTATTTGCCATTCCAATTCTCTAAATTCTAGCATCAGTGTAAGTGGACCACCTCTGATGCTAGGTGGTATGTGGTCAATGGCCATAAAATGAAATTTATGGCCAGGATTTCTGGAAATGTGTTTTGATAAGGCACTGTCCATTTTCCCAGTTCTAATTGCGTAGTTGTGTTGGTAAATCCGCTCCTGGAATTTCCGGTCGGTTTTGCCTATATAGAATCCGGGACAGTAGTCACAAAAAGCTGCATACACCACTGATCTGGTCTCACAATTGATTTTGTGGTGGATTGTGTATCTTTTATTTCTAATGGTAAATGTTTCACCTGATTTTACTAGCCCACACCAGTTACATGAGCCACAGCTAGCAGAGCCCTTGTACCTAGTAAAGGAGTTCATAGAGTGGTTCCTTTGTAGGATTTCCTTTATGTTGGTACCTCTTCTATAGACTACTCTTGGGCAAGCCCCTAGCTTATTCGATAAGAAAGAGTCACTATTGATGAGGTACCAGTTCTTACAAATGGAAGACCATATTAATTTAGATTCCATGTTGAAGGTAGAAATGAAGCTAGTTGGAAATTTCTTGTCCCCCTTCTTCACTATTCTTTTATCTAATCTGTTGCAGATTTCGATTTCGTTCCCACCTTCTACAATATCAGATGGCATAACGGGTACATCCATTTGCATGTTTTCATCCAAAAGTGGCTTGTAGAAGCCAGTGGATCTTTTAGTGTCAACTTCTTCAATGATCATGTCAACAAGGGTTACTGGGTACCCTCTGTTGGTAAATAGATCTCTCTCAAGAAATTACATTCCTTTTGAAAAGCTGTGTAAGTACTGCACATTCTCACTGCTCTGACCACCTGTCCTTTGATGATGGAGCGTTTTTGTTTATAAGGGTGGAAACTAGAAAAGTGCAGTAATGAATTGCAATAAGTTGGTTTTCTAAAAATCGAGGAGCATAACTTTCCTCTTGTTGAATCTTTGACCAGTTTGACATCCAAGTAATCGATCTCATTCATGGAAAAATGATGAGTAAATTTAAGGAAAGAGGTTGTTTGATTGTTTGATATGTATATATATATATATATATATATATATATATATATATATATATATATATATATATATATATATATATATATATATATATATATATATATATGTGCATGCATACATGTAGATATAAATTTAGATGTATCTCTCTCTCCCTCTCTCTCTCTCTACATATATATATATATATATATATATATATATATATATATATATATATATAAATAAAAATGTAAATGTTAGTTTGTTCAAAATCTTAAATCTCTGAAAGTTCTTCACCGATTGCTTTGAAACTTTCACACAATATTGCATTTGTATACACGCGTGTTTTTATATACCTACTATTATATAGATTTCACACGTTGCATTCGAATACGCGCATTTTTATATACCTACTATGGATTCTATATATTTGTATACAAATATGCAATTTTATATGTTTTTGTTATAATGTTCTTACTTCTTTTTCAGTGCAATCTGTCTGCTTTTTTATATACCTACTATTATATAGATGTCATACATTGCATTCGAATACGCGCGTGTTTTTATATACCTACTATAGATTCTATATATTTGTATACAAGTATGCAACTTTATATGTTTTTGTTATAACTTTCTTACTTCTTTTTCAATGCTATAAATCTGCTTTAGTTCATCCAAATAATGCCTCACAGAAGATCAAACTTAGGTCGTCGTACTCGCGGAGCGGAAGCAGTGCGACGTGTAATTGCAAATCAACCTGAGGAAGAACGGGCATCAGCGAATGAGCAAAACAGACAAAGAATGGCTCAAATACATGCCGAGGAAGCAGCAGAGTGACGTGCAGCCAGACTTGAGGATGCATGGTTGCGAGCATGGCGATTGCGTTCTGCAGCTTCAGATCTGCTTCGTTCTCCTCGATCGACACCAGCGGATGAAACAAATGCTTGCCTGGAATACTCTACTTTGTGGCGACACGTAAAGATGTTAAAATTAACTACAAATATGCATGTCCAGCTGCAAAACAATCGATCAGCTGAGATATTCTCACATCAATTGCTAGAAACTGGGAACGGAAAGGTGCTGGTTGATCTGACCTCAGGACGAATTTCATTGCCTCATAACTTCTGCAATTTAGTGACGTCAAAAGAAGAATTGGTTAAAAAAGTATTTCCCAATATTCAAACCAATTATAAAAATCACGATTGGCTGACTGAGCAAGCTATTCTTGTGGCCAAGAACAAAGACGTCTATGAACTTAACAATATTATTCAGTCTAACATTCAAAGCGAGGCAGTCACATACAAGTCCGTCGACACTGTTGTGGAAGCAGATGAAGCGGTTAATTATCCAACAGAATTTTTGAATTCACTCGATCTGCCAGGGATGCCACCGGACGTACTGCAACTGAAAATCGGTGTGCCAATTATAATGTTGCGAAATATCAACCAGCCAAAGCTTTGCAATGGCACGAGGCTTGCAGTAAAAAAATTAATGAGCAACGTCATAGAAGCAACAATCTTGACAGGACCTTTCAAAGGTGAAGATGTCCTCACTCCTCACATTCCTATGATTCCAATGGATATGCCTTTTCAATTTAAGAGATTGCAGTTCCCAATTCGATTGGCGTTTGCAATCACCATCAACAAAGCTCAGGGCCAATCTTTAGAATTGTGCGGTTTAGAACTACACACGTATTGCTTCTCACATGGGCAATTATATGTTGCGTGTTCTAGAGTCGGCAAACCAGACAATCTCTATATCTGCACAGACAATGGAACAACAAAAAATATTGTATACCCACAAGCATTGTGAAATTAAACATATTAGAAACGTGCGCTTTCTCTTTTCTTTCTTTTCCATTTAACCAGACTGAGCCACAGCAACACGTGACCGGGTACAGCTAGTATATATATATATATATATATATATATATATATATATATATATATATATACATGTGTATATTTTATATGTATATCTCTACATATATTATATATTAATGTTTATATATATATATATATATATATATATATATATATATATATATATATATATATATATATGCATCTCCATACACATATACAGTTATACATATGTACAAAACCTGACTATTTTTAACAAACCTTTTCCCTACTGTTGAATGACTCTACTGAATGATATGTTTGAAAAAACATCAGACATGTCTAAGGCTTAGTGGTAAAATGCTGCGGCTATGATGTGCAGGGTTCTGGGTCCAAGTCTTGCAAGGGCTGATTATTTTGTTGTGGGGAAGAACAAGGGCTGTTGGATACAGAGTGATTAAGGCACTTTTAAGCAGTTTTAAGTGGATTTGTGTTGGTTTGCACAGCAATAAGCAATGCTAACTTCTGGTTAACTATGCTTGCATACAGTTAGCCTTAAAAGTGCTTAATCTGTGTAGGCATCACTTTGCAGCATGCAAACAGGCTTAGTCCTGCTTACTACTGCTTACTCCTGCTTACTCCCATGCTAATTTCTTTAAAAGAAAAGAAAAAGGGGGTGATAGGAAAGTGGTGAAAAACGGGGCATGAAGAGTGAAAAACAATATGAAAGATAGCTAGGAATATGAAGGATGGGTGTAAGGAAGATCCATAGCTGTCCGTTTTTCTATAGCAACAGCTCTGCCTATATACTGAATTTGGACACTCAAACCCCTGAGAGAGGGGTGATGAAAACAATAATGTATTGTGAAGCCAATTAGACCAGATTGCATGTGTCCAATGGACACATGTGTGAAATGGACAGCTATGTATGGGGCAATATTTTTGGGGGGGAACAGATTGCCCTTTTTTTAAGGTGAGAGTGGGATGTTGGGGAATAATAGTAGGCATATTTGGGGAGGTAGGTTAGATAGGAATACAGACAAGACAGATGAGACAGAATACAGGGGCAGTATATGACACATGGGGGGTAAACATCTTGGACGGGGGAGGGGTGTTTGGTAATCGGAGGCTCACTATCCCCAAAATGGTTACAGTGGAACTGAGGTCCCCACACATGGGCGGTCACCACTGCACCTTCATGGCCCCAAAGGTGGCTGTGCTGGGGGCTGAGCAAAAGGGGCAGGTTGACCCTCTGAATGCACCATGTGGCCCTCAAGCTGGCATAGCAGATCTCCCAATTCTTTGCAGAGTTCCCTACACATCAGACCCTGTTCCTGGCTTTGGGTGACAGGATCATGTCCATGCCCATGCCCAGGGGGACGAGCATCATCCCTTGTGATGGTTGCACCTGAAGGTGGTGCAGAACCAGTGGATGAGGAGGTCCTGGGGTAGGTCCCAGACATGATGGGGCTGGTGCCATGGCCAGATAAGGCAGGAGAGGCAGACCCACTGGGATCTGCCTTCCCAGACGTGCTATGGTGTTGCAGTTTTAGAACATGTTGGTTAGTCATGAAAAACACATTCCAGGGTTAGTTATAACAGCATGCATGAGTATTCCCATTAACCCAAAACAACAGATTTGGAACATTTGCATAGCAAACAGAACACATGCATATATGGAACCACAGTGGGCATTACACTGGCATGCAGGTTACATTGATAGCAACAGGCCACCAGTGATGGTATATGAACAGGGAACATTAATTGGAAAACATTTCAATATTTGCAGAAAAATTAGACACATGTCCCAATGGTAGGTTTGGTGAAAACATACCCATTAATTTATGTGTTTAAATTATTGGTAAAGATAAGGTGGGGGAGAGAGAGAGATGTCACTTAACAAATGTAGATTCTTGCAGTGATCACAGCTTTAATGATCATTGCTCTAATCATTACTCTACAGGTATTATTACAACAACTTATGGCCTTGGGTTGGGCAGTGGTATGTTTGTACACAGTGTATAATTGCAGCCTTTTTATAGCTTCTTTAAACCTTTTCTTACCTGACAGACCTGTGGAGGTGATTTCTGTTAACACTACCTGACTGTTTCTACCCATATTCACATAGTCAGGGTTACATATGTGCACTCATACTGTGTGTGTGTGTGTGTGTGTGTGTGTGTGTGTGTGTGTGTGTGTGTGTGTGTGTGTGTGTGTGTGTGTGTGTGTGTGTGTGTGCTACTGCCATATTCTGCCTTGATTTCTATTGGTCACCCTGGTTGCTGGCAGCAGGGCCATTAGCTGTGACAGCATGACACTTGAGCATTTCTTGGGAGATACTACTTGGTGTATGTACTTATCTTGCTGTCATTTGCAGCCTTGGGGTTGGACCGTGGGTGTTGGATACAGTATAAATACAGCCTTCTTATAACTACTTTATACCTTTTCTTACCTGGCAGACCTGTGGAGGAAATTTCTGTTAACACTACCTGACTGTTTCTATGCATATTCACAAAATCATAGATGAAATTATGCATACAGCTTACTACCACTCCTGGGATTGAAACTGTGCTTGCTTGTGCATAAAATACAACAAATTTTTTTATGTTTTATCAGAACAAGCTATTGAGAAACTGCTGTATTTTCACTGAATGTTTTCTGTCTAATTCTCTCTTGGTTGTACAATCTGACCTTGTAATTATGACATTCTTATACATTCCTATACATACCTTTTGACATAGCACGGTGTGGAAAACAGTGATTAACACATTACTATGCAAATATCGGATCTTGGTGCATGAAACATTTCCATATCAATTAATCTCATGTCTTACAAAGGTACTAACTTTGTCATGATGAGACTTGATTGTTTAATGCTTTCAGAGCTATAGTTGCTGTGCATAACCTGTACACATTTCAATTCATACAATACCAATGTAAACACAACCAGTCCTGGGTTTTGAATTTTATTGACAGGCAGTTACAGTTTTATTTATATATAACCTATATGAGACTATTACTGTAATATTGTCTGGTTTATTCAGTACAAACCATACCTATTTTTAATACTGCAAAGTGACATTCTACTCCTTTATATTTATTTGGTATGAATACTACAAGCTAGATTGTTACTCACCAGCCTTGCGATGCAGCCTTAGCAACTTGCTTGCATGGGCTTCCTGGTTCTCAGCCTGCTCAGCTGGAGCTGTAAAGAAGATAGTGAAACATTTATGCATACCTGTCCATCACATACATAGGATGGACTTTGGCAAACAGTTATTGATATTAATACTTGCACACTCCTGGCATATCCCTCTGCTGTGCATCTTGGACCCACTGATCCAAGAGCTCTCTCTCCCTCTGCTTCAAGTCAACAAAGTGGTGCCAGACCTGCTCACCAGTCCGAGGGATGCCAGTGGCACTGTTGAGTTCATGGGCGAGACTTTCCCAGACCTCCTCTTTGTATTGGGAGCCCTGGTACTGGTCCTGCAGCAGCCTCATATGTTTTTTACAAGGAGTCCGACCATGACCCTGGACTCCTTTATGCCCCAGCTCTGCACCTGAAAGTGCACACCCTCTTCAACACTAGCCATAGTGCCTACAGTGGGGAGCTTCAACCAGTTATGAGCTGTATTCCCACCTGCAAGGTTCAAATACAGCCGATTTCCACCCTTTGCTGTGACTGGACAGTTTTGAATATGCTAAGCTAAGCAAGTGGCAAACCCACTTAGTTGGTATACGCATTGCTTAAAGGGGTAGATGCTAAGCACTACTTATCCGTTTGCAAATCCACTTAACTACACTAATTCTTGCTTAGAATTTACATTTAAACTCTGCTTTTACTGGCCAAACATAGCTGAGCACAAGTTAGCATTGTTCAACTTTCCTTTTACAGACTATCAGCATTGTGGAGTTGATTCCTCATAAATGACATATTATGATATGTACGTCTACCTTCCATAACATCCCCCTATGTGCTTTCATTACAATACATTCTTTTGTGGCTATGCTGTATGGGACACTTGTGTTTCTATGGGAGTTTCACATCTGTACTACACTGACACCTCACATTTGGACCTGCTACACTACCCTGGTTAACAAATAGATATATTATTCACTACTACTGATAACAAAATATATTTTTGTGCTTTTTTAACAGATAAAAATGAATGGACTAAATGGGAACAACAGCAAATGTCTGCTTGTTAAGCGAATGCTGTAACCACTATACTGTTCCACTTTACACTGTTTTGGCCATATATTTGTATTTAGCTCATTGGGATGTGCAAGCTAGGCTGAGCATAGCTGCATGACATGCACTTCCGCTCATCTACACTTACACTTTATTGCGGACAGAAAAAAAGTACATATGTGTTTTATTTTTATTTACTGTAGGGGTTTGCACATTGCTTTCTGTGCCATTATCTGTGTATTGCTCTTACACACTTAAAAGTTGATAGGATAAACAGGTTGTGCATTAGCTTAATGTTTTGGTCCTGTGGAGTCAGGGAGGTACGCATTTAAGGGGAACACACCAATATATGAGTCAACTATCTGTACACATTTCAAAAATAGTTGAGAGGTAAGCTCCATGGACATACTTCTCACCTGTACAGATGTTTGCAGAATGTACCGATTTTTGGCTCATATTTTGGTGTGTTCCTCCTAAAATCTGTACTTTTCTGGCAAATAGCTGAGGATTGACGTCATTAATAATGACAGACATTTGAGTTTAAGACTCCATATCCTTCAGATAATTCATGCTAATGCAAAACTTATTATTCTATCACCTTTCTAAGTTTGTAAGAGCAATATTTAAAATTTGTCCCTATTTGTCCCCCCATCATTTTAGGCTTTGTCCAGACTTTTTGCTCTAAGCGGCTGAGAGGTATGTCCACAGACACTAACAAGTGTTCGCGGACACTTTTGCTGCTTTTGTATTGTCATACAGCAACTCTGGAGTGCAGGGGGTGTATATATTCTAATAGCACTGCTCTCAGACACACCCCTTGAGCTCTTACACAGACCTGTGCCCGTGTAGGAATACAGCAGGATGCCTTCATGCATATGCAAGGAGTGCTGCTGATCTATACAGACATGGGATGCTCCGTGCAAGAATAACTCTAGTTTTTCATGGAGCATTGCTGAATCCGAGGGACACTCCTGAAAAAAAAAAGATTATGACATTTTTTTATGTTTTATTTTCACTGTTTATTCAGCTCATTCTATTTATCACACCAACAAAAAGATGTCAAATTAGAAATTAACAATAACTTACATATACCAGGAAAGTATTCTGGCGTAATAAAAACACCATACTTCTTTAGAGAAAAAGCTACTCATTTACATTATGGTTTCACTAATAGAGCATTAAATGTGTTCATTTTCAGGGATAAGTGTTCTACCAGTGAGAAATAGCTGACAAATTATCTTTCTAGGATATGAGACTCCCTTGTTACTGCATATAGCATGGGAAGACAGTAATATATACACTAATGTAGGTACTGAGGCATTGTGGGTACAGTCTTATTGATGTCATGTCAGGAGTTTTTAGCTTCAAGAAAAATTTCAAGAGGCAGTTCTTACCAATGAAATTAATTGCAAAAATAGCACATTATTTGCATCAAACAATTAAAAATTTGGTCTGGTACATAGAACATTACTCCAATAAATAGGTGTTGATTATTTACATTTGTTGAGGAAAGTGTGACAAACCACTTAAGGCTAAATGGGTCCCACCAGACTATTGCTTTTAGTTAGTAGTATATGCAGAGCAAGTACAAAGGATATATTTCTGTTTAGTCTGTAGATGGGAAAGTTACCAATTTCACAGTCTCTAGGACTGGTACTTAAGAACACTCAATCTATACTAACTTGACTTTGCTTAGATAACTTCTGTGTTGCAGTCTTTATACTGCTGTTTGCTGATATGAGTTTGGTATTAAATTTGTGCGTTATATTTATTAGTATAATTGTAAGTTTCAAAAAACCTTTAGCATCTGGCTGCTGAATAACTTCATACTTTTCAGTTTATTTTTACTTCTTATTGGAATATTGTGCTTAATTTAGCATTCATATCGAAAGCAAATTAATAATCAAACTCTCACATGTATCACCCCTCATTTCTGTATCTCTCTCTCATAATCTTACCTTTCTTATTCTATCTTTCTTTAATTCATTAAACAGCATGTATGATAGATGTTGTTCTTTCTTCTAGGTCACCGATATAAGCTCCTTCCAGAACCAAACATAGTATGCATTCAAAAGTTTGAACTGCAAAATGTTTTTACCTAAATCCAGTTATAATACTAGACGTTGCAGTCTTTGCATTAAAACATGTAATGTTTCCCCGGTCTGCCATGGCCTAAGTCGACTGAAAATGTTCATTTGAAGCAGATGGCATATTCAATTTACAGATGAGTCAGTACCTAATTCTGTCTGCATAATATTGTGATTGATGAAAGTACAGTAAGAAATCTGATATCATCATTTTAGTCACCAAGCTTCTTACTCAGCCTTCTGAAAAATCTTCTTCTCCTTTGAACTTAAAAGTCGACTCGCTTCACATTTCTTTCATTTCATCTGTAGCCTAACAGGAACTATTATGCCACCAGTTTTCTCAGGTGCTTATTTTTAATCCAAAATTATTTATATTATTTATTTCTTGCAAGTGTTCACATGAAACATATAAAAACTAACTTACGGTCATTTTGCTGAAACTTAACAAAATTATACATATTCTAAACATACAGATATTATTATAATTTATTGAAGTTTATTAAACAAAAATACAATTCAGATTCTAAAGAAATGTGTTAACAAAAACGATAACTGTCATAAACATAATTGATGCATTGTAAACTTACATAATTATGTTTGAGATAATGGAGATATCCACAGCATAAGATGCATAACAGCATGTTGATTTGTTTAGGTTGACTTTCTGATATGCTTTGTAAGGGGGATAGAGTGCTTCTAACCATCATAACCTCCTTTGCATAGCAAATCAAAATACTGTTGTAGGGTAAAGGAGTAGGAGATACAATAGACATTCTGTGAAGAACAGTAGAATGTTGCATAAAATAACTACACGTTAAAGCATAGTGAAGATGCTTGTATACTGAAACATCATTACCATGCAATTTAACATTGACACATTTTTGAATGACATCAAAAGAGAAGGGAGAGTTAACTAACCCTGCCAGCAAATATGTTTATGTTAACAAAATTAATCCAAATTGATTCAAATAATAAAAATTTTGAAGAAACTTGAAAACATAAAAGTGTGGAAGACAATGGGGTCCAATGATATACACCTTAAAATTCTAACAAAAGCTTGGTAGGGACCGTTAACACCCCTGCATAACTATTTTATTTTACAAATTATGGAAATGAGTGAAAGTTTAAGAAGACATAAAAAGGCTAATGTGACTCCCTTTCACAAGAGTAGGAACAAGATCAATGCTAAAGGTTACTGTAAGTGTTAGAGTAAAATATAGTTGATTTGGGCAGCTGCTGAGGCCCACATTTCCAGAGATGACTCATGGCCAGTCACTCACTGTACTTCTGCCAGAGGTCATTTACCTAAAAAAAAATTTATGTTCACCATCTATAACTTATTTTAATATGCTAATGTACAGAATATAATAATTGCTGAGAATATAAGCATTTCTTTTTAGTTTTAATAAAATATGTAATCATCATCATGAGTACTTGCATCTTTATACTTGGATGTCTACCATTTGCACATGTGTAGCATGGGCCACTGATTATGTGAGGAGGGCACCATTCATTGACAGGTGTTTTTCCTGATCTGTTTATTTATTAATTATTTGTTTTTAATTTTAAGCTAAGAAGACATTAAAGCATTGTGCCTTTATATTAAAAAAATAACTAAATGGATTACAGTAACCTACTAAAGCACTGTTGAAAGGAGATGCCAAACACCGGTCAGTCCCAGAATAAATCCAAAGGTTTAATGAATACGATGCACAATCCAAAATAAATATAACGTTAAACGCTTATTGAAACACTGCGTTTTTTGTCTAAAACTCAGACTTCATCAGACATCAATAAAACAATCCATTAATTAATAAACATCAGTATTTATAGGCAAACGCTATTTCAAATGGTCTAATAAGGAACCAAAATCATGAATAAGTAACCAAGGACTCTGAAATGGAGCACTTTGTGTTAAATGAAACATCTAACTTAATACAATCTAACTTGAAAAAACATGATATCATATGGTGAATGATTATGCAAACATTGTTATATATTGAAAGTTTGAGAGAAATTTGAGAAACACTGAAATATATGTTGACAATTTATAATAACATATATTTATAGTAACAATTTTAGATATGTTGTGAATTTTCTGTTGGGACTTGTCATTTTGGTCCAAGGCCACTAGAGGGGAGTGTTACTACAAACATGGAAGTATTCCTACACACACACACACACACATATATATATATATATATATATATATATATATATATATATATATATATATATATATATATTTTTTTTTTTTTTTGAGTGTTTATTTATGGATCCAGTAAATTTGTATGGAGTTATATTCATTTACTTCATGACTTTCGATATATAACAATGGACCATTTGAAATAGCGTTTGCCTATAAATACTGATGTTTATTAACTAATGGATTGTTTTATTGATGCCTGATGAAGTCTGAGTTTTAGACGAAAAACACGGTGTTTCAATAAGCGTTTAACGTTATATTTATTTTGGATTGTGCATCGTATTCATTAAACTTTTGGATTTATTCTGGGACTGACCAGTGTTTGGTATCTCCTTTCAACAGTGCTTTAGTAGGTTATTGGTTGGTTTCGCACTGTTTCTTCTATTTTCGTGGTTATTAAATGGATTACAGTACCATTTCCAAAGCAACCACAGCAATGGTGTCTTGTTGGGAAGAGAGGTGGTGTATACCTATGCACTCAATTTGTAGGCTTTCCACTCTTTGTTGTCTGGCAATCTACCTGATTTATAAGATAACATGGAGCAGAAAGCCTTTAAATATTAAAACAATGAAGTGAATGGTCACTGGGCAAAAGCACAGAAGTTGCCAGCAGTAGCAAGTAATATGATTTTGTTTTTATTTTTAATCCTTGCAGGCAACCAGCTATGAAGAGAGGACTACTTTGCAAGGGATTGTAGACTGGTGAGCAAGTCTGTGTGTTTATGTGAACAGAGTGCAAATAGAATTGAAGTATATTACGGTGGCCCTTATTTTATTTAATTTATTTTTTTTTATTTTCCTGCAGATATCTATCATGCACAGAGACAACAAAATAGCTATAATTGTTTGGTATGGGGGCTGTCTCTGCATGAAAATGACTGTAATCATTTGCCCATTATTCTGGGCTGGCTTTAGAGGACTCATTTTTATTTTTGCTTTATAAATCTGTTAACCAGGTAAGTCCATTTGACACAGATGCCCCTTTTTAGTAAATCACTGTCTGATTAAGTGACTTGCTTAGAGTTATACAGTAGGCAAATGGAGGGGGAAGGATTCAAACTATATGCTGCAAGAAGCAGTTCCTTAGCAGCTCAGAGCCTTAATCATCTGGACTAACTACCAGACAAATGTGGTTTTGTGTAAAGGAAGAACAGCTCCAAAAAGACTAGATGTAAAATATTGCAAAATATGAATACACTCTATAGAAAGGACAGTGTGCAGCAAAACTGAAATTCATTAAAACAGAGCAAACAGAAACTATCATGCACAGATATAAGATGTAGCAAGTTCTAAGATGTTATACTGGTGCACACTACAGACTCTAATGGGAGCAGGAAATTTAGTGCAAATGTTCATAGGTTCATAGGTTCATAGGTAGGTACTAGGCTATCTGCCTGAGGGCATTTATAAGCTTAGTCAGTGTGTGTCAGCTTTCACCACCCCATTGATTAATTAACTGAGCCTCTGACAAGAAGAGCCAATGAAGTGATCCCAGGGGTGTATTTTCTGTTACCCATCCACTCGTCAAGGTTTCTCTTGAAGAGTGTTAGTGAGGGGCTCTGCCTAATGTAGTTAGGAATTTTGTTCCAAAGCATGGGAAGTCTCTGTGATAGGAATCTATCCCTCCAGCATGTTCTATTTATTGTTGTGGCGTGGTTTAGCTCACTAGAGTGAGTGGCTCGTAATGACTTGGATTTCTTTAGGTGGAGCATGTCCATCAATTCTGAGTTGGACATGGCTTTCTAAGTCAGGCAGAGATCACCTCTGAGTAAGCGATATGCCACTGAGTACAGCTGGAGTTTTGCCAGTCGGGCTGCATAGGACATGTGTTTGAGGCCAGTAATCCTCTTGGTGAGGTACTTTTGTGGTCTTTCCAGTTGTTGGAAGTGTCTTGTGAGGTACATCCCAAACAGGGCATTGTACTCTATGATGGGTCTGATGACTGACGAGTAGAGGGGCACTATAACCTCTTTATTTATAGATGTGAACCCTTTAGTAATTAGATGAGCTACATAAAAGGATTTCCTAACTACTTTGGCAATATGATTGTCAAAGGAGAGATTACTATTTACCTGGGTCCCCAGATCTCTTATTACCTCTTCTGTATTAAGGGGGCTGCCACTTATGTGATAATTCATGAGTGTTTTGTTTTTCCCAAACGGGATGACTATGCATTTTTTGGCATTTAGCTTGAGACCATGACTTTGACACCAGGTGTCCATCTCAGTAAGGCCCTTTTGGAGAATGTCTGTGTCAGTCAGAGAGTCAAATATGGCTCCCAGTTTGCAGTCATCGGTGAACTTGGTTAGCCATAGTCCTCCTGTATTTGCCTGTACTTCGGAGAAGTATATGCCGAACAGTAGGGTTCCCAGGACCGAGCCTTGTGGGACACCACTTGTGACTGGTTTAGAGTCGGACCTGGAGCTCTTATTCTTACCGTGTGAGTTCTGTCTGTAAGCCAGTTGGCATCCCATCTCGTGATGTAGGGGTTTATGTTCAGGCTGGTGAGTTTTTCTATAATTCCCGAGTGGGGAATGGTGTCAAAAGTCTTGGCGAGGTCAAGGTAGGCTGTGTGAACTACCTTCCCCTCATCTATGGCCTTGATGACTGTCTCGAAGAAGTCAACCAGGTTTAGTAGGCATGATCTGCCCTTAACAAAGCCGAACTGGGTTGGGTCAAGTATTTGGAGGTTCCCAATGCCTTTGTTAATGAGTTCCATGATGATGCGCTCTATATTATATATTGCATATTATCTGCAATTATACAGAGCTGAGTATATATTTTTTTGGTTACAGAGTTTAATTGTTGCTTAGATCTGTGTTGAAACTGTTGTCTCACTGTTCTGAGAGACTGATCGGCAAATATACAGAGCTGAGAATATTTTTTTGGTTTTAAAGTTTGTACTGTTAGTTTTTGCTTAGATCTCTGTTGAAACTGTTTTGTTCTACCCACCCTCCCTATTTTTGGTTTGTAGTTTAAATTTGGTGGCTTTTGCAGTTGCCCACCCTACTGTAGATTTGATCTGGGACACTCCCCCTGTCCCATCTCTTTACCACATTCTACCTAATAAACTCTTTCTGCACTTGCTTTTAGTCCTTTTTAATTCAATTGCATTTTTTAAACTGTGTTTGATCTAATATTGCTGCATACTCAAATGTGCTAGCTTGCACTGCATATGAATTGTTTTTTACTACTGTTTTTGCAACTTTTCTGTAAATAAAAAAAAAAAACTGTAAGCCTGTTTCCTACCTTTCCTGTAACTAGTGTTCCAGATACAGATTTGCTGTATCCAGGACTCTGTGTAAGCTTCTGAGTCCCCCAAGCCTTTCTGTGTTGGAGGGAAGCCTTCTAGCTTATCAGTGGGAGTGGTAAGCACTAGGTAACCTGTCTACCACATAAGTAGTGGTTCTAGCCCAGAATTTGTAGTTATTGACCATTTGGGCAATCTCTTCCATCTCTCTCTCAACTTTCTGATTTGAAAGCTTGTATTTGCACTTGTTTCTGTCCTGTATCTCAACTAGTGCAGATACAGATTCTTAGTTTTAGCACTTAAATTTGCTTGTTCATGCTCAGCACTTGTTCAGAACTTGTAAGCACTAAATAAGCTACTAATTACTATAGCACTCTATCTTCCTCGTTACCTAGAGGAAAACAGTTTTTGCACTTACTTTTCTCACTTGCTTAGAGAAAAACAGCTCTTTTACTCACTTTCCTCACTTATCTAGAGGAAAACCCCTGCAGTTCTCTTTTTGCGGGGTCTTGCACACAGAACAGCGTCGAGCAGTGCCGGTTAGTTGGGGTATACTATTCCTGGCCCCACAAAGTCTGTGTTTTAAATTTTCCCTTAGAACTAGGCAAGCCTCAACTCAAGTGCTTCAGATCAGCTGCTCTTATTGCAGCACTTGCAAAACAGAAATCAGCACTTGTCCTAATCTCCTAGACAACACTATTATTCTCCAAATTTCCAAGACAGCACTATTATAATATAGCATAAGACCCCCAATCATCCACAGGAATTAAGTTCAATTTACTCTTCAAAGCATGTCCAGAGGTCAACTTCAGGTGTATTCTCCAGTTCATCTAGTGGAATTGGGCATGCTGAGGCAATGTCACAACTGCCTCATGTATACAGACAACCCTCTCCTCTTACCTCTAGACACAAACACTTGTGAGAGATGCAAATACACAGCCAGACTGGAGGCTAAGTGCTCTCAACTCATGACTGTAACAGACAGTCAAGAGGATAAAGGACACACTTGCATCACACCACCTGTCACACATGAATCTACAAAACAAGCACCAGCAAAACATACGCATAAATACACAAAAACATATTCGGAGGCACTAGGTACCAATCTGAAAAAGAAACAGTGCCCTCCAAAGCAAGCAAGCAAGCAACTTGCACCCCCAAACACAAGCCAGAAAACACATGATTCACCTCATCATTGTGCCTCACAACAGCCCTTAAGGCAAAACACCATACCTAGCACACTAGTAATAGGAGACTCTATAGTAAGGCACACGGATGTTCCACTCACCAGGCTGAACAAGGAGAAGGTTACTGTCAGCTGCCTATCAGGTGCTCGGATCCGCCACATAACACAAGCACTTAGGTCACTCGGAACAAGTACAAGTATGACGCTGTCATTGTACATGTTGGTGTGAATGATCTAAGACATACCTCCCTGGACTACATGAAAAGAGACATTGAGGAGCTCTCTGATCATGTAGCCCAAGCTGGTATGACCCTGACCTTGTGTAGCATACTACCTTCACCTAGAATGATACCACAATACAAAGACAAAATGATCAATTTCAACAATTGGCTAAGCTTCTGGTGTCATTCTAAGGGGATCCAGTGTCTGTCTGCCTGGGATGACATGATAGACAAGCCTCGCTGTTTTGCCAGAGATGGGTTGCACCTGTCACACCTAGGATTTTGAATACTGGCCAAGGCTCTTGCCATCCCCATAGTGCCATTTTTAGGCAAGGCTCAAAGGACAAACCAACCATCATAACCAGCACAGGTAACCAAAAACTAAGGGTAATGCTCACGCCAGAAGTCTCAAACTCAAAATGCACACACTCGAGGCTCTCCTCAGCATGGAGAAAATCGATGTTTGTGCAGTGACGGAAACCTGGTTCAAGGCTCAAGAGAGCACCCCAGCACTGCCAGGTTACAATTCATATCATACCTTCCAGCCTCAGTTACCAGATCGCAGTACAAAGGGTGGAGGTGTATCCATATTCATCAAGGATACCCATATCTCTAGGTTAGTAGCGCAGAATGATTTCCCAGAGATCATCCATGCACAACTATCAGCAGGCAAAACCACATTTCAAGTCATAGCCAGTTATAGATTGCCCACCATGTCCCAAGATGCTCACTCTGCATTCCTTGAGACATTGGAAAATATAAAGGTCCTACCCAACACCATAATCTTGGGTGATTTCAACTACCCTGGTATAGACTGGGTGAACTACCAATGTTCCAACTCCTATGCTCAGCGATTCATTGAATTTATAAATTCAAATGCCCTTGAACAACTAGTATGTTCCCCCACTAGAGGGGACAACATATTGGATTTAATCATCACAAATATGGGTGCCCACTGTACCACACCCGTTATCACTCCCTCCTTGGTCAGATCCAACCACAAATTGATAATCATGGACATCCTTACCCCTCCACCTCCCCCAGTCAAAAAAAACATAATCAAAAACCTTTCCAAAGCAAACTTCAAACTACTTGCATCTGAAGTGGAAAGCTACACTATTCCCTTGCAGAAGGATAATGATATCCAGGATGCAGAATCCTACACCAAGGCACTCTATATGCATCTTCAGGATTGCATGGACCATGCTATCCCAAATAAAACCAAGACTCCTTTCTCAAGCAAGAAGAAACCAGTCTGGTGGACTCCGGCCATAAGCAAACTTTACAATAAAAGGAAGAGACTTATACAAAAAAAGGCCAAATCTCAAGTAGAAGAATCATCCTTGATCAGCATTAGTAAGAAATTGAGGGCCCTCATCAAGTTAACTAAAGCTAATTTTGAAAAGAAAGTTGCCAAGGATGCCAAGGATAACCATAAGGCCTTCTATGGCTACATCAAAAACCTAAATGGCAATGCTCAGGTCTGTTCTGAGCTAGTACAAAATGGAACAAAATACACTGACCCTTCTGACATTGCCAACATCTTGGCTGACAGGTTCAGTGCAACCCCCCCCCCTCACCACCTACAGGGCCTATTACCATTCCAGGGGATTGTGCAAGTCCAATTATTACTGATGCATTGGTTAACAAGGCTCTATCCAAAGCTAAAAACACTGCCTCCATGGGACCAGATGGTGTCCCAGGCTGTGTCATAGGCGAGCTCCAAATGGAATTAACCCCGCATCTTAATACCCTGTTCAGTCTCAGCCTCTCCACAGGATATGTGCCCATAGAATGGCGCACGGCAATGGTGGTCCTCCTACACAAGGGTGGGGCCACAAATGACCCTGGGAACTACCGACCAATAAGCGTGACCAGTCTGATCTGTAAGGCTATGGAGCGAATCATTATGGAACTCATAAATGGAGAGATTGGGAACCTCCAGTCGCTGGACCCCACACAGTTCGGCTTCGTCAAGGGCAGATCATGCCTCCTGAACCTGGTGGATTTCTTTGAGACAGTTACTCAGGCTATAGATAAGGAAAAGGAGGTACACACAGCTTACCTTGACCTTGCTAAAGCATTTGACACCATTCCCCATTCGGGTATTATTGATAAGCTCACCATCCTGGGCATAAACCCTTATGTCACAAGATGGATCGCAAACTGGCTCACAGACAGATCCCATAAAGTAAGAGTAGCGGAATCTATGTCCGAATCCAGACCAGTAACGAGTGGTGTGCCTCAGGGCTCTCTCCTGGGGCCCCTCCTGTTTGGCAGATACTTCTCAGAAGTACAGGCAAGCATGGAAGGGCTGTTGCTGACTAAGTTTGCGGACGACTGCAAACTGGGTGCTATAATAGAGTCTCCGGCTGACATGGAGATCCTCCAGAAGGGCCTAAATGAGACTGATGCATGGTGTCAAAGCCATGGTCTCAAGCTAAATGCAAAAAAAATGCATAGTAATTCCCTTTGTAAAAAACAGAGTACCCGCAAACTGCAACATAGGAGGCAATCCTCTGAAATCTGAAGAAGAAATAAGGGATCTAGGGACCCAAGTAGATAGCCAGCTTTCCTTTGATAACCATGTTGCCAAAGTGGTTAGAAAATCCTTCTATGTAACCCATCTGATTATGAAAGGGTTCGCATCAAGATCTAAGGATGCAATGGTGTCCCTCTACTCTTCCCTCATCAGACCCATTATTGAGTACAATGCACCAATTGGAATATACCTGGCTAGTCATCTCCAGCAGCTGGAGAGACCACAGAGGTACCTAACCAAGAGAATTACTGGCCTCAAATAGTTGCCCTATGCAGCACGATTGAAAAAGCTAAGACTGTTCTCTGTTGCATACTGCTTTCTCAGAGGCGATCTCTGTCTAACGTACAGAGCCATGTCCAACCCAGAATTGTTGAACATGCTCCATCTTAGCAAAACCAAATCTACTCGAGCTACATGCTCTAGGGATATAAACCTCAACACAACAATGAATGGAACATGCTGGAGGGATAGATTCCCTTCGCAGAGACTTCCCTTACTATGGAACAGGGACCCAATCTACATAAGACAGAGCCCCTCACTATCACTCTTCAAGAGGAACCTTGATGAGTGGATGGGTAACAGAAAGTTCACACTGGGGATCACACCAACAGCACTACTAGATAGGGGCCAAGGGTACTAGCTGCTAGTACAAGGGTCTAGGGAACTACTAAAGGGGCGGTGAATACCGCACAATGTGGCTGGGCTAATATATGCCTTCAGGCAGATAGCTCAGTACCAGCCAATGAACCTATGAACCTATAGCCTTGCAGACCAGGCTAGTCAGGCTTATGGGGCAATAGTTACTAGGGTCAGTTGTGACCCCTCCTTTGTGGATTGGAATAACCGTTGCTGTGCACCATTCTATGGGCACATAGCCTGTGGAGAGGCTGAGGTTAAACAGTGTGTTTAGGTGGGGGGTTAGTTTGTTCTGTAGTTTGTGCAAGACGCAGCCTGGGACACCAAATGGCCCCACTGACGCTGTGCTTTTGGCTTTTGAAAGGACTGTTTTCACCTGTGCATCTGTGATTTCCAGGACACTACACTTTTCTGGTATTGTTGTGGGCCCTTTTGGGGGTGAGAGGGGGGTGAAGTTTGCACTGAATCTATCTGCCAGGATGTTGGCAATATCAGTGGGTTCAGTATATTTTGTGCTATTTTGCACTAGCTCAGAGCATATCTGTGAGTTGCCACTTCGATTCTTGATATACCTAAAGAAGGCTTTGTGGTTATCTTTCAAATCCTTGGCTATTTTCCTTTCAATGTTAGCCTTGGAAGATTTAATGAAGGACCTTAGTTTCTTACTGATACTGATCAGGGTTGTCTTTCCTTCTTGGGATTTGCTTTTTTTCTGAACTAGTTTCCTACTTCTATTGTATAGCGTGTTTATGGCAGGGGTCCACCAGATTGGTTTCCTTCTCTTAGGGGAGTGAGTCTCAATTTTGCTAGGGATGGCACAATCCATTCATCCTTGTAGGTGCTCATAGAGTGCATTTGTAAAGGTTCCTGCATCTTGGACACTGTTATCCTTTAGCGTGGGGGCTGTGAAACATACCACCTCTGTCTTAAGTAAGGTGAAGTTTGCTATAGAAAAGTTTTTCACTGTGGTTTCCTTGTTTGGAGGTGGTGGTGTGGTGTGGACATCCAGAGTGATTAGTTTATGGTCTGATCTAACCAGTGATGAGTTGACCTCCAGTGTGGAACACCTGTCACCCATGTTGGTGATGACCAGGAACAATATGTTTTCACCTCTGGTAGGGGAGTTTACCAGCTGATCCAGGGCATTTGAGTTGATAAATTCCAGGAAGTGCTGGACCTGGGAGTTTGTACTTGAGTAGTTTTCCAAGTTAACAGTAGGGTAATTGAAATCATCCAATATCAGGGTGTTCGGTAGGGCCTTCATGTTTTCCAGTGTTTCCAGAAAGGCGGAGTGGTGGTCCTGGGTCATGGAGGGTGATCTGTAGCAGGCCACAATTTGCATTGCAGATTTGCCTGATGTTAGTTGCACATGGATGATCTTGGAGGTATCATGCTGTGCCACTACCTGGAGCTGTAGGTATCCTTGATGAATATGGATATACCCCCACCTTTTGTGTTTCAGTCCATGTTCTGTGGCCAAAATGTGTGGTATGAGTTGTAGCCCAGTAGTGCTGGGGTGCTCTGTGGAGCCTTGAACCAGGTTTCAGTTACTGCACAGACGTTGACGTTCTCCATACTGAGGAGTGCTTCGAGCGCCTGCATTTTGAGATTTAAACTCCTGGCATAGAGTAGCATAACCCTCATTTTTTTATTTGTGCTGTTTATGGAGGTGGGTTTGACTTTTGAGCCTTGCCTAAAAAAGGCACTATGAGGGCAGTAAGAGCCTTGGCCAGTATTCGAAAGCCTAGGGGTGACAGGTGCAAGCTATCTCTTGTGAAGCAACGAGGCCTGTCGAGCATATCGTCCCAGCCTGACAGACACTGGATCCCCTTTGAATGACATCAGAAGCTTAGCCAATTGTTGAAATTGATCATTTTTTTCTTTATACTGCGGTATCATTCTTGGTGAGGGCAGGATGCTACTCAGGGTCAGGGTCATACCCGCCTGGGATACATGAACAGAGAGCTCTTCCATGTCTCTTTTCATGTAGTCCAGGGAGGTATGTCTCAGGTCATTCACACCAACATGAACAATGCCAGAGTCATATTTGTACTTGCGCTGGAGTGACCTGAGTGCTTGTGTTATCTGGTGGATTCTGGCTCCCGACAGGCAGCTTACAGTAACCTTCTCCTTGTCCAGCCTAGTGAGTGGGACATCAGTGTGCCTGACTATAGAGTCACCTATTACTAGTGTGTTAGGTATGTTATTTCGCCTTAAGGGCTGTGATTGCGAGGCACACTGATTTTGTGTTTTATGTGTTGTCTGGTTTGTGACGGGAGGTGCAGGTTTTTTGGGTGTCTGCGTTGGAGGTCTGACATGCTTTTGCAGGTTTTTATTTAGAGCCTCCGAGTATGATTTTGTGTATTTACATGTATTTTTTGCCAGTGCTGGTTTAGTATGTCTATGTGAGGCTGGAGGTGTGGTGTAAGTGTTAAATTCTCCTCATGACTGCCTGTTCCAGTCTTGGGTGGAGAGAGCTTAGCCTCCAATTTAGCTATATAATTGCATCTTTCGCATATGTTAATGTTTTGTGGTAGGAGGAGAGGGTTGTCTGTGTACATGAGGCAGTTGTAACATTGCCTCAGGATACCCTGGTTCACCAGCTGGACTGGAGAGTATACCTGAAATTGCCCTTTGGTTATGCCTGAATAGTAGGGTGAGCTGCTTAGTCGCTTGGTTGATGAGGGGTGAATAATGAGCCTTGCCCTGCTTGGCAATCAAGTGTTGGGGTATATTAGAGCTTGCTATTAGGTCTGAGCAAGTGCTGGACTGTAGGATGCTTTTTAAGTGCTTAGGTTGAGAGTTAGACTAATTTTAAGGGAAAAATTGAAGAGGAGATTTGGTGGAGCCGGGATAAATTTAGCCCTAGCTAACCAGCGCTGCCCGGATGTGCAAAACCATGCAAACATGGTTTTTACAGCAGGGAAATGAAAGAGATAGAAATTAGCCCAAAATGGCCTATAAACTACTAACTTCTGGGCTGGAACCACTCTTCCGGGGACAGATGGCTGCTCAAAGCTCCCTCTCTCACAGGTGAACAGAGAAACCTCCCTCTATCCAAGTAAGGTATGGGCAACTCAGAAAATTGTAACACAGCCCTGAATTCAGCACTAGCCTGAACACTGGACTATACTAGCTTAGAAAGGTGGGAAGCAACAGAATGCATTAAAATATGGGAGCAAAACTAATGTAACATTTGTGTATATTCACACTGATATATGAGCTTTTAAGAGAACAATAATGCATACATTTGTTATGGGAGCAGAGTAGTAAACTCACTTCAGTAAAACATACAGAAGCCAGTTGGGCAAATAGTTTATTAAGTGAGAAGGGGAGACTTTGAATATTTAGTTATTTTTATCTTGGTGAGTCACAGCAGTTGCAGAATCTAGTGTACCTTAGTTGTAGTTTGAAGTTGTCTTAAAAGGTTTTAGAAGCCAGGAAGTTGTTTGTTTGCCTGATGGTGAAGGGAATGTAGTTCTATAGTTTAGGCATGCATATGAAGTATAAGGAGTCCCTTTAAGTTGTTGGACTTCTGGGATTTTATTAGGTAATAATTTGATCAAAGGTTTCTTCTGGGTTTAGTATGATGCTATTATATTACTGATGGTTGAAGTATTTCATGGAAGGTATAGTATTTTATATTTTTATTTTATGTGTCATTATTAGTTGTGCATATGATAGCTGTTGTAGTAGGCCTAAGCAGTTCAGGTTCTGGTAGGGAATGCAGTGATACATATGGTTTGGGAGGATGAATGCAGATTTCCTTATTTTATTATAGCACTGCTCAAATGTGTTCATTAGTTCATTAGTGTAGTTGCTGGCTACCTTTGGTCAGAATTAATAATGAAATCCATTACTGTTACTTTTTTAACATAATGAGACATACAAGGTGTACACAGTTGGGTTCCTATTACATTATCGAACTTCCAGAAGGCTGAACACCAGATGTTGAACTTGGAAGATCGAAATGTGATAACATCGAAACATCAGAACAGCGAATTTTTTCCCAGGGAAAAAAATTTGCTGTTCCGAAAAACACACACACAACACAAGCACACCAAAAACCTTATAAACCTACACAAAACCTTACATAAACAGCTATCTATCATTAATCCAAACCCTAACCCTAAGGTCCGTCACTATCACACACTTACCTTACCCGCACCCTAATCCTAAAGTCCGTCACTATCTCACACTTACCTTACCCACACCCTAACCCTAAAGTCCGTCACTATCTCAAACTTACCTTACCCACACCCTAACCCTAAAGTCCATCACTGTCACACACTTACCTTACCCACACCCTAACCCCAACTTCCTTCACAATCGCACACTTACCTTAACCTGTTCTGTAACTTTTGCACCACAGTGGAGAAAATGTCAAAGCTGCAGAAACGTCCCTGGGAAAGAATTTGGACTTCTGCATCTTTGACATTTTCAACTTTCGAGCTTCCAAGTTCGAACTTCTGGTGTTCGACCTTCTGGAAGTTCGATTATGTAATAGGAGCCCTACACAGTCAACACAATGCCTATAACTGCTGGCTGTGGGTAAGGGTTATGTGACTGAAAATAGCTTGATCTCATTTTCTTTTTTTAGTTAAAACAGACACTACTCTGTCTTTGCATAAATAGTTTATATTCATGTAAAATAGGTTGGACAACATAACTATAGCTACTGTGTGTATGGGTGACTATGATATCATTGTGTTTTTTATTCCATTACAGTTGTTCATCTGAAATATACACAGGTAAAATATAACTATAATTGTTGGGTAATGGGGATGTCTCCAGGTGAAAAATGATTGATCACTGCTGTTTACTCATTATCCTGGGCTAACTTTGCTGGGTACAGTGATTTTTGTGAAATAAGAAGGAATAATTTGAATGAGACACAGATTAAATATTGTGATTATTATTTTATTACAGTCTGATGTCTCGTGTACACTGTCAATAAAGTGTCTATGACTGTTAGGTGGTAGTGGGTAGTTGTGTATGAATGTAATTTACTCTCTTGTGTGCTCAGTTTAAACAGTCACAATCATTCCTTGTAGGGCTAGTATGCATTTGTATGAAGTAAATTCAATTAATTTACTGTACATACTATGTACCTGTGTGGAACAAAAATTAAATGGATTATTGTGGCCATTATTATTCTCCACAATAAGATAGCTGAGCTCTACACAGCCAATAACGTGGCCATTATTGCTTGGTATATTGACTGTGAATGAATATGACTGCTGTCCTTTATTTTGCTGGGCAGAATTTATAAAAAATAATGTGATTTATGTAATACTTTAAAGTGGCTGGTATTTGTGTGAAATAACATTGAAATATATTACTGTGGATATTACATTTTACCATGATCAAACATTTAAGTTATATACAATTAACAAAGTGGCTATTGCTGATGGGTGGCTATGGTGACTGTCTGTAGAAGAAAGTACATTCCTCTCATGTCATTTGCTCAACCTTTAATCTGTCTTTGAGAGGTTAGTGTGCATTTGTGTGAAATAAACTCAAATACTTAAATATGGCTACTGTGTGTCTCTGTGAAATACTTGAAATACCTTACTGTGACATGATTATTATTATTATTATTATTATTATTGCTGCTGCTTTTAGTAGAATTAGACATCTGAGGTATATACATTCAAAAGTATGGCTATAATTCCTGTATGGGGATGTTTGTGGATAAAAAAATTATTGACCCTGCTGTAATGATCAAGTTAAAGAGTCATTAGTCTGGCTTTGCAGGACTAATTTATATTTGTACACAACAAGTTGCAAAACCTTATTGTGGCTATTTTATAACTATTATATGTCTGATGCATACACAGGTATAAACTGACAGTAGCTAATGGGTGCAGACAATGATATTCTATGGCTGAGACTTTCAAATGTGTAATTTTGCTGGTTAAAACTGGTTAGTTCTTTTTCATTTATTGCTGGAAAATGTTCAAGATGTCTCCTATTTAAAACAAGAAAGCAAAGTTTGTTTCATTAAATAATAAATATAATTAAAAAATCTGGTAGATGTGTGTACATTTAAAATAATCAGGAATATGAATGCAAAAGAACATGTGCATTCATTCATAGTCCTATTAAAAACATTGTTTGGGGGGCCCATTGTTTGAAAATCACCCAAGTCCAAGAGTCCTAGAATACACTTAATCCACAACTAATTAGTAACTATCAGTTTGACCTCACTTATGGTGAAAATCATAGAGTCCCTAATGAAATAAATGATCAAAGACTATCTAGAAATCAGGTGGATACATGATTTGAGAGCATGAATTAATAACAGGAAGCTCATGTTGTACAAATTTAAAAGGAACATCTTTTTCGTAACCAAGACATTAGAGCAGAAGGTGGCTGTGGATATGCCCTATTTTGTTTAGACATTCATATGGCAAAATACTACATAATAATTTAATGTACATATTAGAAAGATGTGGCATGGATCCTGGTATGGTACTGTTTACGTATTTATGTATGTATGTATGTATGTATGTATTTATTTGCATCAGGTAACTGAAATGTGCCACAAAAAACATTCACCTATGATCTAGTTACATGAAGGACTTGTACAAAACATCGATATATACATTTTGCCAAGCAGTGTAAGGAATATTTTATTAAAGGCAACTACTGAAAAAGAAAATGAAGTTTAAGATACAGATCAATTACATGAAAGTAGCAGCAGTCTCACTTGTATATTGACTATAATATCACAGACAGTGACCCGGAAAATAATATACGAGAAATAAAAAAAAAACTCATATGAAGGTGTAAATTATATTGAAAAACAGTCTTCTTTAACATTTTCTGTAAAGGTTAGGCAGCGACATTTTAACCTGTATGACCAAGGATGTTCTTTATTGGGTACGTAACACTTAGTTAGAAAAGGATGCAATATTGATTAGGGAATAGTCTAAACAGTCTTAGGGTACTGTGTTGTAAAAGGTCATTTTTAAATATCTGTTCAAAGATCAAGAAACGTTTTGAATACACAAAACCAGATAGAAGCTGGAACTAAATTTTACAAAATGGAAACCCTGGCAGAATAGAACAGACTATCAGAAAACAGTGAATATCCAGGAAAAATAGTACATATGTCCTTGTAAAGGAATACCAAAAAATTTCTAGTAAATGGTTTCAGAAAGGCATGACTTCTTAGTGATAAAAGCTGGCCGGGACACAATTGTTTAAAGATGAGCAAACGAGTTAAGAATGCAACTCCAAAATTGATGGGAAGACAACCAGCTTTTCCTAAAGTTGTTAAGTGGTGTTCCATTTCGGAAGATCCTTTCCCAAAGTGGGATATTTTTAAGTCTTTATAATCTGTTCTAATTTGACTTGAGTAAGAGTGGTAGTGTGTAATAAGCAACTACTGTAGGACACTTTTCTCAACAGATTTCATAGTGTTTGTAGTTAAAATCAAAGCATCAATGTAACTAGTGCATGCATATTCTCCTTGTTTTTATCAGTGTGCCATAAGAAATATAAATATGGCTTTGTTTACATCCCTAAGTATTTAGTTTCTTTGAAAGAGCTTAGACACTGCATTAGCATTGCAATCTGCCTCACATCAAGAGGATCACTGAATTGATTCTGGGCTGATAAACCTTCTGAGTAGAGTCTGCTGCCCTGCTTGCATCCATGGTCATTTTCTTTGTGTCCTCTGTTAAACTGGAATTCTCTAAATTGCCAATAGGTATGCATGTAGGGGGTGAGAGTGTATATTCTGTAATTAACCAGCACCATGTCTAAAATGAGTTTCAATGGCTTGTGCTCATTGGTTGCAAGGATAGGCTCCAGCATCCCTGCATCCTGGCAAAGGAGAAAATGGGACATCTGAAAAATAGATGAATAAAAAAAATAATTGGGGAATTTACTGATAAGTTTCTTTGCAATTTATATAAACTAGATGTTTTATCAAACAGTAGTGCTATGATTTCTGAGAAAACGATCTCAGGTTCTCCTATATTATGTAATGTCATACTCCAATAATGAGCAAATGGATGCTGAAAAGTGGTATGATTGGAAAACCACTACATCATATGAATGAAAAATCCCTTTGATATAATTACTATGATGTTTTATAGAAGTTTTGAATAACAAATAAGCTACTATGTTTGAATTTGCTGTATTCAGTGCTGGAAAGTTGAAAGACTTTGCATCTGTTTCAAGGGGGTTATCTTTTGTATGTTGACAGCCCTCTACATCGAATTTCACTTCGCCGACACGGAAGAACATTGGCAAATGAAGAGCTGAAGTTTCCTGCATGGTAAGTTACTGTTTGGCCATCCAGAACTGAAAAAATGCCATTAAACCGACTACACAAATGTGGGAGGGTGGGGAGCTTCACCCCCCCCCCACACCCCTAACTTAATATTCCAACTCTGAGAAAGCACTACCGCGGGGGTATGGGGCAAAGTTCAGATGGATGGCCAAATGGTAACTTACCATGCAGGAAACTTCGGCTCTTCATTTGTTGATGTTCTGCCTTGTCGGAGAAGTGGAATTCAGTTTAGTGGGCTTTCGACGTACTAAGGGTAACCCGTTTCAAGGACACACTTTTCATGTATTTGTTTTATATTGTATTGTATTGTATGCTGTCTTCCAACTTTTTCAAGATGTGAGGAACACATATTTTATTTTTTGTGCTTCCTCACTTTTTTTGCTGACAAACATACTAGCCTATCAAAGGGAACAACAGGGGTTTTAAAGATTTAGCTCTGTGAGTGAATGCAAATAGACTGGACCCTCACATCATCTCATCGATGCGAAGACACAAAGAAGTACTTTGCACATCTTTGCATGATTCACTGATTGAATGGTTGAGTGTAGGGGTGTTAACTTTTAAGGAATGGTGATTTAAGGTCTTTTTAAGTAAGTTTTTTTTTCTTTTTTTATTGTGATAATTTATATTTTTGTCAGATCCTAATATAGTAAGATAACGGTGCTCTTGTATAGTAACATAGTTTTGTGTAGTGAGACATTTTATTTAGTGCAGAGTATAAGTTGCAGGGATCTGTAAACTGTTCACTTCAGTTAGCATATTATATAAGTTACAGGGGTATGTAAATATCTAATGTATACTTTCTGTAACACATTATTGTTGTTCAGTAAGGTAATATTATTTACCTGTAATTATTATAAGCTTGTTACAGCAGTTCAGTATTTTCCCACGTGTATTTGGCTGTGAGTTTTGTTGCTGTTAAGTGTTCTAAAAAAATTAAAGGCTTGCATTTCATAGAACTGCTGATTTGTTTTTCATTCTTGGAATTGGAACTTTCCATTTAGGATGATTGTTTAAGACACTGTAAAAAAATAATTCAACTAAAATATAGATTCTTTGAATTTTTATGTTTTACAAGATTTAATAAATTCCAATTATATTTCTGAATGTAGAAAGTGTGGTGTATATCTAAAGAATGGACTAGATAGTCAATGTTTTAATTGTACTAAACTACTTGAATTAGTAAACATTACAGAAAGTAAGAACATCAGTGAAACATCATGTTGCTTTTGCCACTTTGGCAAAGCATTTACATCAATTTTTGAATACATTAAAGACTGGTCAGTCAATGCTTATAATTATTCAAAGAATAATATTGTAGTTCAGTGGTTTCTTATAATGAAAGGCAGAATACTGAAGTAAAGCACATACCTTGAATAAACTGCAATATGGAAAGTTAAAAAGTTAAGAATATATAAGGAAAATGTGGTAAACATTAATATTAAAAAAGAAACATAAAAATTAACCTCTAAAGAATTACATCTAGTAAGTAAAGATGAGACAGAATGTGGACAATCTACTGACAGTGAAGACAGAAGTAAGTCTGAAAAATCATATACCTTAGAAATGATATTGGATAAGGTAATGAATAAAACAAACATGTTGAAGGGCAAGTGGATCTACCATTGAGTGACATCACCATGTCTAATAGTATTATTGACAATATGATTTATGGTAGCAAAAAAAATTATCCCTTTATCCTGAAGTAATTGTATTGCAGAAAAGCAATAATTTATGTACTAAGTTCAGAGAAGATAGCAAACAATAATTTAATTGCACAGTGTAATGAGCAAGTGTTATTATTATCTAGGGTAGCAAGTGAGCACTCATTAGCAAAAGCTATTATTTGTGACAAAAATATTGTGATAAGGAAACCAATCCAAAAAATAGATTACAATGAAACACAGGGCAATCTTGCTTATATAGATGATATTACTGATAAAACAAATGAAAATATTGTAAGATCTTTTACAGGAAAAAAAATATCCTAATTTGAGGTGATTCTGTGTTAGGGCTTGTTGTAGGTAAATTAAGCAGACTGAATAAAAATTCACATGCAATAATACCCTTCCCAGGACTGAAACTGATTGTTGTACCAAAATTATTATAAAGGTTGATTCTGGTAAAACCAAGATATGATGTGTTTATAATCCATGCAGGACAACATGATCTCAGACATACGCATTTGAATTAAGTGAACAATTCTGTCCTGGATGTAATAGAATATTTGAAAAAAACTAAGTGTTAAGTATGTGTTAAATGAAATTATACCATAAGCTTCATGGACACTTAAATCCATATGGAGATTCATACATGGCTAGAAAATGTATTGTTCAACTAGATCATTTTTTAGAAGTAGACAGAAAACCAAAACGGGTGGACATGGTGGTGCATCAGTTAGCATTGCCACCTCACAGCAAGAGGCTATCCGGTTCGATCTTTGGCTGGGGTGCCTTCTGTGTGGTGTCTGCATGTCCTCCCTGTGGTCATGTGGGTTTCCTCCAGGTGCTCTGGTTTCCTCCCACATCCCAAAGACATGCTGTAGGTGGATTGGACACTCTAAATTGTCCCTAGACATGAAGTGTGTGTGCCTTCTGTGGAAGGTTAGGTGCCGGGCTGGCAACTCGACACTGTAAAGCTCCACTGCCAATCATGAGTGGACAGGTGATCTGCTGTGGTGACCCCTAACCAGGAAAAGTCAAAAGAAGTAGAAGAAGACAGAATACCAAAACAAACATTAGCCATTCAGGGTCTGATAGAGCTGTAAAGTGCTGTCTCCACAATGCTAGAAGCCTAAAAAAAAATTTGATAAACTCACTGGCTTAATTGCAAAAGAAAAGTATGAAATATTTGCCATAACAGAAGCATGAAATTCATGCCATTTTCACTTGAAAAATTCTGTTAAATATGAGTGTTTGCAAAAAACACTAGAGTTGGTGGAGTTACATAATGGGCTCATAAGACAAGTTCTTCCTGTTTTGTAAAGCAGACAGTCTATTTTGAAAACATTGTTCAGATTTTTAACAATGAAAGCTCAATGCAAATTTATCTTGTTTTAAGTTATCGTACTCCAAATATGGACAGTTATACTCACTGGGAGTATTAATTAAGAAGAATGTGAAGAACCAATATGCATCCCATTGAATTAAGCACATCCAGTAAAAAAGAGAACAAATAAAAAAACAAGTAAAACAGAGTATGCAGACACGGCAAGTGGTCCAAACATGTTTATTAGAAAGTAAGCGATTTTGTGTCTACAAACAGATGCTTCATCAGACTTTAAGCATGCATTTGTGGATGCAAAAGTGCTTCCTTTCTAATAACGTTTTTGGATCAGTTGCCATGTCTGCATTCTCCATGTTATTTGTTTTTGGAGTATTTATTAAACTTGGAAAATTATCTGGATAAAAAAAGGTATTATTCTACTTGCTGGTAATTTTAATTACCCAGGAATTCAATGACAAAATTAATTATGAAAATAAACTGATCAGTAATTATTTTAATAAGAAAGCTTTCCATAAGGATATTAACTCTATTAATAATAAAATGTTACTAATAAAATGTTAAATCAGTGTGATTACAATTAGTGATGAAGTTATCCAAGATCCCAATACAACTGCAAGCACATGCAATGTATCATTTTTCAAATACTAGATAAGATTTTTGTGATAATAAATATTACATAGATAAAAATCCTGTTTCTAGCTCATGCCTAATTATTTCTGAATTTATTATTCCAAGGCGTTAAATAAAATAAAGAAAACATCTTCTATGGCACCTGATATGATACCAGGTAAATAACTGTTGAGCATTAAAGATAATATTGCACCAATATCATTCACTATATTTAATAAACTGTTGGCAAATGGTATAGTCCAAGATTTTTGGAAATTATCATGCATGTCTTCAGGCAATAAAAAAGGAAAGATCAAATGAAAAATGTAAGCCAATATGCTTTGCATCACTAGTAGGTAAATAGTTTAAGAGATGTTTATTACATCTTATGAATAACACTGGGAATGGTTTAGCAGATATTGGACATGCTTTTATTAAAGGAAGATTGATTTTGAGTAATTTACAAACATATTTTTATGGTGTTAGATTTAGGACTGAAGCCTGTGGTTATTTTCTTGGACTTTGCCAAAGCTCAACTATCTATCATTCAATACATGAGAGGGTTTTCTACATGACATTACAGAAATACTAGAAAGAAACACACACACACACACACACACACACACACACACACACACACACACACACACATATACCCACATACACCCACATACACCCACACACACACACACACACACACACACACACACACACACACACACACACACACACACGCACACACATGCACACACACACACACACACACACACACACACACACACACACACACACACACACACACACACGTACACATACACACATATACACACATATATACACATACATAGATTTTTTTTTCTGATGATGCAAAGTTATGCAGATGGCATATGCAGAGGACAATGTAAAAAGGATAGGAAGAAATCTGAATAATCTAAAACTTTATATTTCGTATTCAATGCAAACAATGCAAAATAATGTATCAGGGAAGTCATATGCAAAAAAGGAAGTTAAAAGTGGAGCAGAATTTTATAATATAAAAAACTGAGATGCAATTATATAAATTGACTCTGATAATCAAGAAATATAATCAAGAAATGTACAAGTATTTGAAGGAAGGCTGGTGAAACACATAAACAAAGGAGACATCCCCAGTTGAACACCAAAAATTATTATCATGTTATATAAACTGAAAGTAAACTGCATATCTGCAGTATGGTGTGCAGGTCTGAAGACCTCATCATTCCAATGATACAGACAGGGTAGAAATATTTCATTGGAAGGAAAAATATGGTGCACTGTCTGTACATGAAGCCATATCACTAGAGAATACTAGAGCTTAATGTGTGCAATCATGAAGGCAGATGGTAGACAGAGCTATTACAGAAATGTTAAGTGCCTAAAGAATGCCCTTAGAGTCCACGTGGTTACCATCTTTTAAAAAAGAAAACAAAATAAATAAGATCAAAAGGGCACAGTCTCAAGATGCATTGGAGGTACTCCAGAGAGACATGAGGAAATATTATTGCACTGAAAGATGGATGGATGAAAATGCATTGCATGCAGACAAGTTCATTCTCATATTGAGTTGGAGAAATAATAAACTGTTAGAAGGCATCCATAGCTTCTTCAGAAGATAGTGAGGAGTAGAACTGAGACTAGTTTTTATTTGCCACTTTTCTATCAACAGAAAAAAAAATATCTATATATGTGTATCTATGTGTGCGTATGTTTGTGTGTGTGTGTGTGTGTGTGTGTGTGTGTGTGTGTGTGTGTGTGTGTGTGTGTGTGTGTGTGCGCGTGCACATAGGGCAGCCTTATTAAAGAAGTAGCAACATCAAAAACTAAAGAATCAGAATACACAAAATGCATAGCAGATGGTTCTGTGGCACAAGGGGGTAAAGTCCTGAATATGACACAGAAAATTCAGAACATTATAGTGACCTGGGAAGTGGCACAGCCACTAGGGTGGTAATGAGAATCCATTGCTGGCTTCTCCATCTCAGGGAAGGAAGACAACCCAAATCACAGCATGCCCACCCAAAGGAGGGGGATATTGCATCATGCAGCTGTATGAGTTGAGATGTGCAAATTCAATATAACTCATTTGCACTCTAACCATACTCAGTGCATTAGCATAACCACACGTGTCATCAGGCCACTGCATTGGTGTACACATTCATCACGCTGCCATAAGAAGTTATGGAAGGTTAGGACTAAACAAAACCTTGTAGACCACATCCATAACAGCCTACCACAACTGACTATAGCCAAGTGGAATGATTGGCCCTTTTGGCCATCAGGAGGCCAGATGATTAGCATGCTCAGGGAGAAAAGGCATATAAAAAATAAATCAAAAATGTATAGTACAAATTTAAGTCACTTTTATGAGCAGTGGGAAAAAAGAAGATGGTAGTTTGCTAAGATGTCCATCTTATTCAATGTTTAAGGAAGATGGCAGACAACATGGCCAAAGCAATCCTTATCTGCCATTAGAATCTATGTTTTGATGTTAATATGATACAAGAAGGCAGAACATCTGTTACCAAATACATCTGATTTCACATGGAAACTTACAATATTCGTAAAATAAACTGCAGAGCTCTAAAAACAAATGCAAGCCTGAGAAAATTAAGATGTTACCCTATTGCAAATTCTTTGCTATGAAAAGTCTGAGACAGCTGGCAACAAAAAGAAGTGATAAATAGAAACAAGACTCTCTTCTACCTAGAAAAGAAATCTTTTTTAATGTGGCAGATGAGCAGTATCTCAACAAATAAACATTATATTTTTTTTAGAATTAAGATATTCAGATGTATTAAATTTGACACTTGTAGTCTGAGTTTCTAAATGTAGTGTATTTTCTGTAATTTCACATATTTGTGTATAGGAGTGACAAATACATTATTAATGTAACAGCAAAAAGAATATGCACAAAGAGTTTATAAACCAGCCACTGATACTGTGATAAGGGCACATTTTCAAAGTATTCATAATACTAATTTGAAAGCTTTCAATATATCAAGACTAGAATGTAGAAGCGAAAGAAGAAATGGAGACAATAAATTAGAAAGGAATGAATAGAAGCTGATTTATTTCATATAGCCTTTGTCCCTAATGGTTTGAATGATATGTTGAAACTTGCATCATTAATACAGGGGAAGCAATTAATGTTGAAATTCTATGATTTAATTTAATAACTAAAATGCCTTTTGTGCTTTAGAAAAAAAGATGAACATTGCTGGAATTTGGGAATAGACATCAATAAAGTACTTTAATATAGAGTATTTAAGTGTTGACAGAATTATTTGATTAGGGTATGACATAAACATAATTAATTGCAGTCACTTAAAACAAGTGAGCTCTGTTAGTGCATATTTAATACTCTGAATTGTATTCTGCACTGTCAGAGCGCAGATTAATTAATTGAATATGTTAAAGTGCATATGTTTACTGACAGCTCTGTATTATGGCTTTGTGTCAGGGTTAGTGAAATAATTTTGTTTTGATGATGAACAGCCATTGTTAAAATTATCCATATAAGAAGGGTTTAATGGATTGATTAATAAATGGAAGAATGAAGAAAGATGTCTTATCTGCTGGGAAGGGCTGTTGAGATTTAAGGTGCTAAGTGTACTTATTACATTTCGGCTCATCCTTCTTACTATACCTTACTGCATAGTGTTTTGTTTGATTTATTCCAACATCTGTTTGCTGTCATTACACTTTTAATATTGAGAGCTGATTGCTAAGATTGTGCAAATAAACAGCAGAGGTTTCAGTGAATAATAACAAGATAAGTTAGCAAAGTTAGCCATTGTTATTAAGTGCCGTCTCTAGCTCTTGACGAAATAATCATTTGTGTGTATTAAGGAGGAAGAAAAGAGCTCACTTCCTAATGCCCAGGTCATAATATCTTTAGTGTAGAAAAAGGTTTACCTGAGAAAGCTTCAGATATACACATTCTAAAAGGTATATTCATCTAGTCATTTCATATAACAAAGATGACATCATAAGAAAACATCGGATGTGAAATGTAACTTAGAATAGCTGCTGTGGATACAGGCAAAAAATTCTCATTAAGTAACTTATAAATAGAACTGTAGAAATAGAAATGTAGAACTGACTTGGCAGTTAAACTTAGATGCATTCAGACCACCTGGTCTGAATGAGAATTGTAATATATCATGTGTATTAAAATTAAAGAGCTACTTTAGGTGATTTTCTTCCTTGTTTTAACATACTCAAAAGGGTACCCTTTTAAGTGGTATATCTAAACATATTCTAATTGTTTTACAAATATTAAGGTAAACTGAAGGGGACGTTTTTATATTGTTTTTATACCATTATATTACTTTTTTAATTCTTCAACACTTAAATGTGGGTATGTTGTAATTTTGCCACATTCAATTTGCTTTATGTAAATTTATACTTTTGTCTGTGCTTTTTTACGTTTACAAAACTGTATTTTTAATTTGTTACTAATAAATAAATTGAGCAGGTGCAGGAAATGTAATTATCTGTTCACTTCCTGTTTTCAGTACTTAAACAGGGTTTTTTAGCTGTTTCACTTGTCTTTCTTCTGATGAAGCTGTGACAGGAGTCACGGCGAAAACGCTGTCTTTTGTAATATTAAAAAGTTTTTGCGTTAAGGAGAATCTTTGGTTCCTGGCTTTCTTGGGTTAAAGCTTGCTTTCTGGACACAAGGTTGCCTGTCTTTTTGTATTTTCAAGAGTTTAATTGTTGCTTCTAGTTCGCAAGTAACTTATAAATGGTGGACCAGTATTATCTTTTAAATGAAAACTGGATACTTAAAACAATAAAATATGAAATACCAATGCATGGTAAAATTCCCAGGTTTAACCAACAACATATGTTTATAAGTGCTGTTTCTTCCTCAGAGATTCAGCCTCTGTAAATGCTCAGATTCCCCTAATAATGTATTCCTCAAGATATGGGATTCATATTCATATCGGCTGTGAAATAATAAAGATAAATAATAGTGGTCTACAAGCATAGCTAAGTAGATTATATCCTGGGACTCTATATTTTCATGGCCTGAGAAGGTTTGTCATCAGCACTATGAATTATAGTATTAGCTCTTATGTTAGATTAGTGAGTGAACCCGCAGCATTTTAAGGGTCACAGTCTCTAAAGACTACTGCATTTAAGAATAACATTTTTCCCTATTATACTCTTAAGACCAGTTGAGAAATGTACTATGTCTCTTTTCAGAAAACAGAGGTAAAGTTTTCAGATTAAATTGACAGCAATTGTGCAGAACTGATTAGACATGGAGAAAAACTTTTCTTCCTGTTGCCTTGTCTGCATCTGAATCTTGTTTGGATAATTACACAAATACAGAAGTAACATAATGTAAATAAATTTGATCCAATAAATTAAAAGCTGAAAATATGAATAGGTACTTAAAGATTTGTAGATGCAGAAAATGTATACATTGTTAAATTTTGGAGCAATACATAATTCTCCGTAGATGTCATTCCATGCTACTGATGGAAGCTGGAAAAGAAAGATATAAGCATGTTGAATGACTTTGTATTGAAACACTCGAGCTTTAACAGAATAAGTCATTATAATAACAATTTTGCTTTATTAAAATAGGATATTGGATGTACCTCTGTATATGGCATTCCAAATATGGTGGCTTCTTTCAATATGCATTTGCACTTGGTATAAACATATCCAGCCATAAAAGGTTAGCTAATGACATTTATCCTGTCAGAAGAAAGTATAAGAGACCCAGTGAGTGAAGGTATATTTTATCACTTCATAAGTGAAATATATTTTTAAGGGCAAGTAATCACCTCATCAGTCAAAAAAAGAAACTTACCAGATAAGTCATTCCCAAAAGAACAAAGAAAAATGTTACTTTCACAGCAGGCACATGTAAGAACTCACACAAAAAATAATATTTTAAAATAACTGTTTACATGCTGAGTTTTATTATATGACATAATCCTAATTTTTGTTAATTTTTAACAAATTTGTGAAGAACTAATTTAGAGTTCTGTTGCATTTATAGGTTATTCTACAAAAATTCTAGGGTGCTGCAAACTGAGTATTCCAAAGGATTGCACTATAAAAACTGATTAACTGAAGGGTCTATGCTACTTACAAAGGCCTAAAAATATAATCTGTATCATTTAAGGTGTAGAAGAATATGAGAAAACCTTGCAAATATATATAAAGTCAGGCATGAAGAATATTTCTTTTGTCATTTGAGGCTAAAATCAGGCTCTATTAAACACAGTTGCATGCTATGCAGGGTGGCTCTCTGCAAGTGTGGTGAACAAATGGAAAGTACTGTAAGGCTCAGTTAAGGAAAGCAAAACCATTAATAGCTTCAGGAATATCCTGGATGCAAACTCTTAGATACGAGCATGTGCCTAACTTTTAATTTCTCTTGATTTGGGTATTAAACTTAAGTCATTGAAGTTTAAAGATGCACAACTCAAGTCTGACTGGTAAAAATTAGATTTTATAGCTAGAGGTGCAACACTACTATACAACTATGAAGTACCCAGGCTCTAAGAACATTGCAAATCCTGCCATGTTTCTACATTTACTTGTACTGGTGTTTGTTTGAGCTGATCCACTACTAACTGAGTGCAAACTGGACAAGGAATCAGCTCAATGAGCAAAACCCAGTGAAAATGAACTCCTTAATCATTGTTTTCCATAGGAAGTCACTGCTGGTGCAATTTTTAAGTATATACCAACAGTGATTATTTTCTTTTGAGAGATTTCTCCTTTTTTATGTTTATATAACAAAATATTTGATATCTATAAGTAGGTATAATATTGGAGCAAGCTATTATTTCTACCTCACATTGAAATCCAGCCATGCAAAATTCTTTGAAAATACCCTATAAAACATCTTTCCTCCTAACAAAGGGAGCTAGGCAGGACATTGTAGTCAATATTTGGTTTCCCAGGTTGGAATACTTCCTCCATGCAATCGTCTTACATTCCTGTCAAGATATATATCTCCCTAAAAAACAGAAAGTAAAATTTTGGGTTTCATTCATCTAAGCCCTTTAGAGGAACATCAATGTTTTACAATAATAAATTAAACTGGCTCTCAGTTATAATTAGAGCTGCATTCCTCCTTCATACTCTGACATAGAAACTACTGAATGGTCATTACTTCCCTCCATTTAAATGGAAACTCAGGGTATGTGCTCAAAAATACAGATGACAATCTACTTGTAAAATTACCTTAGCGATAGCCAAGAGATCATTTTCCAAATTTGCACTAGAACACTGGAACAAAATACCACAGGAGATTAGGTTGAGCACCACCCTAAAAGATTAAAAAATCTCCACAAATAAACATAGATTATAGAAAATCTTGCAATGTCATTGCTTTGACATTCATGGCTAATAAACTAGTACCTGCCCCTGAGATAGATATGTTAAGTGTTAATTCTCTAGGCCCTAAATACTCACCTGTTTACATCCTCGTTGCTGTATCTGTAATTAATGTTTGTTGTTGTGGTTCATTGCAATCTTTGTTATACTATCAGTGATTTAAGTTATTTACCAACTGACATGGGCCACACGTAAACTTATAGATAAACAAACATGCAAACAAATAAGTAAATAAATAAATACACAAAGAAGTTATAGTGTACTTACCTAGTTATTGAATTTATAAACAAATAAATTATAATGTACTTATCCAGTTATAAAATGTATAAATCAATTAATTAAATTAATCAGTTTGTTATCATATCACAACTTTAGGACCACTTTTTAGTGTGTTGTGGCAAACTGTTATATTTATTTTATGTGAGAAAACTGATAAAAAATTGAGTGAACATGTCAGAGATTGTGTGTATGCAATAAAAAAACACAGCCTGAGACTTAATGATAAAAGATTTTTAATTTCCTTTTTTGTTTTGGGTCTAGATAAGATTTGTGAAATTGAAATATTCTGTGATAAGGGATATTACAACAAAATGATATGCAATGGCAAATGTGTTTGGAATCCTACCGCCCACCAAACTTAAATGAAATTATTAGTTTGAAGCCTGAGTTAGGGAGCACAAGTACTAGATAATCTTGAATTCTGTGCCATTTAAGAAGAAGTTTTAAATATAAAAGGATTTTGATTGGTGTTCTTTGATATGTGAGTTTAACAAGGAACTATTTAAATTGATGAATTTCATTAAATGTCTAAGAAGCCCTAATGAAGATGAACGTGATTACCATTTTAAAAAAGTAGAAGATTGGTCTGCATAATTTTGTTCTTTAGTTGTTTTGTTAAGTTATTGCTTGTGCTGCATTTGAGTTCAGTAGTTTTGTGTGTGTGTGTGTGTGTGTGTGTTTGTGTGTGTGTGTGCACGCGTGTTTGTGCATATTTAAATGTATATATTTGTACACACACACATATATATATATATATATATATATATATATATATATATATATATATATTGATCAACCAGAGGTGCTCATGTGCTAGTGGCTCACAAGACACCTGTTTGTTTCCACTTGCTCAAAAAAGCAAGTGTTCAAACTGTCACTAGCCAATCTCCCATTTCTATTTAGCCCTCCTCACCCCAACATTAAAAAAACTATGTAGCCTTACCAGGATCTAAACTCTTACCCTAAAGGTTCCACCCACTTCCTAATGTGACCTCATGCTCCCTTACCCTAAACCTCCACTCCTCCTCTAATCCAAAATTCCCTAATTGCTTACTAAATCGAAATCTCAAACTACCTTTCTAAACTTAAATTTTCCCATCACTCCCTTACTCTAAAACTCCCCTTATTCCTTAAACCTAAAAGTCCCTTCCCACTCCTTAATCCTAACACTGCATTCCCTCTCCCTAACCCTTAAATCCCCCTCCTGCTCACACTCCACAGCAGCTTGCCTAAACTCATACTCGAGTTTGAATGTGAGCAACTGCTGCCCACACAACCTACAATGTGCTTGAGTCCCTGGCTTTGAGACAATGACTTCTGAGTTCTTGGAACTCTGTAATAATCCCTCTCTCTCTCTGTACACACACACACACACACACACACACACACACATATATATATATATATATATATATATATATATATATATATATATGGGTCTATTTCTCTTGCTCGAAAACACACTTCTTCGAACAAGAGAAACCCGAGACCCACTTTAGAGAAAGTGCACTTAACGAAAAGTGCACTTTAGCAAAAATCAGTTTACCAAAGCAAGGTACATTGGGGATTAGGAAATATACCTTTTCTCCACTGTAGTGTGATCTCAGAGTTAGTATATATAAGTAGTGGAGGTCCAGTCCAGCAAAGTGAAACACATTTTTGAAAATGGACAGGCCCTCCTGCATCCCCCACACCCCGGCTACTTATATATACTAACTCCAAGATCACACTACAGTGGGGAAAAGGTATGTTTCCTTATCCCCACTGCACCATGCTTCGGCAAACTGATTTTCGCAAAAGTGCACTTTCACTAAACTGGATCTCGGGTTTCTCTTGTTCGAAGAAGTGTGTTTTCAAACAAAAGAAGAAGACCTATATATAGGTCTACTTCAAATGACCAAAGTTTCAAAACTTTGATCATCATATGGCTGAGAGCCAGATGATCGAAGTTTTGAAACTTTAAACATTCAGTTAAAAAAATATAAAAAACAAAAAGTTTTCTTTTACATTTTTGCAAGGGGGCAAGCCCCCCTGCACCCCCCACATGGCTTCTGTGTCCCTCACACCCTCTGCTACTTACATATACCAACTTCAAGATCACACTACAGTGTGGAAAATAGTTCATTGGTTTTCAGAAGTGCTAGTGCCTTTTTTCCGTCATTCTATGCTACATTTTAGTACTACCTGAGTGTTCCACAGCTCTTGTGATCACAACTTTAGCACATTCCAGGAAAGACACCATTAAATACTACAAGATAAATCTTAGGAGGTAGCTAGTTCAAGTTGCATAGATAGCCATTTCACGTATATATTTATTTCACTCATTTGTTAAGTGGATAAACCTCACTACAAGGAATTACCTCATTTCAGAGTTATACTTTCAGTCTGGTTGAATAACTTACTCAGAGTCATGAATTAATGAAATGGAGACTGAAGCTATCAACTCCAGGAATACAGAGTAGCAAGCAGTAACAGATCTTAGCACCACTGTTCTGTATCACACAGGTGATTATAAATTACTTCAAAACTTCAACAGAACTGCTGGAGAATGCATGTTTTCTGATTGGGAGGTGATGGGATATGTGCAATTTAAGTAGTTGCACAATGCTGTTAGATGCAAAGCCAAAGTCCATTGAATGTTTATTTTTTTAAGAAAGAGGAAGAGAAATGCTGGGGGTAATGAGACAGTTGTGTAGTGGGAACACAATTTAGGATACAAAACACATGGAACTTATGTATATTTGGCAACAGTAAGCACATTTTCAAGTCATTCCTTCAACATTCCTATCCAGCCACATTATCTCATAACTCTCAACCTGTGTGATCATTCCATAAATGGTGCTTTAGATTTTTATTTTTTGTAAAGAATTATCTAGCATTTAAAAATATATAATTTTAGTCTACTTTGCTGAATGAAGCCAGCGATAAAGGACTGTCTACAACCTTGTACTTCAAACCATTATATCTAAGGCATGTGAACTACATGGCGTAATGTATAAGGCTCTCAAACTTATTTGTCATACCACACAGATTATACATGCAGGCCTGGTCAGACAGTATTTTGCATTTGGCTTTACAACATTAATCCCATAAAGTAAATATGACAGTAAGGCACAAAACCCAATGTTACACATATTAGATCAGATATAGTATGGTGCTATGAAGTATAAAGCTGGAGACCTTTAGCCTAATGCCTCAATCTACCATTCCAAATCTATGTGATATTGTCAGCTACATACTGCATAGCCCATAGAGGAGCAAGTTGCCTGGCTATGAATTCATGTTTTATATCTTATGATTAATGGAATCTAACCCTAATGGAAGGAATCCACTCTTTTTTTTTTTTTTTAAGTTATAAGCCTCAAAAGGCAACTGATGGCTGCTCACTGATTAGCCGGTTGATTTCCGCTTTTCCAGTGTGAAAAAAGAAACTGAGAGATAAGGGCCTGAAGCTCTGTGCGTTTTAGTAAATTCAGTTACTGGCTAGTAACCACACTTCCCAGATGCCAAAAAAGAAGCCTGAAAGAAAATCAACTAGAAAAAAAAATGGAGCGAGATCAATGACTGGGAAGAATTTTGCAGCTGCTCAATAAAAAGGAGTTCAAGCTCCAACTTTGGTGCAAGAAATGGCTTCCAATAATCTAGAGGAAAGATAAATCAAACATGCTCGGAGCTAATTAGAATAAAAGAATCATTGAAGGAATATATCAACTCAAAAGGCTGGAAAAAATGGAAGAAACTTTAACAGCTGAAACAAATGAATTGATAAAACTGCAAAAATCAGAGGTCACAGTGAAGAAAAGGCTGGCTGAGTATGAGACCATTCAAGAAGAGCTGTTTCAAGAAATGGTAGCCTTAGAGGACAGAGCACAGAGGGAAAACCTAAAATGTTTTGCTGTACCAGAGAAACTGGAAGGAACAGACTTTATTAATTTTATGAAAGCACAAAAAAGTAACTGAAATGGCATTCTGCATCATGATTCATTAATTGAAGGGGCATATTGTGTATGCTCCAAACGTGGCCATGAGATAGCAGCCAAGACCCGTATTAGTAAAGATGCAATTATACCACAAAAAGAACTGATCTCTGAAAAAAACTGTGGTAAAAGAGTGAAGTATTAAAATTGAAAACTGTAGAGTGTTTGTGGAAAATGATTGTTCACTGTACACCAGGCAGAAGAGAAGCAAATTTATCTCGGCAATCAGGGAATGTCAAGAAGCAGGTATAAGATTCAAGCTGCTGTACCCAGTAGTTTTCAGAATATTTTTACTGAGGATCAAAGTCGTTTTTTGATTTAGACCTGGCTATAGAGGAAATACAAAAGTTTGTTCAACAAAAAGTGAGCCATCAAATAGAAGGGGACTCTGCTTCCCATTCCTTTGATAATAATGATTATAGCCAGACTTTGCCAGTGCAGCCATTTCCAATTTTCCAAAGGAAAAGAGTTACCACTGTTAAACTAGTAATGTACTCACTGTATACTTATATATTGTAGTTTGCTTATAAGTCTTGTGCTTTTCTAAAATTGTGGAGCTTTTCTCCCTGGGCTTGTGCTGAAAATGGGTCTTGTGACCAAATCAGACTATCCTGGTTAACAAATGTCAAATAAATAAATAAATATATAAAATACTTGAGAGATGTAAAAAAGGACAGGAGCTAATTAGAAGAATTGTGAGTATCTTGAACTTGAATCTGAGTCTGGAGTTGAGAGATGGAGATAAACAGGAGGAAGACCAGTAATTTTGAAATTAGTGAATAAATGTGAGACTATAAAGCATCAAACAAATTTGTGAAATATGGCATTACAAGAAAAAGTGGAAAGATTGGACTTTTGCTGAAATTATTAAACTTGTAGGGGACTAAAATCCATATTATCCACTTCATGTCATTAATGTTTGGAAAGACACTGAAGGGAAGGAGGAAAAAAAGAAAAAGTAACTGTAAGTTAAACAATTTTTGTTCTTAACAGCATTTGTATAAAACATTTCATGGTAAAAACTGCATTTTATATAGTAAAGCATTTTCAGTTTTTGTTGTATGTGATGAGGATACTAAAGTAAACAAGTACCTTCTTTCTTCTTCTTCATTTTTAGTTTTAAGACATGAAGCATTTATTTATTTATTTATTTGACATTTGTTGACCAGGATAATCCGACTGAGCTAGAGTCCTTTTCCAGCGGTAGCCTGGAGAGAAAAGCTCCACAGAAGAACAAAACAATGTTACATACATAGCATGAATGAGAACATTACAGAGTATATATATATATATATATATATATATATATATATATATATATATATATATATAGTTTGGTATTCAAGAGGGTTATAAAAGTGTATCCAACAGAAATAACTGCAGACAGTCAGGGAAAGTAAAATACATTAAAATTAAATGCACACCCATTTGAGTTCAGATGCAAAATAAGGTAAGTTAAACGTAGAACTGTAAGTGTGGTCCTTTAAACTGCGAAAACATAAGTGCAGTAAGAGAGATATTATGTACTAACTCTGAAATTGCTGATTTTTTTTCAGGTAAATCACTCATGTAACACATAGCAATCTCAGAGTTATTATATATAAGTAGAATGGGTGTGAGGGTGTCCAGAGCTGCTTGCCTCCTGAAAAAAAAGTTTTAATATGTAAGCGCAAGTTTTGCACTTTGTTGTTATCTGAAAAAAGATCACTTTTTTTCAGAATTCCTAGACTTGCAGTGTCAAGTATTGCACTTTTGATAGGTTAACATGATTTATTAATGGTTAGTTTGGAGTCTGCCATCAGTTATGGGTTGTTTTATCAACTTCTTTAACTGCATCATAAACTGAACACATTTTGTCCCAGTTAGTCTGCAGCAAAACCCTGAACCAATCAACAAATATATCAAACTTCATAAAACACTTATGACATCTTCAATGCATTTCTATGGAACAGGCTTCCCATTCATGTGAATCAGAGTTCCTCCCTAATCCAATTCAAGTGCAACTTGGACAATTGGATGGGAAAACGGAAATGCATCCCTGGTTTGACATCTATGTCTCTAATGGACACAGGTAACCTGTAAATGGTCCTCTCCCAGGCCCATCCTTACACTTATCAAGGGTATCAGAACTTGTCATAGATTTGGGATGCATGGCTAGACTTAAAAAGGGCCTTGTGGTCATTATCCTAGTAAACACCTATGAACCTATGTATTGCTTTGCATATTTCACTCTAGCAAACATGTTGTGAAGGCTTTGACCTGCTTAATTAAATTCATAAGCTCAGTCATTATCTATATCTTTATTTAGGACCATGATCTATATTTACTTGAATGGGACAAAATATTAAAAACGGTGGCAAGCCCATAACTCTTATACAAATTCTGGAATACCTTCCCATCCAGTGGATAACTGACATTTAGGTTCTCCTCTATCTTGTATCATACCAGCTACAATATTCCAGTCCTCCACATGTACTGCTTTTCTTTCCTGGAATGTTATCATCCTCTTCATCATTTCCTCAAAACACCTTTGCATAGTCACAAGAGGGATATAAACCACTTATGTTTCTTTTTAAATAAAAATATACTTGAATGCTACAAATACTAGTTACTGTTGAAAAGCATGCTAACTCACATTTCTCGATTAACAACTGTTATAACCTAGGTAATCTTGGAAAAGACTGCATTCAAGATAAAGAATTCAGGACATAATAGTGGGGAAGGGTAATAGTAACATGAGGAGATTCTGTCAATGGACATGTTCACTCAAATTAAGAAGTCTGAAGTCAGAGGGGGGAAAGAAATGGAAGCAAATATGGTAGCTTGTCTGTATCAATAGACCACAGCAAATAACCAACCCCAGAAAATTGAAAAAAAAGCTAAGAAATTCCATAATGTTGTGTTTCACAAAATACTATGAGACAACAATATTGGCAAGTAATAAGGAAACTGTGATGCCAGTTTGTGTACAAACTGAGAAAATTATGATTTGCCTAGCCCTTGCTTTAATAATTTAAAATTTAGTTAGTAGAAATCTAACATTAAGGCATGCCTGAAGGCAGGTAAAGGCTAGGACTGTGGTAGTGAGGTTCGGAACTTTGAATGTTGGCAGTATGACTAGAATAGGGAGAGAGCTAACTGATATGATGGACAGAAGGAAGGTTGGTATATTGTGTGTGCAAAAGACCAGATGGAAGGGGAGCAAGGCTAGGTGTATCAGAGGCGGGTTCAAATTGTTTTATCGTGGGGTGGATGGGAGGAGAAATGGCGTAGGGGTTATCCTGAAGGAACAGTATGCTAAGAGTGTTTTGGAGGTGAAAAGAGTGTCTAATAGGGTGATATTTATGAAGCTGGAAATTGATGGTGTAATGATGAATGTTGTTAGTGCATATGCTCCACAAGTTGGGTGTGTGATGGATGAGAAAGAAAAATTTTGGAGTGAGTTGGATGGAGTGGTGATGACTCTACCCAAGGGTGAGAGAGTGGTGATTGGAACAGATTACAATGGGCATGTTGGTGAAGGGAACAGAGGGGATGAGGAAGTGATGGGTAGGTATGGTGTTAAGTAAAAGGAATGCAGAAGGACAGATGGTAGTGGATTTTGCAAAAAGAATGGACATGGCTGTGGTGAATACGTATTTTAACAAGAGGGAGGAGCATAGTGTGACATACAAGAGTGGAGGGAGATGCACACAGTGGATTATATATTATGTAGAAGGCCAGACTGAAGGAGATTGGAGACTGTAAAGTGGTTGCAGGGGAAAGTGTAGTTAGGCAGCATAGGATGGTGGTTTGTAGGATGACATTGGTGATCAAGAAGAGGAGGAGGAGTGTGAGGGCAGCACCAATGATCAAATGGTGGAAATTGAAAAAAGGATAATTGTGAGGTGGAGTTCAGGGAAGAGTTAAGACAGGCACTGGGTGGCAGTGAAGAGTTACCGAATAGCTGGATAACTACAGCAGAGCTAGTAAGGAAGATGGCTAGAAAGGTGCTTGGTGTGACATCTGGAAAGAGGAAGGAGGACAAGGAGACCTGGTGGTGGAATGAAGAAGTACAGGAGAGTATACAGAGAAAGAGGTTGGTGAAGAAGTGGGATTGTCAGAGAGATGAAGAAAGTAGACAGGAGTATAAGGAGAGGAGGTGCATGGCAAAGAGAGAGGTGGCAAAGGCTAAGGATAAGGCATATGAAGAGTTTTATGAATGGTTGGACACTAAGGAGGGAGAAAAGGACCTGCACCAATTGGCTAGATAGAGGGACTGAGCTAGTAAAGATGTGCAGTAGGTAAGGGTGATAAAGGATAATGAGGGAAACATACTCACAAGTGAGGAAAGTGTGTTGAGCAGATGGAAAGAGTACTTTAAGGGGCTGATGAATAAAGAGAATGAGAGGGAGAAAAGGTTGGATGATGTGCGGATAGTGAATCATAAAGTGCAGTGGATTAGCAAGGAGGAAGTAAAGATAGCTATGAAGAGGATGAAGAATGGAAAGGCTGTTGGTCCAGATGACATACCTGTGGAAGCATGGAGGTGTTTAGGTGAAATGGCAGTGGAGTTTTTAACTAGATTGTTTAATGAAATCTTGGAAAGTAAGAGGATGCCTGAGGAATGAAGAAAAAGTGTTTTGTTACTGATTTTTAAGAATAAGGGTGATATGCAGACCTGTAGTAACTACAGTGGGATTAAATTGATCAGTCACAGCATGAAGTTATGGGAAAGAGTAGTGGAAGCTAGGTTAAGAAAGGAGGTGATGATTAGTGATCAGCAGTATGGTTTCATGCCAGGAAAAAGCACTACAGATGCGATATTTGCTCTGAGAGTGTTGATGGAGAAGTACAGATAAGGTCAGAAGAAGTTGCATTGTGTCTTTGTGGACTTAGAGAAAGCATAAGACAGGGTGCCTAGAGAGTAGTTGTGGTATTGTATGAGGAAGTCAGGAGTGTCAGAGAAGTATGTAAGAGTGGTACAGGATATGTACGAGGGTAGTGTGACAGCGGTGAGGTCTGCGGTGGGAGTGACGGATGCGTTTAAGGTGAAGGTGGGATTACATCAAAGATCAGCTCTTAGCCCTTTCTTATTTGCAATGGTGATGGACAGGTTGACAAACGAGATCAGAAAGGAATCTCCGTGGACTATGATGTTTGCAGATGACATTGTGATCTGTAGTGAGAGTAGGGAACAGGTGGAGGAGACCCTGGAGAGGTGGAGATATGCTCTAGAGAGAAGAGGAATGAAGGTCAGCTGGACTAACACAGAATATATGTGTGTGAATGAGAGGAAGGATAGATGAATGGTGAGAATGCAGGGAGTAGAGGTGGTGAAGGTGGATGAGTTTAAATACATGGGATCAACAGTTCAGAGTAATGCTGAGTGTGAAAGAGAGATGAAGAAGAGAGTACAGGCAGGATGAAGTGGGTGGAGAAGAGTGTCAGGAGTGATTTGTGACAGACGAGTACCAGTAAGAGTGAAAGGGAAGGTCTACAAGAGTGTAGAGAGACCAGCTATTTTATATGGGTTGGAGATAGTGGCACTGACAAAAAGGCAGGAGTCAGAGCTGGACGTGGCAGAGTTAAAGATGTTAAGATTTGCACTGGGTGTGACGAGGGTGGACAGGATTAGGAACAAGTATATTAGAGGGTCAGCCCAGGTTGGAAGGTTTGGAGACAAAGCCAGAGAGGCAAGATTACGTTGGTGTGGACATGTGCTGAGGAGGGATGCAGAGTATATTGGGAAAAAGATGCTAAGGATGAAGCTGCCAGGTAATAGGAAAAGAGGAAGATAAGGTTTATGGATATGGAGAGAGAACGCATGCAGGTGATTGGTGTGATAGAGCAAGATGTAGAGTACAGGAAGAAATGGACACAGATGATCCACTGTGGCGAACCCTAACGGGAGCAGCCGAAAGAAGAAGAAGAAGTTAGTAGAAATCTAACATTAAAAGCAAAACAGACAAAGTCTACAAGACTTATTTTTCAGATGGTTGTATTTCTTAACTATTTTGTTATTAAATAGTCTAAGATGATTAGTTAATGCTATTCATAGTCCTTCCTCTAGCTGTCTTTAACAATATTTATTTAGCAGGTTGTGTGGGGGTGCAGGGGTGGCTTGCCCCCTAAAAAAAAGGTAAAACTTTGTTTTTGTTTTTATTTTTTTATTGCAATTTTGAAGTTTCAAAACTTTGATCTCATGGTCTCGACCATTTGCAGTTAAAAGTTTTGAAACTTCAAGCTTGTAAGGTATATCATTTTGGAATGTGAATCGTCTCACAGGTATACAGAAAAAGGTAAGAGTATTGAATTATATTAAGAAATGCACAGTACAAATATCAATGGTACAGGAGACACATTTGGAAAGAAATGAGCAGGGAATATTACTTACAGGTGGGGACTGGAAAGTGATTTGCTACAGTGAGGATGCATATGGAGGGACTAGAAGGGAAATATAACATAAAAGGGTAGATTTCTGAAGTAATTTATGAAAATATTTGATATGTAAGACATGAATTTAGTAGTAGAAACTCAGAGAGAATTTGCATATTATTCTCCATTATACAATAGCTGGACTAGACTAGACAGAAATTATATTTCACAGGAACGTGTACGTTTAATTGAAAACCTTGACACATATCCAATAACTGTTTTAGATCATGTGCCAAAAACAACTAGGATAAAAATGAAGGGAAATGAAGTACCTGATGCAGAGAAAGCATTCAACAGAGTAAGCTGGGATTTTATGAGTAGGGCAATATAAGCATTTGGATTCCCTTTTAAAATAATAAGGTTAATTAGGAAGATATATGAGGGATCAGAGACAAACATTAAAGTGGGGGAGTTCCTCTCTGATAAGTTCTGTCTGAAGAGAGGAGCCAGACAGGGGTATCCTCTTTCTCCTTTGCTATTGGCATTATATTTATAGCAATTGGAAAAGAAAATAAGGGACTTAGAAATTCAAGGTTATAATTTGTATGGTAAGCAAGAAAAGTTGGCTTTATTTACAAATTATCTTATTTTGTACCTGATAAAACCAGACAAGGATATCTCAATGTGGAAAATTCTGAAACAGTTTCTAGTTTTTAGGGGATATAAAATTTATGCGAACAAAATACAAGGGATAGCTGTAAACTATATACCTACATATGAATTATTCAGCAATCCCCATATTTATGATAAAATGAAATATTTACAAGTATGGTTTAAAGAGGATTCTGTTATGACAGCTAAATATATGTGGGAAGAGACTAAACAAAATAATACAAACATAAAGAAACTGGAAGCTCTTATTTATGGACATGTATAGCAAGATACAAACAGTGAAAATATTTTAGCCAAGACATGTAGAATAATGTTTTGGAAGAGGAGGAATGAGGTTTAAGGGAATACAGGAACTGAATAATTTATGTAATGTTGGACTGATGATAATTATATAAAAACATATGTGTGTGATGTATGATATTTGTAACCGTGAACCTGTTAACATATTTTGTTTTCTTTTATGTAAATGTAAGTTTGCATATGTTTACAGTGATAATTCAATAAAGGTGTTAAAAAAGACAATTCCTCTACCAAAATTCCTTGAACCTGTCAGCCAGTGTACACAATACTCATGGCACATATATTCATGGCTGAACAAGTCTTCAGCAAATGAACAAAATACCATCACAGAAAAGTGTTTTTCGCAGGGGACAAACCCCCTGTGTTCATCCATGTTGGTGTCTTTGCTCCTGCACCCTGATACTTTATTATTCAACCCTGAGTTACTGCACCTTTGAGAAACACGGACTAGTAGTACAGCAAATATAAGAAAAAAATGTAGAAAAGGAAAACCAAAGCAGGAACAAGCACTCCCCAAAATCTTTAGCTCTTTATTAAACATGACCCAAGTAAAAACATTGGTAGCAAATAAAGTTAAGCACTTTTCATCTAGTTTAGTAACTAGACTTCATCAGACAACTAACAGCAACTCAAATTCACTTAAATACACTTCACCTTCTTTCTCCTGTTAACTTAATTGCTTAACAAACCAAAAATGGAGAAACCACACTGAAGACACAGAAATTAGTTGTTTGTAAGCGCTTTCGTTTACTAAAAGTAAGCAAACTTCATCAGACAAATTCCACAAGGTAAAATATATTCCTTAAATAGACACAAATTAATTGACATCACCACAAATAATCAATTAAAAAATCAAACCTCCATTTAAAGGGCTATGAACAAAGAGCATATATTTACACACTCATAACAAATTATAAAAATCCTATTTAAATAAGACACAAAGGGATTAAACTATAAGTACATAAATATGTACATATATATAAATACAAATATCCATCCAAATGTATAAATGTACCAATTATAAATTAACATTATCTTTTAAGGCCCCTCATTTTTAAAATACTTCCAATGGAAACAGAATTATTAAGACCTGGAAAAACAATGGCATTCATTTTAAGTTGCCACATTAGTTCCTTCTCGTCCAACTTCAAGGACACTGGGCCACCCCTGTTATTCTCATACACTTTATCTATAACAAAGAAAATGAAACTATGCTCAGGATGATCTTTAATATGCCTAGCTAAAGCATTATTTAGATTCAATTTATCAATAGCATACAGATGTTCGTAAATCCTATTCTTAAGGGTTCTCTCCGTTTTCCCACATAAAAAGCCCCAACTATGGTGCAAGTACTCAAATACACACCCCCTTTGAATTGCAATTAAATTTACCCTTAATATAATATAACTTAATTGTGTAACAGATACCAGTTACACATAATAGATGACCTTACATTTTGCAGTATAAATTAAGCTAAACAATCAATGCTGCTAGTTTAAACAGTGTACAACCATAATACAATAAAATAAATAGAATATAACACCATGGTTGCTAGAATAAAAATTCTTACTCAGTGTTTGCATTCCAATATGTTAGTTAAACACAAGACAAACATATAGTAATTGTTGACCATAAGGGCTTTATGATTAACAAATTCCCAATGTATAAAAAATTGCTAGTGTTGTATTTTACATGATTAACTACATTTTAAAAACTATCTGTTCAAGTTCTTAAGTCTCAAGAGGCACTGCATGGAACAGCAATCATTGATGCCAGTGACAAGTATCCAACCGGATCTGCCACATTAATTCCTTTTTCTCCAAAAGTAGAGATCTTGGCCCATCCTTTAGATCTTTTGGAATGTGGTCAATAACTTTAAAACTGAAACTATGATTTATGTATTTTAGGCACGCCAAACAAAATTGGTGTCCTAGGAGCTAACATAGTTAAGTAATTCAACAAGGGCATATCTATTAGTTGTTCAATAAACAAATCGTTCAGGTGTTCCTTAATTTTCCTGTAAGCTAAGTTAAACTCATTCAGACTGACTAAGGTATAAGTGTCAGTATCCAAAATATTGGGCATCTTTTGGATGTAAAAATCATTCTCCATAATCACCAGCCCTCCCCCTTTATCTGGTTTTAAAATTCCAATGGGTAATTGCCGAAAATCATTAAAGGCTACCCTGTCATCCCCCCTTACATTCCTTGTAAAATTAGATTTCTCTATTAATGAATTTCTAAAGTCAATTTTGCATATTTTTTCGAATGTTGCATAAGTGGCTGACTTAATGGATTAAAAGTGCTAGGTATATAATACTCATGTGCAGTTTTCTGTTCATCTTTGAAGAGAACCTGCAGGTTTAGTTTTCTAATGTACTCAGTAAATCCAAAAGCAATGTCAATAATATAAGATACTACAAAAGATTTGTGAATGATGTCTTCTTCCTATGGGAGGGCAATGAAAAAGAATTAAGTTAATTTATTGAATATATAAACCAAACAACTAATTTTTTTTAAATTTGAGGGGAAATGTTCCAAAACAGGGATCAATTTTTTGGATGTATTTATAAATAAGAAGGTCAGAAGAAGTTGCATTGTGTATTTATAAATAAAGATAATGGAAGACTTTGTACTATGCTATATAGAAAGGATTGTAGGAAAAATAGTCTTCTTCATCGCAAAAGCATGCACCCTAGACATGTACATCAGAACATAATTAGAAATCAAGGAATATATTCAGGCTATGTGTATTAGTGGTTTTACCAGCATGTTGTTTTAAAAGTCAAGTGATGAATTAATTGTTGGATGTGTCGACAATTATGTCTTAACTGCATCCTCTATTTAAGAGGCTTTTTTTTAATGCTGTGTTGTCTGAAGAAGTGCACTAAGGTATAGTGCATGAAAGCGCTAACAATAAATTCGTTTGTGGATTGGATTGCGTTTAGCCATTTTCAACAATTAGTATATGTTAGTCTTGTGTTTAACTAACATATTGGAATTTAAATGCTGAGTGAGAATTTTTATTCTAGAAACCATGGTGTTATAATTTTACTGTATTATGTTTGTACACTTTTTAAACTAGTAGCATTGATTGTTTAGCTTAATTTATACTGCAAAATGTAAGGTCATCTACTATGTAATATTGGTATCTATTAAGCAATTAAGTTAACAGGAGAAAGAAGGGAGAAGTGTATTTATGTGAATTTGAGTTGCTGTTAGTTGTCTGATGAAGTCTAGTTACTAAACTAGATGAAAAGCGCTTAACTTTATTTGCTACCAGTGTTTTTTACTTGAGTCATTTTTAATAAAGAGCTGAAGAGCTGAAGATTTTGGAGAGTGCTTGTTCCTGCTTTGGTTTGTCTTTTCTGCAGTTTGTGGTGGCGTTTGTGTATTAAGAAAAAAATGCCTCAATGTTTCTCCAAGATACTGTGAGCACCATGTCAACAAAAGTGCCACACACTTTGAGAAAGAAGAAATCACTGTTATATGGAGGAAGCAAGAGCATGCCAGCGCGAGTCGTCTTAAGCAATTACCCTCAGGTAACCGTTGTAGAACCAGTCTCATACTGAGCAAGTGACGTAAGCTTAACTATTCTGAGAAACACAGAATCAGAAATTAAGGAGTATAATTAAAGGTACAAGGACAAAATATCATTAATGATTGGAATATCTAATTGTAATGACTGAGAGACACACATTTTGAAGTATCAGGATATGTAAGTTGAAACCAAAGCAATATAGAACAAACAGATACATATAGCTGCAGTAATGACTTGGGATAACTAGAATAATAAAAACTACTTTTAGGTGCATAGGTAAATGCTAGGTTATCAGTTTGCAGATTATTATAAAACTAGCCAATAACCAGTGGACAGAATGAAATCATGTACTTTGTATCTGTGAGGTAAAGACCTTAACAATTATGCCAAAACCTCCTCCCCCCATGGTTTGTTACTAGGCATGTAGTCCAGGAGACCGTTAAGTAGCCTAGCCCCAAATTCATAAACGCCTGTTTAAATGACTTGCTCAAGCTCACATAGTAGGTAAATGAAGGTGGAAAGATTCAAACCCTGTACTTTTGACCGAGGCGGCATCATATTAAGAATTCAGAGCTTTAGTCCTCCATGGTAAATGTTTTTTAAAGAGAAGTAGGCAATTATGGATATGCTGCAATCTAAAGGGAGCAGAACTGGTAATAAAGATCTCATAACTCTTATTCTCTAACTCAGAAATCAACTCTAGTCCCACTGTAGCAGGAAGTCCTCTGATTGCTGGAGAAACTGAATATAGTTAATGACACTGGCAGATTTTAAGCTTCAGAACTTAAACAATAAACTCCACACACACTGCAAGCTGTACTCACTCTGGAGAATGTAGACATATGTGCTGTTACCAAGACTTGGTTTAAAGGGGAGAAAGTACTCCAGTAGTGGAAGGCTACAGTGCTTTCTACACATTTAGACCAACAGCAGCACAGATATGGGCTAAAATTAGAGGTGTCTCAATCTACATTAGGAACAAATACGCCAGGTTGGTTAAGCAGAGTGATGTCCTGGAGTTCATCCACATCCAAGTCTCTATAGACAAGGCTCCTTACCATGACCTGGACAGCTTCAGGTCACCTTCTATGACCCATGAAGCTCACAGCTCTTACCTAGACCTACTATAGGTGCTCACCATCCAATAAAATACCCTATGCATTGGAGACCTTAACTACCCCTCTATAGAATGAGAAACATACACTGATTTAACTTACAGGCACAGTGTTTCCTGGACTTTATCAACACAAACACCCTGGACCAGATAGTGCACACTCCAACCAGAGGATCAAACATATTGGACCTGATACTAACATGGGAGAGAATTGCACTCCCCCCCCAAATAAATGTTGATGGTCAGACCACAAAGCTGTCAAAATAAAAAAATCAACCTGGAAAACCCAACTAAATGTGTAACAGTTAGAAACTATTCTAAAGCAAATTACATCCTATTAAGTACCAGTTTGTCAAAATTCAAGGCTCTCTCAAACCCCAAGAACACAGCTACCTATGTAGGATTATTTACAGAAGCCCTGTACAAACATAAAAATGGCTGCCTTGAGGCTGTTGTACCTACTAGATGTAAGCCCAGATCTAACACCAAATCAAACCCCTCTGGTGGAATTTTTACCTTAACAGGATTTATAATAAAAGAAAAAATATCATGGCATAAATCAGAAAGAACAACTCTCCTAGAGACAAAAGCTCTCTGATTCAACTATACAAGAAACTAAGAGGTCTAATAAAGTCCAACAAGGCCAATTACAAGGTTAAGCTAGCCTCCCAGGCTAAAGATAACCACAAGGCCTTCTTCAGCTGTATCAGGAACATTAAAGGTAGCACTTAGAAGTATGCAGAACTGGTGATAAATGGCACAACCTTCACTGATCAGGGTAACCTTCACTTTGATATCAGTAATTTTTTTGAGTTAGACTCTCTTGTAGGATGTTACTGTTGTTGGTTACCTAGCAAATCTACTGACTAATACATTTAGGTCTAACATCACCCCTTCCACTCCCCTTCACTCCCCCCATTACTTCCTATGAAAAATAGGATCCAGGAAGTCAGGATCAGTGAAACCACCTCTACCAGGTGACCAATCACCAGCGGAGTACCACAGGGCTCCATCGTGGGCCTGTTCCTGTTTGCCATCTACTTGTCAAATGGAAAGGCTAATGTCAAAAGCCTCTGGCTCACCAAGTTTGCAGATGACTGTAAATTAGTAGCTATCATAGATTCCACCAACAATAGTAACATCCTACAAGAGAGTCTAACTCAAAAAATTACTGATATCAAAGCAACAGATTAAAACTCAATAATGCATTATAGTGCCCTTTGAGAAATTGTCCACCCAAGCTAATTACTCCATTGATAAAACACCACTAGGAGTTGATCCATTAGTTAGGGATTTGGGAAAATACATAGACAATAATCTGGCCTTAGACCAACACATAGCCAACATATTATGAAAATCATTCTATTTTATCCAACTCATAAGCAGGGGTATGACATCCAGGTCCAAGTAAGCTATAGTACCACTCTATTCAGCCCTTATCAAACCCATCATTGAGTACAATGCCCCCTTTAGCATGTACCTAACCAGGCACTTGCATTAGTTGGAATGCCCCCAAAGGCTCCTCACCAGGAGAATCCAAGGAATGAATACCCTGTCCTATGCAGATCACCCTAAGGCCTTATCTCTGTATTCAGTCTTGTACAGGTTACTAAGAAGTGATCTATGCCTAGCATATAAGGCATCTTCAAATCTAGCTCTGAAGGATCTCTTACACATCCACAAAACAAACAGCACCAGAGACACTAGATCCAAGAACATGAACTTTGCCTGCAACATAAATGAAACATGCTGGAGAGATTGGTATGTGTCTCAAAGGATCGGTGCACTATGGAATAACCTGTCCATCTACATAAAGTGGAGTTCATCCTTGACCCTTTTCAAAAGAGACATTGATCATTGGATGGGAGCTCACAAATTCACCCTTGATCTGGCACCCATGTCTCTGATGGACAGAGGTCAAGAGTAAGTAAATGAATCCTCAACTAACATCTAAAGAAATGCAAATCCCTCTGCACCTCATGTTCCAGAGACCTCAACCTCATTACCACAATCAACAGAACATGCTGGAGGGACAGGTTCATAACCCAGAGAATGCCCATGCTCTGGAATAGCTTTCCTATACATGTCAAGCAGAGCACCTCAATGGCTATCTTCAAGAGAAATCTTGATGAATAGATGGGAAATAGAAAGTTCACCCCGGGGATCTACTTGATAGAGGCACTGGGAACTAACGTCGGGTGGTACAGTGCCAGGGCACTTCTATGGGCTAGGTTTGTAAAGGCTCCAGGGCCATCAGCCTAGTACACACCTATGAACCTATGAACATATCCTCCCAAGCAACCCTTAGCTACCTCTTTACTAACACACCCCACCATATAGGCATCCAAATAACTTGGGGACAAAACTGGATTGGGTTGCATGGCTAGTTTTGCAAAGATCCTTGTGATATTTAACCTAGTATAAATCTATGAACCTGCAAGAGACTATACTAAATAATAAACTTACAGGCTAATTACATCTTCCCAAGGCTTAATGACGGTTAGCATCAAGAGTGTGCTTAAGCTCTCTGCGGCAAAGAGGAATAAAGCTTGACTGCAACCAAAGTGATACCAGTTCAACTAGTGGCTTGAGAACCTGTAGGAGTTGGCATTGGAGAATGGGAGTGAGTCATCCATTCTGTGGGGAGAGAGGTAGCTCTGGCTCACTACGAGGGTGACATCTGTATACTGCACTAGGTGCTAGACTGGTGGACCACACATCTGTCACATGCATTGACAATCTGCACCAGTATGCAACCTAGACAGCATGCAGGGGCATGCTCTTTGAGGCCAGCAGCAAATGCAGAAATCAATCTCCTCCCATAACAGTGGAGGGGAGGGATTTGTCCTAGGGGAAATTAAAGAAACTATAAATTATCCAATGTTATCACAAGTATTTGACTTAACTGTAAAAAGTTTTTCTAGAAGTGATAATGTGTTGGACACTCATTTTGATGCTGGAAAACAACAGCTGTTCATATGACAAGGACACCTTACTATGTAAGTGCAGAATAGTAATCTGTCAAACTACATTCAAAATGCCCATTATTATATATAAGAAGCATCTGGAAGCAATAGATATCAAATCCATGGCCTGTGTGAATGAGACTGAATACAGCTAAAAATCTCTGCTGGAGGACAAGTGTTTCAGATGAGGATTGCCACCAGCATCCCCTACATCACTGGGAATGGCCAAATGACTGTGTGTACCTTGGTAATATATTCATACTGACTTTTAGGTCTCTTCTCAGGCTCATTATTCCTAACTGCACACCTGAAGCAGCATAACATAATCTGTATGTTGTTGATTATTCCCAAAAAATGATAAGAACAATGACTGCACAAAATGGGTGAGTACATAAAATAATTACACTAGTTCACATTTCACATCAGAAAAAGTCAAAACATTTATGAATCAAATCACCATTAAACATTTTAGGTCTGTATGTCACCACTCAGCAACACTTTTACTGGTTGAAATATAGCTGTGAAAACAGTGAACCCCAATGCTAAGCTCCTATAACAGATGGTAGATAATTTATTCTTCATTTATAATAACAACAATTGTTTAATTGTTAATACTACACTAGCAATATTGTTCTTAAAAATAAATATGAGCTCTGCCTTGGAATTAATTAAATCATTGGTAATAAGGTTGATACTGTGGTAACTGGAAAAATAACTATAGTCTCAGAAATAAACAGCTCCAGCGTCAAGCAAAAACTTTATTAAAGCAAAGCTTTCGGGTAACAACCCTTTCTCAGTGCTAATCATTGAGAAAGGGTTGTTACCCAAAAGCTTTGCTTTAATAAAGTATTTGCTTGACGTTGGAGTGGTTTATTTCTGAGACTTAATTAAATCAAACAACCATAAATTAGTACAAACTCATAGTTTCGACAAACGAAAATGAGGCATTTGAGAAATCTTTGTGAGAAGAATTAATAACTGAAGCCATACTCTAAGAAAGATGTATCTCCAGACATTTAAGTGGAAGGATGAATGAAGAGACTATTCTTGAAGAGAATGAGTGACCAGTTCCATAGCTCACGGGTGATGACCAGAGGAAGATGGATGATCCAGTTTATCTAGGTCACCAGAACTGTGATGCTACAGCATCCAAAAAAGAATACACTCTCAAAAGGCTTCTCTGAGCCACAATTTCAAGTCTGGGGCCAAATAAACACTCTCCTAAATACCTGAGATATTCTTAATAGATGATAAATACATAAAAGGGGATTATCTGCATAATTAGAGAAAGAAGTATTGAAGTATATCAGTGCTATCAGTGCAATGTGTGTATACTGCACATTTTCATTCATTGAAACAAAAAACAGTACTTAGTTTGATGAAGCAATACCAGGGAACTGGGGACATGGGGTCAGAGACAATAATGTCAACTCCAGCTAGTTAGCGTCAGCATTTATATCATGAAGTACAGTATTAGAAATGTATCTACTGATGTTAACAAGTACAGGAAAAATAACAGTATATGATTAATGAAACTTATATACATACATACATGCACACAGTTTTATATATATATCTATATATATATATATATATATATATATATATATATACACACACACACACACACACACACACACACGCGCACGCGCACACACACACATATATGCACATGCATTCTAGTACAAAATAGACAAATGTATTATAGCTCTATCTCACTCTGTTCATTTAGCATTAACAAAGTAAAGTTAAGTTGTAGAGAATTATAATACGGTCACGTGGCTGGGTATGCTAAAGAGATATTTAATGCAGGCTGATATTTTTTCTGTGATGTTGTCGGGGTTTGTATAGATTAAAGAATATAACTTAATATGGATGACTCACTGTAAGTATCCTGTCCTACTAATTTAATGCACTTGCTTTCCTCTGGTTGGCCGTGTGCTATTTGCAAACTCTTTGGTACCACTTCTTTTCATGTTTTAGCAACATGAAGTTCAAAGTATACGCTATGTTTTTCTTTTACAGTGTCCGTTTGTGAAGATTCTCAGTTAGAGCGTCTTCTGTGTGACGACATGCGTGAATGAGCGTTCCTTCGTTGAAGGTTGTGCGTTAGGCCCGGCAAGCCAGTACGTAAAAATCTACTGCCAATCATTAGCGGACCGGAGTTCCGCTGTGGCGACCCCTAACTGGGAAAAGCCGAAAGACACAAACAAACTTATAGTCCCACACCAGGTTGTGGCAGTATTTTGCACATTCTGTAACTTCAGACTTTGGTTTACAGTGTGTTCCTTTGTGCAAGTATATGTGCAAATATACATGTCTGATTGTGCGTGAGCGTGTGTGTGCGCGCGCACGCGCATGTGTGCTCATATGAATTTTAATATATTTGTTCATAGGGTACAACTGTACACTTGGTTATTATCATTTTGCTGGTCTTCTTATCTTTGGGGAAAGGCACTATAACTATAATAAATCCCTACCACAAAGTACTGAACCAGACTGCGCTACTGTGTGACTACAAATCGGAAACCTGCTGTTTTTTGTCTGCAAGGGATACTTGCATTATAAAAATGTATACTGGCATTGGGTTCAAGCTTTCACAACTTTGTCACATTGACAGGGCCTCAAAATGTATAGATTTCAGTATCAGAGAGTTATAAAAGAGTGTGTATTTTTGTCAAGGCAAAAGTCAACAAAATGGTTACAAGCCACGTTGCTAACACATTTGATTCCATTTTGATTTCTGACCATAAAATGAAAGTTTTCTTTTTAAATTCACAAATCCCTTCTCTTCACTTGAAGTAACAGAACTGTAGAAGCCTTTAGATCTAATACAGCTACAGGATGTGAAATGGTCACAAAATTTGTCCTTGGCCGTAGGTCACAATGTGCGTACTGATGACTTTTATAAATTGATTTTTTCCTCTTTGCTCTCTGAGTTCACTGTCTGTGACAATGTTTATAACATTGGTTCTATGACCCACCCCCACCACCCCAGTGTGAAGGAAAATGTATTGATTTTCTGTATGCACAGGGAAACATCAGCTGTTTGGCTAACTGAAGGCTTCAGTGCCTTTTCAGATATTGCACTCAAAATGTTTATCAAGAAAATGTTTCCAAGGTTTTACAAAGCAGATTTAATCAAGCCATTAGTTATCTAATATTTGGTTAATTTTCTTTTTATGTATGTGGACATATACAGAGCAGTTGTAATGTGGACTTAAATTTGCGACATATAAAAAACATAACATTTGACAAGATAAGTCCCTGTAAGTTGCTTTGTTTCATTCTGTTAGTTACAAACATTTGGTCTGTTTGATTTCCTATTCATACATCTCATTGCCTACAGATGTCTACATTGTTAGGACTGAATAAAGGAAAAAGAAAAAAAAGAACTAAACAATTAAACTGGAGTATCGTTTGAGATCTGTAATGATTTGTCTGTCTTTCTGTATTATCTATCTGTATTTTAAGTGTGTACAATTACACACACACACACACACACATATTATATATATATGTGTACACACACACACACACACACACACATATATATATATGTGTGTACACACACACACACACACACACACACACACACACACATACACACATATATATATATATATATATATATGTGTGTATATGTACACACACACACATACACACGCAAACACAGACACACACATGTATATGTACACACACACACACATGTATATGTACACACACACACACACACACACACACACACACACAGCATACACACATAAGAAAGAAACAAAGACTAAAAATGAACTTTTGTCATTTATGCCTTTTGTAATACAGCACAAATTCTCTTTAAACTAATTTGAGTGTTTTGTGACTACAACATAAAGCCAATATATATGAATATGTGTGTGTGTGTGTGTGTGTGTGTGTGTGTGTGTGTGTGTGTGTGTGTGTGTGTGTGTGTGTGTGTGTAGTACATTAGTACATAGATACTGAAATAGATATACACGTAGATATAACTAATTATGCACACATTGGCATGCACATTTCATGTGTCAGTCTTTATAAGATGTGTGCAACTGTCTTCTTTAATTTTATTGTCCAATACACAGAACTGGAAGGAGATATGGCAGTTGGTGACACAAGCCTTATAATTAGGAGCGTAAGTTCCTCTGCAGTTTGTGCGATGCAATCTGCATTTCATTTTTTGCCACCTTTTCAAAGGCTACTTTAAATGTCAAGTAAAGCATATCAATGAGACGGGACTATTTTCTAGAAACCAGAACTCTTTGCAGGCAACTTACTAGAAACTGTAGACATTGTGGTTTTATGGTAACCCTGCACATTTTCAAATCTGGCTATGTTAAATGATCATACCACAAATGGAAAATGTATAAATATTATTCCACATTGCAAAATTATGAAAACATGCTGTGTTTATAAGTAACATGTCCTGCTGTTTACTTTTTACATATGTTAAGCCAACTATTTTGTTCTACTCCTTTAGAAAAGACAAACATGCTATATTTGCATACTGCATATAAGACAAAAAAGAAATACTATATCAGTTAAGCATAGGATGCTTAGAATATTTCTTTTTACTTTTTTTTCCCATTTGTTTTTCTTAGAAACCGTAAAATATTTTGACCTTATCGAACAAAGATGGTGAATTGTATTATATCAATTAGGAAGAATGCCTTCTTTATAGAAGAAAATGTTGTAAATAAATACAGCATGCTTTGAAGAGTTTTTCTTGTGCATGAATCATACTTTCCTGAAACCATATAGCTAGATTTTATGTCTGATATTTTTCACATGGTTTCTTACATGAAATTGAATTCACTTCTTATATACATTTTTCAGTGCAAGTTAGCTTTGAGATTTGCCTAAATATAGGTAAAACATATCAGCTTGAGGGGTACTTATAAAAATACAGACACTGGGCTAGATTCATTAACAGGTACATAAAGTGTAGTTATTGTTTTGGCAGCACGGCATGCCGCCAACATGACAGCGAGCTATTTGGTATTCATTAAATGGCTCAACACGATGTTTAGAGCTGCCAAACAAAGGGAAATGGCAGAGCATGCTAATGACAGCATAAACAGCCAAAGTACATGCTAATTAACCAATCCTGAATATAGTGGAGCTAGTAAGGAAGGTATAAAGCAATCATGCACACTCACTGTAGCCTTTTACCCTTTACACCAAAACTCTTTGGAATACAGTACAATTACACTTAGAAAAAAAGAATGTTAGGAGTTGCTGCTATTATTATGCTGTATGCACAACAATATGCTTTAAATCAGGGTGCTGCTGCCAGACCTCGAGCAAGAAGAAGGATGGTTAGACCCCATTTGACTTATCATGGACTGCATGACACAGAAATTACTGAAAGATACAGGGTGGACAGGGGAAACACTGGAAGAACTATAAATCTTCTGTTGACCCCACCTCAGGCCCCAGGGAAATCATGAAGAACCCATCACAGTGGAAACAAAGACGTGTAAAATATGTATACTAGCTACGGGTACTTTCCAGAGACTCACAGGGGATATATTAGGAGTGTCACAGGCATCAGCAGCTAGAATATTACATCAGCCTTTAAATGCAATGTTACTAGATGGAAGTGATCACATCTGTTTCCCATGAACCCCACAGTACAAAGCAAGAACCAGGCAGGAATTCTATGCAGTAGCACAATCTTCTGAAGTTTTGGAGGCCATAGATTGCATACACACATAGAAATAAAACCCCTCCCAAGGAACAAGAAAGGAGGAACATCAGCAAAAAAGGTTTCCACTCTATAAACTGTCAAGTTGTCTGTAATTCCCAGGGGATCATCTGAAATGTCTGTGCAGGTAACCCAGGCAAATTCCACGACTCGCACATTTGGCACACCTGTGAGCTATACACCAGGTTTGCTAAGGGTGGCATTTCTCATGGGCATCTAATAGGGGATGCAGGTTATGCACTTGAGTCCTGGCTCATGACACCCTTTAGAAACCTACACAACCCCACTGAGCAAGAAGACAATAAGGCCCATGCTCAGACTAGGAATATCACTTAACTAAGTGCTTTAATCTTTGTCTCTATACTTAATGTATTTCAGTGATTTTCCTCTAAATGTTTGCTAACTATTCCTTCCTACATTTCACCTACAGTAACTACCTCCTACCACTCACTCATTTGCAACTGTGCTCTTACCCTGTGTCCTACTCACTTGCTCTGTACTTTCTAGGTATCACATTATTTTTACCTCTGATAACAGTTTTCCTAATGACTACTGTTGCAACACAAACTAACTGTAAACACCAGTTCATTTACATTTTATTTTACAGTTACCCTAAACAAAGGAACTACTGCTGTCTCACCTTCCTCTCTAAGTGTTTAGTGCAAGACTTGCCATCTATGCAAGAAAAATCACCAAAGAGAAGCTCCAAATAGCTATTATATCATCAACATACATCACCTGTTTAAACTGTTTAATTTGCAGTACTTTTTTCTTTACAATTCTTAACTGTGGTTATGGCTTGCACACTAATTCTCGACTGCTGGATCCCATTTCATCCCCCCACTCTTTATCCCTTGTCTCAAATCCTTTATACTTGAATTTTCCTCTCCAACGTCCTGCAACTATAATAAATAAAAAGACACAGCTAACTCGTCCCTGGTGTACGTAACCATTCATGTTATCCCCATCCTTCTCAGCATTTAATAAGGACTCCCTCACTAATCTACCCTCCAACTAAATTATCTCCACTGATTTAAGTTGCACACAGTCACATCATGCTGGAAGTTGCACACACTCACATCTGTGATGGATACCTTGGCTTGCTGATAGTTTTTTTTTTCTGAGTTATCCACCACTCAAGGCTCTGCCACTCCGTTTGCCCTTGCTTCGCTCAGGCTCACTTTGCTCCCCTACTCTACCCCCATTCCCACCCACTCCCACTTCAATTACATTTATACCCTCCTTGCTCCTCCCCAGTCCCTCCACAGCCAATAACATACCACCCTCTCCCCTCCCCAACAGTCTACCAATTATGTATGGCCACATCTTTCTTCCATACCAATTACTTCCTTACAGGCAACCAATATTATCTCTATCACATTGAACCTTACATCAGACGCACATTCAAACTCACTGCAACCCCACATATACTAAGACTTTTACTTTTACACATAGTCTCAGCTACCTTTCTAATAATCACTTATCTAATTACTTCATACAATGGACTATACATTACAATTACCTCCTCATCCACATTAGTAAACACAACCCAAACAACCAACACTTACCCAACCAATTTAATATCACCATACTTCTACAACAACTCCCTCACAGAACTTTTCTCAATCAAGTATTTTCCCACTCAACTAACCTCTAACTCATTTCATAAATATTTAAAATTACTCCAAAAACTTGTCCACCTATTCCCATGCAATTTAGCTCTACTTATTCTAGCTGGTGACATACACCCTAACCCTGTGTCACAGTCAAAATCCCAATCAATTCCACAACATAAAAAACACAACCAACAAAACTACATGAAGTACCCCCATAGTAGCTCTGACCTCCTAATCTTAAATATTAACCTAAGGAGTATCCTAAACAAAGTTAAACAATTCCATGCTACCCTCAGCCTATATACCCCCAATATAGTCATACTAATTGAAACCTGGTTAAAACTGCATGTCAAAGACAGTGAACTGCTAACCCAGGTTTACAATATTCATAGATCAGACAGAATTAACAAGTGAGGCATGGCATTGTAATTATCTATAAGGGCACACTTAACCTAAAATGATAAGACAGCTACCCCTCTGACCCAAATAGCTAAGAAGTACTTGTATCCAGCCTACAACTAAACAATAATAAACGTATCATCATCTTCACGGTCTACATCCTCCCAGGCAATGACTCAACAATAATAGAAAATCTCCTTAGTTAAGCAGCAAGTATCATTAACCAAGAAGCAATCATCACTGGAGATCTCAACTTAGACTGGTCCTCCTGTTCTTCTGAAAACCCATCAAACTACGTCAGACCTTTTCAGCTTTACCCAAATCATCACCTCCCAAGTAGGAGTGACAAACACAGCAAAAAACAATCCATACTTGACTGGATTCTCACTAATAGACCCTCATTATATCCTCACTCTGGGCATCTCCCAGACACCCTATATGATGCCAGACCCACCTACCTTATATGACACAAAGTAAACCCTAAAATATCCATCATTTACAAGCACATCCATAATACAAAGAATTTCTCCACAGATGTTTTTAATTCCCTCTTGAAACAATGTAACTGGCCCCCACTAAAATACCTCAATTTAGATAATGTAACTCAATACTTTAACAACACATTCCTAGAAATCATAGCCAAAGTAGCCCCCATCAGGAATATCCTTGTAAAAAACAAACTAATCCCATGGCTAACAAAACAAGCTAAACTCCTTATGAAACAAAGAGACAAAGCATGATCCCACTATCTAGCCACCAAACACCAAACAACCTTCCAAAGCTACCAACAATTAAGAAATACAGTCAAAAAGTAAACAAAAACAGACAAAAAAACTACTATTCGACAGCCCAACAGAAACATAAAAACAATCCCCAAAAGTTTTGGGCCTCTATAAATCAACTTCTCAATCCCAAACATTCCTCTACCCCTACCCCCTCTTCCCCAAACACCACCAAAAGCATAACCACTCAATTCAAGTCTCATGTTACTAATTCCATACTGTCCCTTTTAAATCATAACACTAGCAAACCACTCATTGTGCCCACCACCTCCGCCACCAATCCTGTAGCATTTAGCCTTAAACCAATACCTATGAGCTATATTGATAAACTTCTCCATTGACTGACACCTTCAACTCAAGCAGCCAACCTGCTTCCCAATGAATTCCTGAAGCTGGCAGTTGATGCCATTACTTACACAAGTCTATCTACTAATAAATCCATCTCCGAGCAATACGTACCCAAACTCTGGAAGATATCCCATATCATCCCCCTACATAAACGAAGCACCTAAACAGTACTATCAAACTACAGACCCATCTCTATACTCCCTCCCCTTGCCAAAATCCTCAAGAAATGTATACACTCACAAATCATTCCCTATCTCCTGAACAATAACCTCCTCTCAGATACCCAGCACAGCTTCAGACCCAAGCACAGCACCACATCTACCCTAATTAGCTTCACAGACATACTCAACCAGTCAAAAAATGGCTTTTATGTTTCATTAGTTTTCCTAGACACATCAACAGCATTTGACACTGTCTCGCACCAAAAACATCTGTACCAACTAGCCACCTTAAACTTCTCACACTCCATCCTATCATGGTTCCATAGCTACTTGTCAGACAGACAGCAAGCTGTTAAATGGCTAGACAATATATTGTCACTATTACCAATCTCAGTAGGTGTACCCCAAGACTCCATACTTGGCCCACTTCTCTTTACAGTCATTACAAATGATCTCAAGTCAGCCACCACATCAGCCAGCATTATACAATATGCAGATTATTCTATACTCATCTGCTCAGCCACCTCAATCCCCAAACTCTTGCAAAAACCACAAAGTGCATTTACAGATGTGGAACACTACTTTACCTCCAATCAACTAATACTCAATCCCAACAAGACCAAACTACTATTATTTACCAACAATAAAATATCTCAACCCTCCCATCTCATTCACCATCTACTCCACTAACAACACCAAAATAGAGCCAGTAGACCACACTAAACTACTAGGTGTCCCACACTAAACTACTAGGTGTCACCATTGACAAATCCCTCAGTTATGACCTGTGCACATCCCAAGCTATCAAAAAGGTCCACATAAAACTCAGGGCACTCTATAGAGCCAAACCAATCCTCACCCAAACCACCAGAACAGCCATTGCCCAAAATCATCTACTATCCACTCTGTTATATGCCTCTGCAATTTTCACAAATTTAAAGAAAACAAATCTAAATAAACTGGAAGCCTGCTACAACAAAATAGCTAGGTTTGCCACCAACCTCCCACACAGAACACATCACTGTTCAGCTCTTCACAAACTAGAAATTATATCAAAAAGAAAGAGTCAAGGCAGCCAATCAGTCACCACCTCTTATATTTGAATTAAGTAACTCTATCTATTATGGCTCTAGAGTTACGTAATTCAAATATAAGAGGTGGTAACTTCAAGAATTTTACAGAAATGAGAGAAGAAAAGTGGATTATCGATCTGAATGCAGATAAACACCCAGGTATTAATGAGTTTCTCTTAAACCAGTGCTGAAGGTTCGCACACTCCAACATTAGTCTACTTCAGCACATAATGGGCTTTGTCTCTTTCTTAGGTTACTCTATTTCACAGCAGCTGATTGGCTGCCTCGATTGTTAAATTTGTTCAAATGTAGCACTGTTTAATAGGTCTGAAGAAGCAGTCGGAGGACTGTGAAAGTGTTTACCTTGTATTCTTGGTTGTTCTGTTTTATTTTTTATTAAAAGTTTTAGTTTTATTTGAGCCGTGGTAATCATTCTTTCTTTTTGATATGATTTTAAGTACATTGCTGTTAGAACAGTCTTTACCAGCCTGTTGGACTTTTTTCTTCTTTGTCTTAACAAACTTGACTGGTTGGAACTCTCAAACCTATTATACTTTAAACAACTCATAATTTGCCATTCCATTATCTGCTTACTAGATAAATGTCTAGCCCTTAAAATCCTAGTAAAACCCTACACTAGCAATAAAACCCTCTGCTGATCTGACAAACTTCTTCTACAAGTCTCTAAGGCCAATAATAAGTACTGGGTTGCCTTATTCTCAAAGCACATCCCCAAAATTTGGAACTCAGTTCCCCAGCCCATTCTTTACACAGCTAACCCCTTCAAATTCAGAATAATTATTCTCAAGTCTCACTTGACTAACAACTGGCTAAGCTCTTGCTCAATACCAGGCTGACCCCTCAGTAATCTTTCAGGACTGTTCATACTATATTGTTTCTCTCTGTTCTTTATTTCCATGACTCTTTTCCTTGGATCCTATCTCCATTTTCTTACTGTATATTTGACTAATAACTAACTGTGCTCCTGCTCAACACCAGGCTGACCCCTCAGTAATCTTTCTATACTTTTCATCCTATATTATTTCTCTCTATTGTTTATTTCCCCGACCTTTTCTCTTGGATCCTATCTCCAGCTTATTACTGCATATTTTTATTCTTGTTGTTTAGGCTACAACCCCACCCCTTAGCAAAAATACATTAATGTTTCTTGTCCCTTATATGTTACATTTAATAACCAACAATTATAATGTGTAATATGTGTAACTGACCATTTTTAATGTATTATTTGCATTACTGTTGTTTGTTTTTCACCCCAACTCAATTGTATCACTGTTTAATATGTAACTGTTTTTTTTTATTCAAATTCTATGGTAACACTTTTTACTATGTAACTCGGTGCTTTTCTTCCGAGCCTCAGCTGAAAATGGACCTTTTCAAGCTCAGTCAAACACTCCCAGTAAACAAATGTAAAATAAAATAAAATAAATAAATGTGTGTCTGGCTGACACCAAAGTATGTGAGTGTTTACGAATAAGAAACACATGTATCGCTTGCATGTGTGTATAAGGTAGTATGGGTCAGTATTTTGTTTTCATAGTGTGTGTGTTGATATAAACACAATCAAGCATTGTGCTAGTACTATGTCCTGGCATCTCAGATAAGTGTGAGACATCCATGGTAGAGTAGTCAGTTCAGCATCATCACCCCCGACCATGAGAACCACCTCTGCTAGGAGTTGCACTGCTACATCTATGGTCCTGGCTAGGAGATATAGTAGCTCTCTGGCCACGTGGATGCCCTACCTCCCTCAGCAGACATTCCATCACAGACACTGCCCGATCCAGTGTATCATACATCCTGTCTAAGTTGTCACCCATATGGCTCAGGGAGTCACTCATGTCAGAATGCATGACATTTAGTATACACACTATCTTTTTCAAGACCTTGATGGAACATATCTGTGCCTCCACTACAGTGCTACTCATAAGTTTCGTAGCACCCACTGACTCACTAACATCAGGAGGATGGTGGAGGGCAGCTTCCTCTGAGCACCTCTAACAACCCTCAGGTGTGGCACCTCACCCTAAAGATGGCAAGAGGGATAGACTGCAAACTCTGCTGCCAGAATAACCACACTACCCTGATCAACTGTGTCACCCACAATCAGTCCTATAGCTGAGGTTTCTGTGTCATGGGTATGTGTAGGCATACTGACTGTGTCAGACATATGGGCAGGGGATGTGAAAGCCGCAACTCCAGTGTCAGACTGATCCTCTGCACCTCCAGACTGTGTGTCTTGACCTCCACCATCATCATCAGAGGCTACCGATACTCTGACATCAGGTGGTAGGAGTTCCACAGTGCCACTGTCAGGATACTCTATGACAACAAGCAATAAACATAACAAAGACAGAAATAGAGAATTAAATTGATCACATATTTTTCTATCATGAAATGTATGTTACCTTCTAAAAGATGCTAAAGGAACACAAATTTTACTCTTATATACACCTGACTCTAACTAATGTACAGTAATAACAATAACTAAATGTGTGTTTACAATGTGCAGCTGGGCTGGCATCCTGCAATCCAGATGTCCCTGTATGTGAGGAAGGAAAGGAAAGAAGGCTAAGTATCATAATACAAATAAAACAAAAAAGAGAACAATCCTCTTTGCATGTGTAGATTAAGAATGTTCTCATATAAAAATGTAATGAACAGTTGGATCGCCTCCAACACCCTCCTCTATGTCTCTCTTACTCTTGTCATCTGATTCACACTTATCGCTGGCTTTATATATATATATATATATATATATATATATATATATGTGTGTGTGTGTGTGTGTGTGTATATATATATATATATATATATATATATATATATATATATATATATATATATATATATATATATATCACACATCTACAATATACATACATGAAGATATAACAATGACACTTGCAATTTGCATACCTGAAAGTTCTGCTTGAGATACTCTGGGTCTGTCATTCCCATGAGCACTGACATCAAGGATTCTGTGAACCTTCTGCTGAGTTATCTGGATCTCTGACACTGGACTGGGAATTTCTTTGTTCCTGTTAGTGATGGTTTAGTAGCTGGATCACCTCCTGTAGCCACCTGTTCATGGACAACTGCAGATATCCTACAGTGGGTCAAGGTTATCATATCACTTGCCTAATGTCATATCCGGGAGTAACTTCTCTCATGCCCTCCAACAGCATTGATGTCATTGACCACCTGCGGTCATATCCTGTTAGTTAGCAGATTGGTCACATCTACCTCTATCTAAGAGGAAAGCTGCATGCATGGCAATTTAAGGCCTGGATAATGACCACAATTTCAGCACCAGTATATAGTGGCTTATGGGTACCGATTTCTTCTTGGGTGCCATATCCTTGTATGAGATGAAACAGAAAACAGACACATAGTTTAATATATAATACATAGACAAAATGGCTATGAATGCAATTATGAATAAATGTATGCATCCATCATGCACACAGCAATTTAAAAGGTAGTGCTTCCTACAACTACACATATTAGGAAAGCCCCCCAAAAATATTTAAAGTATCAACAATCTATAACAACTCTATGATGCAGAGAATGCAGGTTTGTGCAACTGTGTAATACTTTGCAGCATTAACAATAAAAATTCACAATGTAGTAGAGGAAATGTAAGACAACCATGACAAGTGCCATCTTCACATTTATTTGTGCTACCACATGCAAACATGCCAGGCCTTGCTACAAAGTTATAATACACCCATCTGCAATAACTGTGCAAAGAACAATAAAATATAACCTACAAAATATAGGTCAGGTAGTATTTGCTGTCATACTTTTTATAATGCAGACATAACTGATATATCAAGGCTATGCCAAAAGTGAAGGGATAAGGAAAATCATTAAGATAAATGATGTGGAGTGGGCATTGCAGTTCACCCTCTAATATTACAATAAAAGCATTGTGTAAGAAAGACCAGCATTCCTCGACAATAAAGCAGTGTAGAAAGTAGATAATCCTCCAAAAGTTGTGTTTATTTAGCAGTATCAAGCTCTCTGGATCCAGTTTTTCTGCTACAATACAAGCACATTAGCTACACAATTACTTTTATACAGTGTAGAGTCAGTCCTGTGTGCAACATGAGTATCCAAATGACGTGCTAAATCATTACCATCCCTGAATACCACAATCTCCACTAAGTGTAGGGAAGGTAAACACAGTTTAAGATGCCACACAATTACATGCACATGTCCTAACACTGCAAGGATGAGCATTGAGAAGTGTTACCTACCAATGGCTTGCAGGTGTCTACGATTAGTCTGACTGCAGGAACAGACAGGATTTGACAGTCACCTCTCTTTGAAGAACTCTTACTGAGAGTGTGTCAGGTAGAACAGACTTACCAAAAAGTCTGAAAGTACATTGACTGTGTTAGTAGAACAACATTCCTAACAGTTACTGCCCCTCACTAAGAAGTGTTATTGATATTCATTGCTCTCAAAAAAGCATAGAGAAGGGAGTGATGCACCAAAATGAAGGAGAGGACTACACCTGCAATGTCTGCAGTCTTTGTTAAATATTGTGTAGGTACAATTGTTGACATTATCCTAATCATCCATTTACTGTCAAATGAGAAAGGATAACTGTCGTACTTATTTCTGTTGCACTTTCAGTGTGAGTTATAATGTCACAGTTTTCAGTACATCTAAACACTTTTCCTCCTTGCTAATATGTCTTTGTCTATGGCAAATATGTAAAATATTCTTCAGTGTTAGTGCTTACTACTCTGATTTGATGGTTCAAATCCCTACAGGTTCCTATTGCAGGATAATAAAGTTTACTAAATATCAGAAATGTATATTTAAATTACTTGTTTCCAAAAAGTTTTTCCCTTTTATCATTTGTTCACACTTTAAACTGTGCTTCATTGACTGGCATTGGTCAGTAGCACTGAACAGCTGTGCAGTCCAAAAAGTAAAAACTAACAAATTTTGTTTGGACTGACATCAATAGCTCAATTATGATTGGCACTGTTGCACTTTCTTCAGCAGTATGAACAATACTGAGTAAAGAAATTCAAGACATATCTCTATGGTATAAGTAAATGTATGCATCTTACAGAAACAGTACAGGTGACACAGGATTCAAAACCAGTTTCCAGCTCATTTTACTGAGGGAGGTCATAATAATTCTTGACATTAACTTTGGTGTATTGTGTTGATGTGGGGAACTCAAGTAAGGTCAGTATTGACTAAAAGTAACAGACAGATAAGTGATTTGAAATTATGTCAATATTGTGTAAAAATGTAAACATGCATGCTGTTACCTTTGACCTTCTCCATTCCCATGGCATTAGTTAAAGTACTGATATTGTGAGACATATGTGATAGCACTGATGTGTCAAGGAGATTTGAGAAGACAGAATGCGTCAGTGCAAGTAGTACTTTCTCTACTCATTGCTAAATATACACTGTCATTCATTTAACATTCCTTCATACTGTTATCTAAAAATTTTGTGAATGCTTCTGATAAATATTGCCTTCTGCATTTGCTTGCTGCTTGATAGCACAAAATGTACGTTCATTGGTCAGGGAAAAAAAGTGAAAATTTAGTTTAGGCTGCCTTATGTAGTGCAAACCAGCCTGGCAGCATTGCACAGCAATCAGCACTCTGGATAGTACTCGGTGAAGAAAAAACACCTGTGAGGTAACTTCTTTTGAGACCAAGGTATAAGGGCAGTGAGCTTAGATAAAAAGGACAGCTGATGCATGGTTTGACTCCACTTAAATAATAGTTTTACAGCAGATAGTATGAATATATATTTGCTAACATATGATAACTTTGTGTTATTGTTTAAAAACCAACAATTGTGAATATTGATAACAACATATGAGCTGTTGTGTGTCCACTTTAACATTATTTGTCATTCACTATACGTCTGATAATGTGTTCCACAAAGTACATTTTTAATGTAGCAATGACATGTGAGAAGGATGAATATGTCATTTGAATGCACTTCTTGCTGTGACCATTGCTATGTATACCAATTTACTGCATTTAATTTATTGTCTGCTTCCTTCTCTATCATATATATATTTTTTTAATGTCTTTTCCATTTGCTGTTCACTTGGCAGTACACAAACATGATTCTAGCTAAGCAAAAAGTGAACAATTTTTGTTAGGCTGCATTATGGAGTGCAAATATGCCTGGCATCAGTGCATGGTCTTCAGCATCATGGATAGTAATGACTGCAGAGAATGCACTTGACAGATGTCCAAATCTGTGGCACAAGGTGTAAATGAAGTTAATTAAGTGAAACAAGGGGAGATGATACTTTGTTCAAATCCTGTTTAGAGATCACATTGCAATTATTCACAATATGTATATATTTTTGCATTTTAGTTTGCATATGCTGTTTGCTTGACAGTACACAAACACAGTTTATTACCTAAAGAAAAAAAGTGAAAAATTTAGTTGAGGCTACCTCATGTTCTGAAAATGCACCCGGTGACATCACTTGTCTGGCAGCTCTCTGGACAGTAGTTAGTGATGAAGATACAATTGTCATGTAACTTTCTCTGTAACACAAAATGTAGATTAAATAAATTGGGAGAAATCAGACATATGATGCATTATTCAAAGCCTGTTTAGAGATCACATTTAATTATTTTCAATATGTAATTTTTTTTTAATCTGGATATGCTCGCTGCTTAGTATCATACAAACACATTTCACAATCTAAGGAAAAAAGTGAAAAATTTAGTTTAGGATGCCTTGTGTAGCACAAACATGCTTGGCAATGGTAATATTATCCTCAGCATTCTGGACAGTACTGAATGGAGAAATTCCACCTGTCAAATACTTATCTTAGCAGCACAGGGTGTAAGTGTAAGAATCCCATGTCTCAAAACATTTTGATTACGACCGTAAAAGTATATAAAATGATAAAGTTAAACATGTTTATTGCAAGGACTGTATCAGTAATGCTTAGATAAGTAAACTTTTCTATTTAGCATGTTATCAATAAAGCTTCACATATAACCTCAAGCTAATGTGTGTTCAAGTTCTTCAAACATGACAATGATATTTCATTTAAAATTTACTTGCATATGTATGTTGGACACAAAACTTTTGTAAAAGCATCATGACTCATCACATATCATATCTAAATGTTTAGGACAGTTATGTCTTGTGAAGTATGTATGTAACATACCCCAACCTGTATTACTTAGCTCATTCAACTGCATCCATCTGAAATACATCTACAAGCAGAAATACTAACTTTTATGTATGAACGCATTCCCAGGAAGAATTAAAAATCACACACATCCAGACCTCTCTGAAGTATATCTCCATTCATTTTGAAATTAGGATATGTCTAATTTCCATGCTTGAAAGGTAGGTTTCCTGTGGCAATTAATAAGCTAGCTTTCAATTTTTTACATGCTTTATCCCATGCATTCAATTCCCAGCTGGTACAACAATATTTTAACTTTGTATAAGCCCCAGCATCATAATATTTCTAAGTTCATCCTGTTTCATCTTCCAAACTGCAAGGATTAAAAGCCATGCCATTAAGTATTCCATTGTTGAACACATATTGCAAAGCCCAATGCCGTGTTCCACATTTATACTGATATGTAATGTAAGTAGTGACAATGTGTCTGCAAAGGAGTCTATCTACTTTCAATTCCAATATGCAGTTGTCAGGGGATGTACATGTTTTTGTTCACAACCAGCTACATGTGAGATCTGAACTGGGTGCCAATTCTGACATATTTTGCTAGCTTGACTTTTACAGACATGGTTGAGGAAGAAGAGAGTGATGCTAAAATGAGAGTACAAAGGTGGGGTGTTGAGGGGTTTGAGATATTTAGGCACTTCTTGTGAAGCTCTACAGCCATAGGCTGCTGCAGGGAAATTATACCAGGCCCCAGTACCAGTCTGAGGCCTGCAATAACTTAGCCAAGGTTGTCTGCAGTGCAACTGGCATTCCATGCACTGCGGAGCAACAACCTTAAGAAGCACAAGCTGGACCTCCTAAGCTGATGGCAGATTGAATTTAGAACTGTGAACACCCCTCAGTTGTGTAAGTAACCGATAACCTGACTATGATATGGCATTAATGTTCTAGCAAGTCAACGGATTTACTCATTATGCTTTCGTATATATTTCTTTACTTTTTGTACAGTACAGCTGCAGAGAAAATAGTTGCAAACCTTAAGGCACACCAGGAGAGATTAACTCACCTCAGAGAGGCACAAGGTAGGTATGACTCAAGTCCAAATTCAAGCCAAAAAATTACTTTCAGTCTATCAATCACTAGTATCTCATGCAGGCCAACCTCAACTTTGATATCAAGTATGTATGTCTTCCCCAATATATCTTGATACAATGAGAACACCGGCTTAACTGTGTGTGGATTCAACATCCAGCAGCAGCAATTAGTTTTTATTATAGGACAGTGTTTCTAAACAAAATAACAGCAATAACATGTCAGGAACAATTTGGGTATGGTAATTGCAATTATTATATTTAAATGCATATATCTTATCCATCATAGGGAAATAAAGGCTGCTTTTTATTATATCATAGCTGTGATATTTGTTTATTTTATGACACATTAATGCCTTCCCATCATATATAGATGTAACAAAAGTGTACTATTGTAAACTTTCATAGTTGTTTATATATTGCCAAACAAAGTTTGTTGAAAAAAATAAATTAATATGACATGCCATGTTTCTAATACCTCTTTTTTGTCTCTTCCCAACTTTTTTTTTAGGGGGGGGGGCTTTTATAATTTATTAACATTCTGCTGTTTGCATACCTTGCTGCAGAAAAATCAGTGACCAACAGAACAAAGAGCCATACCTCCACAGTTGGCAATACAGACACCCAGCACTTCAGGGTCACAACCTGTCAGCATTGCCTCCACAATCCATCCACCAGTGTCAGGTAGCTCTGCTCCAGCTGCTCATGCATTGGTACCCTCCAGGAGTAGTACCAGTGGAGACAGTAATTTTAAAACCTGGCAGGAATTGACAGGGCTGGTTTAGGATATCATGGAGAGGAACTTTGTTGCATGTATCGGCAGAGTTCAAAAGGTCCTGCATCAACTCCAAAGACAATGCCATGTCTACAGAAGTCAGTAATGACAGTTCTGATGGTGAAGACTAGATTCTCCTTGGTCTTACTCTTCTCAAGCTGGATGTGGGCACCAGTCCCACAAAATAATTACACCCCATACATAGCTTTCCACTTTGCCTATGTCTCATCTTGACTCACTTAATTTGGTTCAATTGGCCATACAACACAACATTATTCTGTTTTTGCCACCCATCACTGGTGTGGTGACACTCCCAAGTCATTAAATGTTAAGTGCATTGGTACATTTATGGAGTGAAGAACTGGATAGCTATGGTGCTCTCCCCCCACCCTCATACAAATTCCTGTATTCTTTTCCCCTGTATTCCACCTTCTCCCTGGCAAGTCCACTCCTTTTTCACATGTTTAATCTGGTCAAAAAATAGATTCACATACAACACACAGACATGGTAATGAAAAAGCCTTCAATTTATGTCCTCCGAGCTTGAGCAGAGGTTGGAGTAGCACAACAATGCTGAGTGACAGTGAACGTTGTTTAATTTCTTATTGCAAAAGGTGACAATTTCAGTTTAATCCACAGTAATCTTGTCACTTTCATGCAAATATGCTTAAATCTGCTGTGCTATGGGAATATACTGGCTTCATATGCAAAGCCATGAAAGAATTACCATGGAAATTATCAGTAATGACATAGGAAACCTCCAGACACTGGACCCAACCCAATTTGGTTTCATCAAAGGCAGGTTATGCCTACTCAACCTGGTGGACATCTTTGAGAAGGTCACCAAAGCAATGGATGAAGGCAAAATGGTTCACACAGTGTACCTTGACCTGGCCAAGGCATTTGACACAATCCTCCACTCAGGCACTGTTGACAAACTTAAGAGGCTAGGTACAAACCCTTATGTCACCAAGTAGATAGTCAGCTGGCTCACAGACAGGACCCGAAAGTTAGATTTGAGGAGTCCACCTCTACAAAGAGGTCAGTCACAAATGAAGTCCCTCAAGGATCAGTCCTGGGACCACTACTTTGTGGCATTTGCCTCTCTGAAGTCAAGGCCAATGCCAGTGGCCTCTGGCTGACTAAATTTGCAGATGATTGCAAATTAGGAGTTGTAATTGAATAGCCCACCAACACAAATGTTCTCCAGGAAGGGCTGACACAGATAAACAATTGGTGCCAGAGCCATGGACTAAAACTAAATACCAAGAAATGCATAATGATATCCTTCAAGAAGTCATTCACCCCTGGTAACTATCATATTGACAACACACCCCTAAGAATTGACCCAGTAGTCACGGACTTCGGGACACACACATAGTAATCTATCCTTAGACCATCACATGTCTAGAATACTGAGGACATCATTCTATGTTGTACAAATTATAAACAAAATTATAACATCCAGGTCCAAGGAAGTCCTTGTTCCACTATATTCAGCATTCATCAGACATATCATTGAGTGCAATGCCCCCTTTGGTATGTACCTAACCAGGCATATCCAACAATTGGAACATCCACAGATGTTCCTCACTAGAATACTATGGATCATAAGTAACATGTCCTTTGCAGACCACCTCAATGCCCTATCGCTGTATTCTGTCTCCTACTGGCTCCTGATGGGAGATCTATGCCTTGCATACAAGTCATTGTTAGACTCCAATCTGATGGACCTCTTGTATATCTGCAAAACAAACAGCACCAGAATTACCCATTCTAAAGACTTAAACCTTGCCTGTGATATACATACAGGTAGGTAACCCAGAGACCACTCCTCTGGAACAGGCTCCCCAACCATATGAAGCAGAGAAAATAATGACCATCTAACCAATGTCAATTAGGGAACACTGGTATAACATGGCTAGGCTTGTAAAGGCCCTAGGACCATTAGACTAGTAACCTCCTATGAACCTATGAATCCAATTCAATTGTAACCTGGGCAATTGGATGGGGAACAGGAAATTCATTCCTGGTTTGGAACCTATGTCTCTAATGGATACAGGCAGCCTGTAAAAGGTTAATCTCCCAGGTCTCTGCTTGAAAATGTTTCACCTCCCAAGCCCCTGCTTACACTTATCAAGGGTACCAGAACTTGTCAGAGACTTGGGATGCATGACTAGACTTAAAAAAGCCCTTGTGGTCATTAGCCTAGTAAACACATATAAACTTATGAACCTTTGAACTTGTAAAGGAAGACTACAGGCAGTACTGTGAAAACGTTAATGTAACAGTTCTTAGCCTGTGGATGTAATAAACTAGGAGTTCCTATGTGGTGTATTGAGATAATTATCTTGTTTGTAGATTGATGTTTTTGCATAGTGTCATGGGTTTGATTACAACTGTAGGTCAATTTATTAATCCATGACATTTCATATTACTATCATTTATTTAACTGCAAATGACAGACTACGCTAGGAAGGAATATTGGTTGGCTAACTAGCTAAGACAGGAGAACAAGGCATCAGAGGCACTCTACTGATTCAGTGGATGGCATAAAGAAACTTAATCAGGTTGCAAGGCAAAGACAAAAAGACAAAAAGATAAAGAAGATAGTCAGACACCCTTCATGATGGATATTGGCAACAACCTGCTCACCAGTCCACAGGACATCAAAGGCAAATGGAAGGCATACCTCCTGCAGCTTCTGAATGAAGAAAAGCCCAGATGATCGAAAATGTGTGAGATAGGGGAAAATAGCTGCTGAGAGTATTCATAGCAGTAAGGATAGAAAAACGTATCCCAGATGATTGGAGAAGAAGCATAATAGTGCCAGTGTTCAAAAACAAAGGAGACATTCATAACTATAGGCAGTATAGAGATATCAAACTCCTATCACACTGCATGAAAGTCATGGAGAAGGTGATTAATAAATGAGTACACAGGGTAGTAAAAAGTAAGATGGGAAATGATCAGTTCTGATTCAGATCAGAATGTGGCACAACTGACCTGATATTTGCAGTGAGACAGATATTTGAGAAGAAAATAGATATGAGGAAAAAGTCCACTGGGCATTCCTAGACTTGGAGAAAGGATATAACAAGGTCCCAAGAAAGCTGGTTTGGGTAGTCCTGTAATGGTAAATTTCCCAAAAACATTGGTAGGATTCATGCATGCTATGTACAAGGACCCAAAGACTAAAGTATGAACAGTGTTTGATCTTACAGAGGGGTTCCAGTGGGAGCAGGTGTGCATCAGGGTTCATTTTTGAACCCACTACTGTTCACACTGGTGAAGGACTACATTAGCAAACAGGTCTGAGGGGGGCAGGCCAACAAAGCTGCTGGATGCAGATGATGTGGCATTACAGGCAAACTCTGAGCAAGAACTTCAGCAAAGGGTAGGTGAATGGAATGCAAAATTGAAGACACATGGGATGAACCTGAGTACAGATAAGACAGTTATAATGGGAGCTAATGGGGGAATCAGTAGAAGCTGAGAACTGAGATAGAAGGGAATACAGTGAAATAGGCTGACAGCATCAAGTATATTGGAGGGGTGGTTGAGTCAAAGGGAAGACTGAATGAGAAGGTCAAATCTAGAATCAGAGGGCTGAAGCCAACTGGCATAGAGGATAGTGTATGATAGAAGAATGTCAAAGAAGACAAAAAGTAAGGTGTACAAAACAGTAGTACAAACAGTACTACTGCATGGTACAGAAACCTGGGTAGTAAAGTCAGAGCAGTTTAGGTAGCTGGAGGTGATGGAAAATACCTGCAACAGGTGGTAGGATGCACAATGTGGGAAAGAAATTATAACATAAGAGCAGAAGCCAAAGTAGTTCCAATTACACAAAAGGTCAAAGAGAACAGATTTTGGTGTACAGAAAAGCAGAAGACAATCTGGTGAAGAAGATTTGAGATAGGCAGGAGGAAAGCAAGAAGAAACTAGGGTGTCCAGCACAGAGGTGGATGATTTGTGTGAGAGAAGACCTGCGACTTTCAGGCAAGAGTGTTGAAGGAGATAGGAAAGCAAAATTGAACAGGGAAAGTTGATAACAACTGACATGACAACACAATCCCAAGTAGAAAATGGGAAAAAGGGGGTTGATGATGACTGATGATGATATTTGTATTTCTCTCCTTTTATAACATTTCGTTAACATACCATTTGAATAGTGCAGCAAGATATAATTTGCAAACATGTTGCAACTCCAACAGGGAGACTTATTAAAGCAGCCTTAGCTTATGTCTTCATGTTTGTTGCACTCTCCTACCCTTTATTTCTCCCTGTATTGCACAGAGTATGACAGATTAATGATGATTTAATAACGAAGTATAACACATCATACATATGTTCCTACATGTTCCACAAAACATATTGTTGCTATTCTTCTTGCATCTGTCTCTCTCTCTCTCTCTGTTAACTCCTTCTGCTTTGATTAGCTGTCACTGGCTTCAGTTGTGTTATTTAAATGTTGTGAAGCAGTAATTTCAAGGGTTCTCATCCAACCATTAGTTAAGTGCTACTGACTGTTTTTGGTACACTATTTTACGTGTACCTGTTCACTGCGTACTGTAATGAGCCACCATTATCCTTCTTTTGTCATAAACTACTTTGTCCCTGCCTATTTCATCTCCCTTCAGTATCATTATTCTTCCACCTCTACATTTGTGCAATGTCTGGCACTGGGAAACAAATTAAACTAAAGCTAAATAGAAGCACACAGCTTATGGCAATAGCTGTAATTTTATTGTGTTTGACTGCATTACTATGTCACTTTTCACACCACTGTTTATTCAGTTGAATGTACTTTTCAATAAGCTGAAGAGTTTGATGTACAAATTACAGTGGTTGATAGGTTAATAAAGATGAATACATGCATTCCTATTTGCTGAAATCTGCTGTCGAATGTTAAGTATCAGATGTATGATTCAAAGTGGTGTGCTTAGATAATACTCAGGTATGAATGTTTTTTCTTGGAATGCTCTAAAGGTTTGAATCCAGATCGATGAAAAAAAAATCTTTCAAAATGTTTTGTCTGACACCTGTAGCTATAAAATGTTAGCTACAAAATTCCTTAACACATCATTATCCTGCTGCTTTATCAGTTTGCCTGCTCTTTATTGTGAAGCCTGTCTTGTACTGATTTTGTTGGCACAGAGAAAACTAGAGTACTGCTAATTACCATTCTACGTTCAACACTTCAAGATATGATTATGCATGCGCAAATACAACAGCAGTGCAATTCAGCTTGGCAGTGCTGCACACAAAGAGTAAATTAAAAAAAAGAGAAAATTAAATATCATTGTCTTAAGGTGCACAATGTTTGTCTGCATTAATTTTGTCAACAGATTATCTTGATTTCAGACTGTTGTTGACTCAAGTAATTCAGTAAGTTAATGCATGTTTGTTTTATAATGTTTACATTTGCAACTGTGTTACAAGTTCAGTTAACCTGTTTTCACAAAATCCATCACTGTTATTCTGTGGTGTACTGTCCTGTGTATAACTTGCATGTTTTTCTTGGCAATGCATATAGTGCAAGTATGAGACAATAGAAATGTGCAATTATCCTGGCATGAAGCGAAAGGAAAGTTTGATTGACAATCCACTGATTTACAACGGTGAATTTCTTTGGCATCCCACTCTGTCAAAGTCCCTCACAGTGGCACAATGTTTATGAACAACATTATCTAAATGTTAGTAAAGAAATATATAATTACATAGGACAACCATAGTGATGTTACATTTTCCTGTGCAAGCATAATCATTTGTTGCACAGCCTCTGATGCACAGTACCATCTGCTCCAAACAGTGGATTTTCAAGAAGTACAAATTGGCTTTTCCACATTCTTAAAGTCAGTCTTCTTTGGTGCTTGTGACTAATACTGTGATCTGTAAATTGTGTAACTAGATAAGTAGGAAGTCCAATGTTTCATGTGGGAAAATTGTGTGTGTGTGTGTGTGTGTGTGTGTGTGTGTGTGTGTGTGTGTGTGTGTGTGTGTGTGTGTGTGTGTGTGTGTGTGTGTGTGTGTGTGTGTGTGTGTGTGTGTGTGTGTGTGTGTGTGTGTGTGTGTGTGTGTGTGTGTGTCAGCATGTGTGCAACAATTTGTGGTGTATCCACTTCCCCTGAAGAGAATGCATTTAAATTTGCACAAAGCTCCCTTATCCAATATTTACAGCTACATCCTCTCTGCAACACACTAATGAGGTCATCCTGATAAAAGTGTACTATCTTCCCTTATAAGTTAGACTTCTCATGTGGTGCTTGTAACTAATACTGTGCTCTCTAGGTTGTTCATCTAGATAGATATGAGTTTGATGGTCAACATGGGTAATTTGACTGTGTGTGTGTAAGTCTTGGTGTTTTATCCACTTTCCCTCAGGCGAATGCATTTGAATATGCACACAGCTTTCTTATCCCACTTTTTACAGAAACATATTTCCTGCAACACACTGATGCAGTCATCCAGACAAAAGTGCACTGTCTCCCTTAAGAGTTAGACTTCTTCTGCTGCACTTGTGACTAATACTGTACTCTGTAGTTTGTGTAATTAGATAAGTAGCATTTATATGACTTTACAACACATGTTTAATATTTTAGAAAGAATTGAGAGAATAGCAATGGGATGACATTTCTGTGGACGTGATGCCTTTATGAAGGGATATCATGAATAACTGTTTCTGAGAGATATAGGGACAGGACAGTGGTTTCTGATATAGAGTGATTTATTACAAAAAAAATGGGATAAATAATAGATTTAGAAGCAACCTTTAAGTATTTAGCAGGGAGAAGGTCAAGAGCCAGAGTCAAGCTTTTAAGTTTGGTGAGAAGCTTGCAGATAATTTGCGTAGGTTCAGGGTAAATATAAAAGACCTTTCTAAGACAGGTGGATTGGCTGCAGTTAGTGTTGAAGAAAAGTATTGTGGTATATTTTGTCAACTAGGATGAGTTTTTAGAGAGATTGCAAAGCTGTCCATATGGCTGGAAGGAGGACTGATTTCTAGCTTTGTGCCAGATTTTTCATGCTTTTTCTTAGTTGTGTTTTTAGTTTTATTTCTCATTTTAACCATGGTGCTGGGTTAGTTTTGGTTCTTGTACCTTTAGGTTCAGGGTAAATGTAAAAGACCCTTCTAAGATAAGTGGATTGGCTGCAGTTAGGTGAGGACAGTGTTGTTGTGTTAAAGTGGCCACAGTATTGATGAAATGAGAATTTACTTTAGTAGCAAGATATTGGTTGTTTAGGTTAGGAAAGGGGTTTGGTTGAGAGTATTTACTAAGCTTTAAGAGGTTATTGATATAGGACCAGAAGGACTTTGGTTTGAGGTTTGGGAGTGTTGAAGAGAAGTATTGTGGTATATTTTGTCAACTAGGATGAGTTTTTAGAGAGATTACAAAGCTGTCTATATGACTGAAAGGAGGACTGATTTCTAGCTTTGTGCCAGATTTTTCGTGCTTTTTCTCAGTTGTGTTTTTAGTTTTATTTCTCATTTTAATCATGGTGCTGGGTTAGTTTTGGTTCTTGTACCTTTAACCCTAGAGTGGACAGATGCAAGTCATCCCTGGCAAAGCAGCACGATCTGTTGATCATATCCTCCCAGTCTAACAAATATTGGATCCCCTTCAAATGAAACCAGAACATAGCCAATTATTCAAGTCAACTTTTTTTGCTCATATTGTGGCATCATCCTTTGAGATGTTAGAATGATATTCAATGCTAGGCTCTTACCTGGCTGGGACACATAGTTTGAGTGCTCCATTTTGCCTCTCTTCTTATAGTCCAGGAAGGTATATCACAAGTCAATGGCACCCATATGTACTATGGGAGAGTATTATCAGCTCTTGTTGTTCAAGGACTTAAGTGTGTGTGTCATCTGACAGATCCTGGCACCATACAAACAGCTAACCATCACTCTTACCTTGCTCTGTTTAGTATGTCAAGAAAGATAGAACTGAATCTATCAACTACTTGGTCCAGTGAGATGTATTTAAGTTGTGGCCAGTTATAATGTGAAACTAAGGAGATGAATGCATTGGGATTAAAGTTATTTGTTTTCCTATTGAAGCAAAAGTTAGGGACTGTGTATAGTACTCTATGGCTGAATAGCAAATGTTGGGTGATGATCACTTAAAGTGTTAAGGAGTCTGTAAATTGGATATTTTATCCAGTGTATTAGTTATTATGCAATAGGGGGTGTCATATTTGCTGTTAGATTTGTTCAATCTGATGGGGAAATGTATTATTTGAGTAAACCCAAACAAGTTGATTGATGTTGTAGGGGAGTTATGTGTGTAGGCATTCCAGTCATTGTTGAAGTCTCCCAAGATGAATAATTCTTGGGTTATGCTTGATGTTAATCAGGACAGGACACCTTCTCTAAAAGTAAGGCTTATTCTTGGGAGGAATATACTGCATTACAATACAGAGTTTTTCTTGTTGAGTTTTAAGAGGCTTATTAGTATTTTATATTGGAGAAAGTTAAGAAATTTTCTCTTGTTGAGTTTTAAGAAGCTCATTAGTAATTTTACATTAAAGAAAGTTGATATTTTGTGAGGATATGGTGTTATAGTTAATTGATTGGAATAGAGTAATGCCACTCCACAAGCTCTTTTCTTATCTGATATGATTGAAAGATGCTCCAGCTAAGGTGAAGAAAAGTGTTGTTATTAATAAGAGGCATAAGCCAGGTTTAGGTGATGACTGTGATACCTGGGTTATGTGTTGCAACCCTGGCATGAAATTCACAGATTTTATTAGTAATGTTGTGTATGCTAGCATTAAAGGACAAAAGTTTGGAGTTAGTGTGGGTTGTCATACTGGTAACAATATTAGTGGGTAGAGGAGATGAGGTGAGATTTGTGGTTTTGTCAGGGGATGTATATCTACAGAGATTTGCAGGATACTAGTTAAGGTGACATGAGTGAAAGCTGTGTAGCTAGTAAGGGATTTTTTTAGTAGATACTTTGTTGCTGGAATGTTTGGAAGATGGGTATAGAACTTTGGAGTTGAGCAGTTGAGATTTTTATTTAGAGGCTGATATGCAATTTTTGTGTGAATGGTTATAGTTGCAAATATGGATGAACTAAATGGATAGAAACGTTGAGTTTGTGATTAATTTTGAATAAAGCTATGGGATTGGGAGGAAGGGAAGCATGATAGGATGATATGTAAGATAAGCACAGAAATATAAGTGGAAGGATTACTAGAAGGAGCATCTTTAGATAGATGATTAAATTGGCTTTAGGAGTAGAGCAAGCTTATTAAGTAAATATAAATGTGAAAGGATGTCTGAGTTTATATGTATACCTATTTGGAAACGTAAGTGTAAGAGCTCACTTATGAAAGTAATAATGCATTCAAATTTATTGTTATTTAAGTATTGTAGATATTTGTTTAATTCAAGAAAGACATTAGAAAGTCAGTACAAGCTTATGTAGGGATTATAATCAGGTTGTCAGTTTTTGTAAAGGGATTACTTAAGGACTATACTTATTTATTTGTTTGCTTGAAGCAGTTTTAGATATATGATATAATCTTATGCTTCTAATTATGAGTAAGATGCCTGTACATTTAAGGGGTGGATCTATCAGTATAAAAGGTAAGAGACAGAAAGGGTTAAAAGTAAGGATATCGGGGGAGGCTGGAAAACTGGGTGTGTGAGGGTAGTGAAGTGGGCAATGACTATCAATTTGTGCATGTGCATAATGAAATCCCTGAAGTAAATCAAGTTTTAGGATCAAAAAAATGAAAATTAAAATCTTATTAAGGTATTTTACTAGATAGTTTACATTTACTGTTGTGGGAATGGATTGGAAAAGAAGCATAGTGATGTGAGTCAAGTGATAGTAGCCACACAAGATCCCTCACACTGTATTTAGGCAATTGGAATGCTCTCTCTCTGTCTTTTTCTATGTATATATATATATATATATATATATATATATATATATATATATATATGTGTGTGTGTGTGTGTGTGTGTGTGTGTGTGTGTGTGTCTTGGATCCTGGATTCACTCCAGTGCCCCTCAGCACATTGGGCAATGAGTGCCCTATGGCACTTGTTGTTTCCGTAGCAGGTATGGATTTTACGGAATCGGGTTGCTAGCCCGAGGCCCAAATCTCCTCAGAGGGTGCACATATATAAGAAATATAGTACCTTACATTTACTGATTTTATAGATACCAACAAAAAGAATAGCTACGTATAACACAGCTTGTTCACTATGTAGCTTATTCTATCTGTCTAAGGCTGAATGCACTTGTGTTAAGGCTTCGGCAGGCAGGAAATCATCCAAAAGGCTGAAAAAGAAGCCTGTAAGACTGCAAACACATGTGTGTGTGTGTGTGTGTGTGTGTGTGTGTGTGTGTGTGTGTGTGTGTGTGTGTGTGTGTGTGTGTGTGTGTGTGTGTGTATGGTATATATAAGTAGCAAGCAGTGTAGAGTACAAACTGTCCACATTCAAAAACTATGTTTTTTGGGGATTTTTTTCAGTATTTTGAATTTTGATCTTTTCAGCTTGATCACTTTAGGTTTGATTTCCTTGGTTTTCAACTGCAAGTAGTACACTCATTGATATATATATATATATATATATATATATATATATATATATATATATATATATATATATATATGAGTCTACTTCAAACATCCACGAAACACACTGAATCGAGATGAGATTGCCGAATATGCCCATCATTGACTGCTCACATCATCGAATCCTGGAACATCGAACACACTCTCTGGATACAACTAACCAACCTGCCAACTAAAAATAGTACAATAAACCAAATAAAACTTCCAAAACCCATGCATACAGTGCAATAAACTAACTAAAACTTCCCAAACACGTACATAAATGAAGAACTCACCAAACACCACAGACAGACCCTCCACTATGACATCTTCCCATAACCATGTCCTTAAAGAAACATGCGTCCAATAAATAATTACAAGACTACAACAATTGAAAAACACCATTTATGCAGGGGGGCAAGCCACCCTGCACCCCTCATGTGGGGGCCTCCACCCCTCACACTCCCCAGAAATTAAATATACCAACTTTCAGATCGCACTACCATGAAGGAATGGGCATATTTACAGCTAGGTTAATAGTGCAGGACTAACTACACATCAGTAACCTATTGCTGATGTTCTGTGATTCGAAGTTGTCAGGATTTGATGATATGCATATTCGACAAACCCATCTCAAATATATATATATATATATATATATATATATATATATATATATGTACACACACACACACACACACACACACACACACACACACACACATACACACTACAACATAAAGCCAATATATATGAATGTGTGTAATTGTGTGTGTGTGTGTGTGTGTGTGTGTGTGTGTGTGTGTGTGTGTGTGTGTGTGTGTGTGTATGTCGATAAATAGATAGATAGACATGCAGATAGATAGATAGATAGATAGATAGAATGACTGATTTTAAATTTTTGTTATAACAATAACCAGCAAGGGCTTTGTCAAGGATGTATCTTGTTTCCTGTCCTGCTGATGGATTTCTTAAAATGGATTGTTTATCCTCTTGTCTTTATGTGACTGAAATCTTCAGCTTCCACTGCAGCAGGTCACTGCTGACACTGAAGGAGGGGGGTGACTACCTGCACCTCCTAATCAGAGTTTATGGATCTCTCCAGGAAAAGGCCAGTAAACCAGGCACATCCCCTAGTAGGAAACAGTGGGACAGTCCTACAACATCTTGCCTGGAGTCTGCTGTTGGAGACAAAGAAGTCTTGTCTACTGTCAGTTGCTTGTTATAGCCATATTTCTCATCAGGACAGTGGTTTCCAAAATGCCAGCTACCACCCTGCATACTGCAACAACACTCAGCATCTAATAAGTGATATTATAAGCAATGGGTCTTGCTGTTCCCCTCCAACCAACATGGGCAACCTGGCTGTCACCACTTGCAGACTTCCTACCCGGTTCCACCTGCAACTAAGCCAATATACAAACTCAGGCCATCTGGGTCATAATCAGAACTTTATTCCAATATGTCAGAAAGTTAGACATTTATAGGAAAATATAGTGAACAGCATGGTTTTAAGCTCTTCATAAGGTAAAGAAAAACTCAAATATAGTCCTAACACTTTGATGTTAAAAATATCATTTTGCAGCATATCAACAGAGATGAAACAGAAAATCATAAAAAAATAAATAAATAAATATATATATATATATATATATATATCCTAGATGGTAAAATAAAGAAAAATGTTCTGTCACTGTGATTTACATTTACTATTTCTCCTTCTTGGCCCACCACCAATATTATGTATACTGGTAGCCTGCTGCACACACGAGTAGATAAATATTTTCTTTTCTCTGACCTTTATTATGCTAATTTCCTATTCTACTTCTTACATTCATCAGTCAATTTCCTGGTGCTGTGCCATGAATTTGCAAATTTCTGTTCCTGTCAATTAGCACTGTTATGCTTAAAGCTTCATAGGAAAACAAATGCATTTTCAGATTAAAAAGGGCCACTGCAACATCTGCATACAGCTGCTGCTTACATAAACTGCATCTTTTATACACGATAATAGCAGCTGCTAAAGTTTATTTATATTCTGTCCAAAAATATGTAAATTAGACCATTAAGCTGGAAGGAGATAACATACACTAAAAGGGAACTTGGAGAAAGTAAAGTTTTGAGTCTCTGGCTTTTAACAAGTCAGTAGTGGTACGGTTCATTGGCTTTTCAGCACAAACATCTTAGCTCCTCTGTTGCCAGTAGCATTATCAGTAACAGTTCTAAAGGAGACCAGATGGCAAGATAGCTTCTCAGTATTGCATCAGAGGAGTAAGAAATATATTTGAAGTGTGCTATGTGGTTCAAATGTTCATTTTTGCAGAATTTGATCTCTACCTTTATATTTGTTTACAGAATGGACAGAACCACTTCTCACACCATTAAATAAGTAAATATGCAGACCCATACACTTCCACATACAGAAATGAATACACACACACACAAATACACGCACGTTTACACATGCAAACATGCACACGCATTTGCATGCAAGCATACACACGTGCGAGCAAACACACACACGCACATATACATGTCCATGCACATTACAACATGTTGTAAGACAAGCTAATATTATAAAATTATAAACAATTTCTTTACAGACCTTTTTTTAAAAACTTAAGAGAGTTATTTTCTTCCAGATGATTCTGGCCACCATGACTGACAACCATTGAGCCCCAGTCACAGCCCACTCATTCCACTCCTCAGATGTTTCATCCAGGTTCAGAGTGACAGCTCTCTGCAAACACCCATAATACAAACAACCATGAGGGTGCTTAGTGCTTTTGCCAGCATACTGTTTGTAGGTAAGTATGGATGTTATGGCATAACCTCACCCCTTAGTGGGGAGATGAGCAGTATGCATGAATGTTATGGCATAACCTCACCCCTTAGTGGGAAGATGAGTAATATGTATGTATACATACAAATATGGATGGACAATTTCCTACATTTTCTTCTGCCAATCTGGTTGACATGGGCATCCTGAGACAGTGTAGTAACTGCCTCATATACACGGGCATTCCTCTACTACTACTACCAGCTAGGAACACAAATTGTGTGAGATGCAATTGCATCAAGCACCTAGTGTCATTGCTCTCTCCCCCACAAGCCAGTATATCTGGTACTGAGAAGGATGTCAACATGAACACCATATATCAAACACCACCCACACCTACATGACACACCACCACATATGCGGAGGTCCTCAATAAAAACATGCCAAAACAAAAGAGACCTCTGTGGCAAAAACACACGCAAACTCCACTGACCACCACATCACACACCACCCATAGACCACACACTTGTGTCTCACAGCCACTAAGGCCTAAAGATAAACACAACATATTAGTCATGAGAGACTCCATTGTGAGAAACAAAGATGTGCCCCTCACCACGCTGGATAAGGAGAAAGTCACAGTTAATTGTTTGTCAGGTGGCAGAATCTGCCATATCATCCATGCACTCAAGTCTCTCAACAGGTACTGTTATGACTCTGTCATAGTCCACGTTGGCTTGAATGACTTGAGACATTCTTCCCTGGACTAAGTGAAGAGAGACATGATCGAAATCACTGAATATGTGTCCCAGGCAGGCATGTTCCTAGCTTTAAGCAGCATTCTACCATCACCCAGAATGATGCCTCAATACAAACAGAAAATGATTGACTTTAACATTTGGCTTAGTTTTTGGTATCATTCCAAGGCGATCCAGTACCTGACAGCCTGAGATGACAAGATTGACAAACCACGATGCTTTGGCAGAGATGGCCTGCATCTGTCTCCCTTGGGCTTTAGGCTCCTGGCAAAGGCTCTAGCCTATCCCATAGTGCCTTTTTTAGGCAATGCCATGAGGTCAAAACTACCAACATGAAAATTTCATCAAAGCATAAATTAAAGGTCATGCTGCTAAATGCTAGGAGTCTAACCATGAAACTGCACCCATTGCAAGCATTCTTAACCATTGAAGATGTTGACATTTGTGCAGTCACAGAAACCTGGTCCAAAGCTGCAGAGAGTCCCCCCAGCCATACCAGGTTACTCATCCTATCATACATTCAGACCTCAAACCGTGGGCAGCAAAGCAAAAGGAGGTGGAGTTGCAATATATATAAAAGACATACATATCTTCAGGCTGGTCAAACAGTATGACACACAAGAAACACTCCAGGTGCAGTTAACAATTGACAAGACCCCTATTCAAATCATAGCTAGCTATAGGCTTCCAACTTTGACTCAAGATGCCCACTCTACCTATCTGAACCTCTTTGAATCTATCAATATTCAACCCTTTACCCTGATCCTGGCTGACTTTAACTATCCAACCATAGACTGGAAGAAATACACATGCCAAAACACAAATGCCCAGAGGTTTCTTGATTTCATCAATGCAAATGCATTGGACCAGTTGGTTGACACCCCCACAAAAGGTGAAAATATCTTGGACTTGGTACTAACCAACATGAGAAACTACTGCAGCATCCCTACAGTGTCATCATCCATGGTAAGATCCAGCCACAAAGTGGTCACTTTCGAAGTCACCCCCCCCCCCCAGCTAGGGTCAAACAAAAAAACTTCTCCAAAGCTGATTACAACCTCCTGAAGGAAGGTATAAACAGCTTCACAGCCCCCTCCCCCTCCATAAGAACTGGCACATATGTCCAAACCTACACCAAAGTACTATATAGGCATTTATATTGTTGTGTGGAATCAGAAATCAGGAGTATCCGACAGGATGAAATCATCCTCCTCAAGGAAGAGTAAACCTGCCTGGTGGACATCTGCAATAAATAAACTCTATAAATAAAAGGAAAAAAATTGCTGTCCAGGACCAAGAAGGAGCAGGTGCCCAATTGGAAACAATCTCTCCTTAGCCTGAACAAGCAAATAAGAGCACTAGTGAAATCCTCCAAAGCAAACTTTGAGTCCAAACTGGCCACATCTACTAAAGACAATCGTGAGGTCTTCTTCACATATGTCCACAATCTCAAGGGAATCACCCAGATCTGCTGAGAAGTGGTGGTCAATGACACCACACACACAAATGCTGTAGATATAGCCAACCTGCTTGCAGACAGGTTCAATGAAAACTTCACCCCTCTGTCCCCCCATCAGTAAAATAGGACATCCTCAGTACCTGCCCCCTCCCCTTATCTCTAGGGAGCAAGTCATCACTGCCCTGTCAAAGGCAAAAAATACAGCCTCCATGGGACCCCAATAACATCCCAGGTTGCATCCTACATGAACTCCGACAGGAAATTGCAGCACTATTTGGCAACCTATTCAACCAAAGTCTGAGTACTGGCTTCATCCCAGCTAAGTGGAGGCCACTGTCATCCCTTTGCACTTAGGTGGAGCATCCACCAAGCCAGGAAATCATAGATCCATCAGCTTAACTAGCCTGATCTGCAAGGCCGTGGAGCAGATTATCATGAACCTCATTATCAAGGGCATTGACAACCTCCAGACACTCGATCCCACACAGTTTGGTTTCATCAAGGGGGGGGTCATACCTGCTAAAGTTGGTCAACTTCTTTGAGACAGTCACTAAGGCCATGGGCGATGGGAAGATGGTGCATACTGCCTACCTTGACCTGGCCATAGCATTCGGTACTATTCCCCACTCAGGTATAATAGATAAACTCTCTCAACTAGGCATCAATCCATATGTTATAACCACAAAATAAGCCATTTGTTTTGTTGTGTTCTCATAGTTTGTATCTAATAACACTTATGGTTTTATCTGGTGAACCTTCCAGTGTCTTATTTTTTTGGTTATTGGTTTGAATTGAGGCACTTTGTTCACCTTTTTCATTTATCAATCCATATGTTACTAGATGGGTAGGAAACTGGCTTACTGATAGAACCCACCTAATCAAAATATGGGAAGCCACCTCAAGCAATAGACCCATAACAAGCGGTGTGCCCCAAGGATAGGTCTTGATGCCTCTGCTGTTTGGGATATACTTTTCTGGGGTGCAGGCCAAAGCTAGTGGGATATGGCTGACCAAGTTTGCAGATGACTGCAAGCTGGGTGCTGTCTTCCATTCCCCTAGTGATGTGGACATCCTCCAAAAGGGTCTCACCCAAACAAATGACTGGTGCCAGAAACATGGCCTCAAACGGAATGCCAAATAAATGCATCATCATCCCCTTTGGGGAGAGTGAAGTCCCCACAAATTATCCCATTGATAATAAGGTCCTAAGCATGCAATCAGTCGTGAGGGACTTGGACACCTTGGTTGATAGCAAACTGACTTTTGACCACCATATTGCCTCCATTGTAAAGAAAGCTTTCTACATGGCCCACCTCATTAGCAAGGGTATCTCATCCAAGGACAAGGTGGTCATAACTTCCCTGTATTCTTCCCTTTTATGACCCATTATTGAGTACAATGCCCCTTTTGGCATGTACCTCACAAAGCACATGCAACAGCTGGAGAAACCACAGAGGTTCCTCACCAGGAGAATCCAGGGCCTCAAACATCTACCCTACACAGATACGCTAGTGGCACTATCCCTCTACTCCATCTCCTACAGACTCCACAGAGGTGACTTCTGTCTGGCATACAAAGCAATCTCAGACCCCACCCTGATGGGACTGCTGCATATCTGCAAGTCAAGCTCCACTCAAGTAACCCACATTCCCGACCTCAACCTGGTCTGTGACATCAATAGGACTTGTTGGTGGGACAGATTTGTGTCCCAGAGACTCCCCCTTTTGTGAAATAGAGTCCCTCTCCATGTCAAGCAGAGTACCTCATTAACCCTTTTTAAGTGCAACTTGGATAACTGGATGGGGAACAGAAAATACACCCCTGGGATTCCACCTGTGTCCCTGCTGGACAGTGGCATAGGTAGTTGACTTGTTGGAACATGGGCTAAATTCTTGGCTAACCTTGTAAGGGCCTCAGGGCCAATAGCCTAATAACTTCCTATAATCATATGATCCTATGTATGTTATAATGTAACTTCACTCTTGGTGGGGTGACGAGTGGCATAGCTTCACCCCTTGGTGGGGAGATGAGCAGTATGTATGCATGTATGTATGTTATGGCATAATTTCACCCTTGGTAGAGAGATGAGTAGCATG